>NW_027397068.1:39075340-39261158 GCF_003265705.2 Callorhinus ursinus | reverse complement strand
TTTCTCTGTCAAATAAATAAAATCTTTAAAAAAAAAAAAAAGAAGAAGGAAATACAGCAACAGTGGGCTCACATTCTTGCATCACACCAGCTGGAGCTGAGTATGTATTGCCCATTTTATAGATGATCATTTAATTTGCTCTCTGGTTCAATGCAGTCACCACCTGCCCCTTCCTGGATCCAGCAGGCATGAGCTTTCAACCCTGGTCTAATCCACTCTTCATGTTTACAAGCTATGTGTTTGCATATATCCACCAACAGTGACATCTGCACAGGATGGACATTTGACCATGTCCAAATTCCAACTGAGAAGGAGGAAATTTTATTAGGATGCTGCACATTTGTACTGACTATACACTGTTGCATCCCATCACTTACACCTTAAAAATACAAGTAGTTTTTCACATACTTTATAGTTCTTGCTTTTTTTCCAGAACCTCCAATCAGTTCAGCCTCAGGTCTAAGCATTTTAGATGAGCTAGCATGCCACAGTAGAAAAAGTAGTGGGTTTTAAGAGCATTTTAGCCCCTGCTCAGTACCTAAAACAATCATGTGACATTGGAAGGTTATTTAATCTCTCAAGATCTCCGTTTTTCCGTCTGAAAAATACAGACATTGGACAAAACAACAATGACTTTCAGTCTATGTTGCTGTTAATAATGGATGATTCCATGAAGTTAGTTTATAGGCAAGTCTCTCTAAAACTCTAAAATCAGAACATCACCTTCTGAGGTAAACAGTTAAGCAACTTTCTTATATTACTGTAAAGTTTTATGACATTGGAAAACATTCATCTATTGTCAGACTTGCATAGCATAACTGCAGATTGCTAGGAGACAGTAAATGTTTTTACAAGCAAAAAGCCTTCACTTTTTCCTACTGCAAAAAAAAAAAAAAAGTTTGCACAGCTACTGGTCCGTATTTCTTTAATTGACTCAGAGCAACAGATATACCTTTTAAAGATCTAAGTTGAAGAAAAGGATAGAACTGCTTATAATCATTTAATTCCTTTCGCAGAAGGGAAAGGGGCTGTGTAAAGTTCAAAATAAAATAGTGTCATTGAAGAGCTACCCCAAGCAGAGGTCTGGTTGACTTAGATCTATCTAAAACAGTGGGTTTTCAAGCAGGAAGGTGAAACTATCCTCCAGACTATAGGGACAACACCACACCTGAATACACCCACTCTCTCTGAAAGAATTGAACACTTACCTCATTATAAAAACTTCCCTTTATGCAAACTAACCAAATTGCCTCAACCTTAGAGGAACACAGTTAACACTTTCTCAATAGATGCACTCACCTCCCCTCACTGCTTTTTTCTCAGTTCCTATAATCATAGATCATTGCTTCTTCAAAAAAGGCAACATTAATCCTACCCTCATTCCCACAATTAACTTCCAAATTTAAATTATTCTGTTGTAAAAACTAAAGAATGAGCCAGACAAGTGGTATCCTGGAGAGAGGATTGCTAGCCACGGGACCAGGAGAACACTTCTAGTTTATTAAATTGCTGTCTTAAAAAAAAAAGATAATAATCCACTGTTGTACTGGTAATTATAAAGAATTAAAAGGCACAAAAGCAATTAAGGTGAAATGGGAGAGCATAATAGAAGATGTGATCAAAATGCACAAAAAAATTCAAGACTTTGCAATGACTTTATTCTGCCTATTATTGTTTTAAAAAAATATAGCAGAAAATATAAACTATCCCAACTATTTGTTTCTCAGAATAGATATGTGCAACATTATTTATTATTTAGATCTTTCAAAAGTTGCATAGATAAAAATTTAGTTATGATACTATTTTAAAACTAATAAAGGCATTAGTGCAGCTATGCCATGCAAATATATAAAATTATTCAGAACCAAAGGAGCATTCTAAACTCAACCGCAATCTACCTAATCTCTGTTTAATGCATGTTTGACCACTTGTCAATGAAATATAATAAGCAAATGAAAAATCTATCATCTCAATAGAATAAAGAAGCCAGGTCAGTGCATTGTCATTCCGTCGTTAGTGTATAAACAAATCAGTAAATATTAACTTTATATTGTATTTGCATATCTGGAGGTAAACCAAGAAATGCCTTGCAAAAATAACAAAAATTCTAATTAATAAAGGTTAAAGAGAAAGTGTTGGCACCCATTAGGGCAACCCAATTAAGACAATAATGTAATAAAGATGCTAGAAGTTCTATTTACCATATATGCTATGATGGTATAGCTCCTCAAAAGGCAATACTAAAGAAAATGACTTTGATGTTTTATAAAGAAGCTTTCTGAACCTTTCTTTTTCTGGAAAAAAAAAGAGTAAGAATTGTGATTGCTATGAGATAAAGTATAAACAATTATACACACACACACTCTAAGAACACTGCTTAGCATGGAACAAAAAAATTTTCGGGGTGCCTGGCTGGCTCAGTCAATAGGCATGCAACTCTTGATCTTGGAGTCATGGGATCATGAGTTGGAGTCCCATGTTGGGTGTAGAGATTACTTTAAAAAAAAATTTTTTTTTAATACCACCAGCAATTATTACAATTTTGGCTTGTAGGAAGACATGGCAGGAGGAAAAAGGCACATGAGAAAATATTTTTTCCATAAAAATCTCTCTCATGAAAGCACAAATAAATGTTCCACATTATACTGAAACATTGTCTTTTGCACTATCTAAACAGCAATCCAAATTCTGACCTTTTTAAATTTGATAGAGAAAATAAGACATGAGACATCACTAGAGCACATGAGGATGGATGCACAAACACCACAAGAAATATAAAATGGCAAAATTGTCAGCTTTTCAAAGGGTTTTATGGGCCTTATCTTCATAAGACTATACCACAAAAACCCATACTATTTTTTGTCAAACGTGAGTAGAAAAATTTTTAAAAATAGATATACTTAGTTGTGGGGCTCATTCTTATACAATTGTCTAGTTTTTAAAACCTCTTTTTTTTTCCCCCTGACAGAGAGAGACACAGCGAGAGAGGGAACCCAAGCAGGGGGATTGGGAGAGGGAGAAGCAGGCTTCCCGCGGAGCAGGGAGCCCGATGCGGGGCTCGATCCCAGGACCCCGGGACCATGACCTGAGCCGAAGGCAGACGCTTGAAGATGGAGCCACCCAGGTGCCCCTAGTTTTTAACACCTTTCAAGTCACATAATTATACATTTCAAATACATCTAGAAAGTAAAATATATAGCTTTGTCAACTTTTCATTACTACATTCGTGTGAGAAAATGAAGGGGTTTATCCATGACTGAAAATATTTATCATTGGTTCCCTCTTTGTTTTAAATAGTGTGTGAAGCACTGAAAATTCAAAGATCTAAGCAGAGTACTTGTCCTCCATTTCATCCCTTAATTTATAGAGAAAACAACTACCTTTATGAGTCAAAGAGCGATATAGAAATTTCATCTTCAGCAGCCAGGTTAACATTCATGTTGAAAATTGGAGATAACTTGGAAGAGAAGGCAAAAGGAAGATTATTTAGAAAAAAAATTAAAACTAGAGAGAAAAAATAGGAGAGGACAAAAAGAGAATCCAAACTGATGGATGTGTTGGGAGTTGCAGATGTAAGAAAAGAAGAATGGTTTTGCTAATGATGCTTATTAAATGTTAATATGTTTGGAAAGAAAAAATCAAAATATCAGTTTTCTCACTGTGGAAAAGCAATGATGATAAGTAAAGACAAGATGTCCAGAAAAGTCAAGAGATTAGAATCAGACCAAAGGATGTGTTCTGTCATGGCAGGTTTAGGCTTCCTTCTCACCCTATAATTCATGTTGAATAGTGAGGGCAGTGAGATCATCTTGGTAATTCACAATGGTGGGGCAAGAAGAATTGGCATAGTTCCCACATGAGTAACAAATGCTAAGTGTGTGAATATAGTTAGCCAGTCTGTGATATAGTAAGAAAATTTTTAAATGTAAAATTAATAGAAGTTACACACGAAAGGCCTGTTCTTATAGAAATGGAAAAGAAAAAGTCAATTAACATTTAATTGCATATATTTGTTTCTACGGTTTCAGCAGCAAAACACTGGTAAAAAGTTTGATCAATTACACAAACATATGGGGTGCCTGGGTGGCTCAGTCATTAAGCGTTTGCCTTTGGCTCAGGTCATGATCCTAGGGTCTTGGGATCGAGCCCCACATCAGGTTCCCTGCTCAGCTCCCTGTTCCTCCCTCTCCCACTCTCCCTGCTTGTGTTCCCTCTCTCACTATATCTCTCTCTGTCAAACGAATAAATAAAAATCTTTAAAAAAAATTACACAAACATATAAAGATTTCTCAAGTAAGAGTGGTGTCCCTGAAAGTTGGCCGGGGGTGGGAGAGGGGGCATTACTTTAATTAGGCCTTCATATTCTAAAGCCTGACCCTAGAAATCATTGATGAATTTGAATTTGAGAAGTCATAGATGATTGGGTTAGCTAACTCAAAAGAGACTGTGGTATAACTGTAAGGACAATGGATTTGTGTATTTATTTATTTATATTTTGGAACCAGTAAATTCATGTGGCATAGCTATAGTCTTTTCATGTAGGCTGGTCTCCAGGGAAAGTCAATTTATGATTGGATCATTGAGCATGAAAAGGGAATCAGTTATGTGATTGAAATATTTAATGGCACTAGGTTCTAAGAGTCTGAGTCCTACATCTGTACCAAAGAGATGAGATATTTTTGACTCAAGACTTTCACCATTTTTGCCATGTCAATATCTGACTCACTGAAATTTTGTTTTCTATTTTCTTGCTAAATATCTCTTTTCAGCTTGAGCTTTCCATACGTTTTACGTTTGACTGGGTTTGAGTTTCCTAAACATTTCAGTGAGAATGTTTACACCCAGAATGCTTTGTTGGGGTTCTGGGTATTTTCAATGTTTTTAGTTAGAAATTTAAACCATCTTTGGTTTAGTTAGAAATTTAAACCACAGATAACTAATCTTATTGAATAATTGTGGATTTTACTAGTTTAACTCTTAGAGGTCATCTTCTTTCCCTAATTTCCAAGTGCTTGGAACAGCACAACTTCTTTCTAGTTTCCACTTACAAACTTTATTTTTGGTCACACAGCAACTTCTCAAGTGGAATTTGATTGGGAAAAAAAAAAGCATACACTTTCTCTCATTTAATTAACAAAAATTTGCAACTTTTTGCATTATACTACACAACATATCCGTGCAACCCCAAACCAATATATCTATATAATGTGAAGTAATGAATATGTAAATATTAATAACTAAAATATATCAATCCATAAAGCAAATAGTGGTACCATTTGTGACCTATGGAATTCAAGCTGAGAAGCAGATTTTGGGGAAATATGATTAATTTTATCTTAAACATATTCTGTTTTGCATTCCTTTGAAATATCCAAGTATTTTCCAGAGATAGTTTTGAATCCAAAGAAGGGAATTATTGATAGTGGCATATACATCCCAAGGATCAAGCAAGAATAGGAAAATGTTTCTTGAGTATAACAGTTTATGTCACTGATGACTACATGAGAATGGTTTCTCTGGCACAGGCAGCAGAAACCAGATTTCAGTGGGTGGAAGAGTAAAGTGGGACATGTTTAAACAGATATAGAGGAGATTCTTTCAAGAAGTTTGTCTGTGAAGGGGAGGAAAGAAAGGACCAGGTTGTTGCTAGACAGAAGCTGAGGCAAGAGAGGTTACTTTTTGTTTTGTTTATTTTGTGTTTTTTTGGGAGAGACTTGGCCATGTTTAAATGATGAATGAAAGCCTAAAGAAAAGAAGAGGTGGATTCTGCAGGCAGTGTCTTACAATATTAGCATTACAAATATTTACACAGATTAAACATATTGATGTCCTTTTATTCATTACCCAAATCTAAAAAATGTGATATTTTCTGAGGGTTAGTTTAAAAAGAAAAAAAGAAAAAAAAGCCAACAGTGAATGTGATAAACTCAGGAGAGTCACACACAGGGGCTCAAGAGTCATACCTGGGGTTGTTTTATTGTGCCAGCAGCAAATCACTGTATCATCTGTAGGTGCCATGTGTGCCTCTCCCAACTTACAGAGCTCAGTGAGCGCCCAGGGAAAGTCAGGAGGAGCTCTGAGCTGGCCATGGAATTGTTCATTCCTTTCAGTTTGCCCTACGTGCCTGGCTGATTTCCATCCACCTTGGGAAGTTATCCATAAAAGACTTTGACTTAATACCTTTGATTTTCTAAAGAACCCACATTTAAAGCTGCAAACCCAAATATATGAAGAGGCTCAAAGGAAACAGAATTCAAGAACAGCTAACTCCAAGTCAGATTACAACTTTGGAAAAAGAAGTCTTGCAAAAACTTTGAAAAGAAAGTGGTAAAAGAGAGATGGGGGGAGTTAATAACGTGTTAAAACTGCAAAGCCCATGCTCACTCAGTTCATAACATTTTTGTATTTGAAAGCTTCTGAAAAGCTAAGGTGGTTCATCATAGGTAAAGCTGTGACTGTAAGTGAAAACTGAAAAAAATCTGTCTAGTTTCAAAAATAAGTATACATTCAACTTGCTAAAGATAATATAATTTGTTATAATAAAATGAAATCTTAGGAGGAACAATTGAAGGTGGATGTGTTAAAAAAGAAACAATAGGTCCAAAATGGAGTCATCTGTGCTAAGTCCCATGCCAGCAAACCAAGAATTAATACTCAACCTAATTGCAGTTTCAGCCTCACGCAGGAGTGGAATTTTAACCCAGTCAATCTGGAATTTCCTGATCACCACTGATAGAGGCAATCCACATGATAGACCCTCTCCCTTTCCCCCCACCTCAAAAGGTGACCTTGCCTGAAATAATCCTTTCTTTTGTTTATGGCTCCCTTGTTCTTACCCACTTTGGCTTGAAGAGGCTTCCATTTTATACAGCTCCTTGGGGCTCTTTTCTACTTGCTAGAGTGGGATACCACCTATAAAAATAGAAAGGATAAAATTGGTAAGCATTTTATATTCAATTATTCAACTCCTTTATTTAGCCCATGAACTTCAGCCAATATAATATATTTTGTGTCAGTATTCTGCTTTGGGAAACACAGATGTAAGTACATACTAAATTTATTTTGTGTTTAGGAACTACTGAGGATCAAAATAACCTAAGCAAATACAGGATGGATCATTTTACCTTTTGATAAAAGTAAATTAGACTGTGAACTTTGTTTTTACTGGATGAAATGAAAAAATTATTCTTATTCATTTATAGTATGGAGGCAGGAGTTTGCTTCTCCAAACTGACTCAAACTACAGGCATACCTCAGAGATATTGTGGGTTTGGTTCCAGAATACTGCAATAAGGTGAAAATTGCAATAAAGTAAGCCAAATGAATTTTTTGGTTTCCTGGTGCACACAAAAGTCATGTTTACACTAGCCTGTAGTCTATGAAGTATGCAATAGCATTATGTCTAAAGTAACAATGTACATTTCTTAATTTAAAAATATTTTATTCCTAAAAAATGTTAACCATCATCTGATCTTTTAGCAAGTCATAATCACTTATCACAGATCACCATAACAAATATAATATTAATGAAAAAGTTTGAAATATTGCAAAAATTATCAAAATGTGACAGAGAGACATGAAGTGAGCAAACACTGTTGGAAAAATGGTGCCAATAGACTAGCTTGATGCAGGGTTGCCACAAACCTTCAATTTGTAAAAAACACAGTATTTGCACAGTGCAATAAAGTGAAGCACAATGAAACAATGAATGACTTTATAGAAACCATAGTGTTCTGTGATTGTATATTTTTCTAAAAACAGCCAGAACTCACCTAGGAAAATTCTCTACTTCCTACATGTAAGTCATATTGTTATTCAGAGTTGACGGTTGTATATGTGAATGATTCCTAATTTCAGCTGCAACATTTTATAAAAGGAACTGAGAGATTCATAAATGTTTTTCTCACTGTCTTTTCTTTTTCTAAAGTGAAATTTAAAAGTTATGTAGAAATTGTAATCTTTGCTTTAAACAAAAACAAATAAATCTGAGAACAGTTCTAATACGCCCTTAATTCATTCCTTTTCTAGTTTAGTGAAACAAATTGATAGAGAATATGCCTAATGTATTTTAAATGAACAGCTTACACATAACATCTTGAGTCCTATAGGGTACTTTTTGCTTATTGACATTGATTGACTTCACAAATCAGAGATGATGCATGTTTCTTACATAAGATTAGATGTGTTTCTTAGATAAAATTATCTATTAAGGAAAAGAAATGTTTAAAGAGCAACTGCAAATTTCCAAATACTTTAGGGGATCTTCCACCTCATTGAGTCAGATAGTAAAAATGTTAAAATATAGTAAAAATATTAAAAATATTTTAAAGCATAAAAATTATTTCATAAAATTATCTCGCTGATCTCATAAAATTGTCTATGTCTATTCAATTGCAGTGTTGATTCATTAACTCTGTAATCATCACAAACCAATATTAATATCCATCCCAAATTTTCACCTTATTCAAATTGCCTGAGAAGTCAGAGTCACCAGATATGGGTACAAGTTTTCATATTATGTTTAGTGCCTAAGTTTCTATGGCAGAAAAAAAATACTATATTTCAATAATTGTTTTAATTTCATATTACAAAGTATGGTTGAAATTTAATTATATTTCCATAAGAATCTAACCATATTAGTTATTAAATAGAAGGTTTAAATATTTACTCCATAGTGAGATGCTAAGAGTTATGATATTAAAATGTGTCTTCAGTTTTCAAATTGGAAATGGAAAAATCTGCCTCAGACAATAGTTACGGAATTTTATTGGGTTTTCAAGATCAGCATAACCAATTGCCTAGTTCAAATGTCTGTGAAATAAAAAGTGAGAACACTTTCTTCCTTTTTTCCAAATCTTCTATTTGTCATTTGCAAATAGTGTATCTACTCTGGGAGAAAGTTATTGATGAGGCTATTTGAACCTGATGTAAGGTACCCTAATTATCTGGAAAACCCCCAATTATGAAATTAGAATATCTATTTGGTGTAACATTCCTTAAGTTAAAATTTTCAATAGGCTTAAATTATCACATTTTGTGATTTAGTGTATAAAATTCCCTGAATTATAGATGTTCCAAAATTTTCTTTCTAAGTAGATTTTTCTAATTCAATGCATTTTTCCATACAATGCTGTAATAACATATTTTTTAAGGAAGTTAAAAAATGTAAATAACAATACTGTTTCATAACCATCAATAAAAAGACAAAGGGATTGGAAAGAAAATTAATAATTCATTCTGAATAGTAGTTCTGGAAAGATAAAATGTCTCACTCTAAAATGATAAAGAAGGAACATTTGTGAAAGAGTTGGTGTTACATTCCCAAGCACATTAGCAGCTAATTCCTGTGGTTCTCCCTTTATGATTTTAAATTCAAATTAACCATTAGATACACACACACATATATAAAGCCTATGTATATTTACAAGCATACTTCATCAGGTGATATGTCATTGTGGTTTTGATTTACATTTTTCTGATCGTGAATGATGTTGAGCAAGTTTTCATGTGTCTGTCTGCTATCTGCATGTCTTTTTTGGAAAAATGTCTATTTAGATCCTCTCCCCATTTTTTAACCAAATTGTTTTTTGGTGTTGAGTTGTATAAGTTCTTTATACATCTTGAATATTAACTGCTTACTGGATATATCATTTCTGAATATTGTCATCAGTGATCTTTAATGGTACTATTATAATTGTTCTGGGGTGTCATGAGCTGCACATATATAGGATAGCAAATTTAATCAATAAATGTTGTGTGTGTTCTGCCTATTCCACCGATCAACCATTCCCCCATCTCAGCCTCTCCTTGGGCCTCCCTATTCCCTGAGACACAACGATATTAAAATTAGGCCATTTAATAACCCTGTGATGGCCTTTAAGTGTTCAAGTGAAAGAAAGAGTCACACATCTCTCACTCTATATCAAATGCTAGACATGACTAACATTAGTGAAGAAGGTATGACAAAAGCCAAGAGAGACAAAGGGGCACCTGGGTGGTTCAGTTGATTAAGCGTCTGACTCTTGGTTTGGGCTCAGGTCATGATCTCAGGGTTGTGAAAGCCAGCCCTGTGTTAGGCTCTCTCCCTCTCCCTCTGCCCCTTCCCCTCACTCCAGCCCTTAAAAAAAAAAAAAAAAAAAAAAAGCCAAGAGAGGCCAAAAGCTAGGCCTCTTATGCCAAGTAGCCAAGTTGTGAATGCAAAGGAAAAGTTCTTGAAGGAAATGAAAAAGGCTACTCTAGTGAACATACAAATGATAAGAATGTAAAACAGCCTCACTGCTGATATGGAGTAAGTTTCAGTGGTCTTGATAGAAGATCAAACCAGCCACAATATCCCCTTAAACCTTTTAGTCCAGAGCAAAGGCCCTAAAACCTTTTCAATTCTAAGAAGGCTGAGAGAGGTGAGGAAGCTGTAGAAAAAATAAGGAAAGAAGCCATCTCCATAACCTGAAAGTACAAAGTGAAGCAAGTGCTGATGTAGAAGCGGCAGCAGGTTATTCAGAAGATCTAGCAAAGATCATTAAGAAAGGTGGCTACACTGCACAACAGATTTTCAATGAAGACAAAATAGTCTTATATTAGAAGATGTTATCTAGGACTTTCAGAGCTAGAAGGGAGAAGTCAATGCCTGGCTTCAAGGCTTCAAAGGACAGGCTGACTCTTATGAGGGGCTAATGCAGCTGGTGACTTTAAGCTGAAGCCAATGCTCATGTACCATTCTCAAAACCCTAGGACCCCTAAGAATGATGCTAAATTTACTCTGCTTCTGCTCCATAAATAGAACAGCAAAGCCTGGATGACAGCATATCTATTTAAAACATGGTTTACTGAATATTTTAAGCCTACTGTTGAGACCTACTGCTCAGAAGAAAAAGTTTCCTTTCAAAATATTACTGCTCATTGACAAAGCATCTGGTCACCCAAGGGCTCTAATGGAGATGTACAACAAGATTAATATTGTTTTCATGCCTGCTAACACAGTATTCATTCTGTAGCCCATGGATCAAGTAGTTTCAACTTTCAAGTCTTATTATTTAAGAAATACATTTCATAGGGCTATAGCTGCCATAGATAGTGATTCCTCTAATCTGGTCAAAGTAAATTGAAAGCCTTCTGGAAAGAATTCACCATTCTACATGCTGTCAAGAACATTAGCAATTAATTGGCAGAGGTCAAAATATCAGTGTTAACAGGAATCTGAAAGAAGTTGATTCCAACCCTCATAGATGACTTTGAGGGGTCCAGGACTTCAGAGATAAAATAATTGCAGATGCGGTAAAAATAGCAGGAAAAGTAGAATTGGATGTGGAGTGTGAAGATGGGACTGAATTGTTGCAATCTCATGATGAAACTTGGAACAGATGAGGAGGCGCTTCCTATGGATGAGCAAAGAAAGTGGTTTCTTGAGATGGAAACTTCTCTTTGGGAAGATGCTATGAAAACTGCAGAAATGACAACAAAGGATTTAGAATATTGCATAAATTTAGTTGATAAAGCAACATCAGGATTTGAGAGGATTGGCTCCAATTTTGGCTTCTTTGGTTTTTTTTTTAATTAATTAATTAAGTAATCTCTATACCTAACATGGGGCTTGAACCCACAACCCCAAGATCAAGAGTCACACATTCCACTAACTCAGCCAGACAGGTGCCCCAGCTCCAATTTTGAAAGAAGTTCTACTATGGGTGAAAAACTATCAAACAACATCACATGTTACAGAGAAATCATTCATGAAAGGAAGAGCCAAGCGATGTGGAAAACTTCCTTGTTGTCTTATTTTTTTTTTAAAGATTTTATTTATTTATTTGAGAGAGAGAGAATGAGAGATAGAGAGCACGAGAGGGAAGAGGGTCAGAGGGAGAAGCAGACTCCCCACTGAGCAGGGAGCCCGATGTGGGACTCGATTCCGGGACTCCAGGATCATGACCTGAGCTGAAGGCAGTTGCTTAACCAACTGAGCCACCCAGGCGCCCCTTTGTTGTCTTATTTTAAGAAATTGCTACAAGCACCCCAACCTTCAGCAACCACCACCCTGATCAGTGAGCAGCCATCAATACTGAGGCAAGACCCTCCACCAGCAAAGGATTAATGACTCTGAAAGCTCAGATGATGATTAGCATTTTTTAGCAATGAAGCATTTTTAATTAAGGTACGTATATTGATTTTTTAGACACAATGCTATTGCACACTTAATAGATTACAGTATAGTGTAAACTTAACTTTTATATGCACCTGGAAAACAAAAAATTCATTTGATTTGCTCTCCTGCAATATTTGCTTTATTGCAGTGGTCTGGAACTGAACTTGCAATATCCCTAAGGTATAGCTGTATAGATGCATTTATCTTTCCTAGCTCTGTCCGTTAAAAGAGACTACAGCAGTGATATCTCCAAAATAACATGAAGAAATTACTGATTCTGGGGCCGGGGTAGGCAGAGTTAAATATGAGCCTTGACTATCTTGTGGTGCCAGAGAGCAAATAATTGCTCAGAAAATGATACAAATATATAAGAAGGACCCAGCTTGAAGGGGTATTACGGGCCAAATTTGGGACAACTTGATTATCAAAATGCACTGTGACAAACGAATCTAACTGTATTGCAAATACAAGATATAACCTCTCTCAAGTAGGCACAGAAAAAGTTGTTGACCTAAGTAACTTTGGAAAACAGTATTTTGACTGGAGACCATCAGGCTAAAGACAAAAGAACTGTGGATATATATTGTACTCTAGTTTGTAAACTTGTTCTTCACTAGAGTATGGTTTAACAATTCTGAAAGCATGTGACATCTGTCCTAGGGTTGAACAAACAAGCAAATTAATGTTAGATTATGGGAGCCAGGTTTCTCACTGCAGGAGAAATAAATTAAAATCAAGTGGAGAAGTCTAGAATGAACCATGTGGTACTAAGTTAGATTTGAGACATCAGTATGAACACATGTTTAGTTTTATAGATACATGGGTAATAAGTAGATAAATAGATGATGATAGATGATGATTGATAGATGATAGATAATTGATAGATGATAGGTAGATGATAGATAATTTTAGATATATGCATATACATTGATTAAAATGCATTCATGTATCCCTTAGTGCTCTCCACTAGTAGCAATGATACCGCAGTAGCAATGGGGAAACGTGCACCCAGATCTTGGTTTTTAATGCCATTCTCAATTGAAGGAGAAATAGTTTTTCGAAAACAGAAGGGGAGCCTAGAACATCTAGAATACAAGAAAGTAAATAAGTGCTCAAAAAACACAAAAGAATACAGGCATGTCAAAGATACATGGGAGCCAATGTGAAAGATCTCCATTGGCCAAAGCTGAACAATTTGAGCAACACAATAAATACCATACAATTGGGTTAGTATCCAAAGTATAAAATAAATATACAGGAGTTCAAAATGATATAAATAAATAATGGAAGGAAGGAAGGAAGGAAGGAAGGAAGAGAGAAAGAAAGAGAGAAAGAAAGAGAGAAAGAAAGCGAGAAAGAGAGAGAGAAAGAGAGAGAGAAAGAGAGAGAGAAAGAGAGAGAGAAAGAGAGAGAGAGAGAAAGAAAGAAAGAAAGAAAGAAAGAAAGAAAGAAAGAAAGAAAGAAAGAAAGAAAGAAAGAAAGAAAAGAAAGAAAGAAAGATTCTCCTTAAAGAAGAATTACAAACACTATATGTAGATATTTCCCTCCTGGAAATGCAGGATCTCTCTCCTCAAAGTTCAAAGTAATAATAGCAACAGTGTGTTGGGTGATTATACTTTACTGATAAGTGAAATGAATGATATCAATGTTATAAGAATAGGAGAAGGAAATTGAGAACACTCTGTTATAAGACTGATCTGCACTATCCATGAAGGATTATAGTGTTACTTAAAGATGGACTTAGTTTGCTGTAAATGTAAATTGCAAAATCTAGGGCAACCACTAAGAAAGTTTTAAGAATTTGATATGCTAAGAGAACAGAGAAATGGAATATTGTTAAATGCTCAGTTAATAAGCAGAGAAGGCAGGAAAAGAAATGTAAGACAGCAAAGAGACAAAAAATAAGAAAGCAGTTACAAATATGGTAGATTTTTTTCTCCCATATGCTCAGAAACAGAGCTATCTGCTGTGGGGTGGTGACAACAATTGCCTTCTCTTCTGTTTGGATCACTTTGGTCCCCAGCTGCCAAGGATTCTGATATTTAGAAGCTGTCTCTGCGGCTGCTAGTGATCAGAAGAGTAGAAAGAATGTATTATATTGAGGGGTGGGTATCTTAAAGCAGTGCTGCAGTGAGCTAGCATCTTGTAGGAGTTTTGGTGAAACACTCCTTTCAGTTTTTATCCCCCAACCTTAGGGAGAAGGCAAAAATTCATGGAAACTGGGCCAAATGATTGTCTGAATGGCAGAGACATTGTTTCACTCAGACCCACTGTCCCTTCTTTCTCTTTCTGAGATGTCCTTAAATCAAGCTCTACTTATTTATTCTGAGAAGTTATTTTATGGTGGAAGGCACTGGTGACCAACATGAATATAATCCAGGTCCTGATCTCAGTGACTTCATGTTTTAAGAGAGAAAGTAGAGGACAGAAATAGGATACATTATACTATAATAAATGCTAGGACAGAGAGGGATGTACTGTAGAAGCACAGAGTCGAAGTAACCTAGACCGGACGGGTTGTCCAGAAAAGAGGAGATGACTAAGACAAGCTTTGGAAGGTGGAAAAGGGTAAGTTGGGTGAAGAAATATGCCGTATGGAATCGTGGTTGAGGAAAAATAATTGTTAAATCATAGCTAAAAAGAGCACACAAGAAGCAAAATAGGAGGAAGAAGAGAGACAACACCAAACTCCCCTTCTCACCAAACGCACCATATTGGAGGTGTTTGGTTCTGAGTCAAGAAGTGGCCTTGGGAGATGGAATACAATCAGGCATGTCATGCAGAAGATATTTGCACTAGCATATTTGTGATCTGAGGGATGCCAATACCTGGCAACTGAAAATACGAGAAAATATAAGACTTCGTCAGCAACTGTTGAAAATGACAGGTGCTAGCTTTTCTAATGTCACCCTATCCAGTGAGTTCTCATCCTTTGCTGCAAAAACAACTCCAGAATTTATTGAATGATCTGACATCTTGTGTTAGGCCTCAGTCTTTTGGCTGACATAGCATGCAGGATGTTTGGCTGTAAAAAGAGGGTTGGTTGTGTTTTTAAGGCCCATACTTCGTGGTCCTACATTTCAGTATACACAGAAAATCTGGCTAATTTTTCTTTAATTTCCTTTTCACCTTAATACATATTGTTCTACCTTGAGTTGAGAAATCAGCCAGCTATCCCTAAACAACTTTAGATGTCAAAATAATATCATACATCATCTTACAAACAAGTTAAACAAGTCGCAAAAGCTTGAAATGTCACCCTCACAATATGTACCTATGGCAATAAACTGTGACCTTAGCACATCAAGGAGAACACATCAAGGCAGAG
The DNA here is from genome assembly GCF_003265705.2 of Callorhinus ursinus. NCBI lineage: Eukaryota > Metazoa > Chordata > Mammalia > Carnivora > Otariidae > Callorhinus > Callorhinus ursinus. The sequence continues at coordinate 39,245,691 of NW_027397068.1, read as the reverse complement.
CATAATGGAATTGCTATCTAAAGTTCTCTCTACAATGGGCCTGGATCTCATAGGAAAGGATTTTTTAGAGCATGAATGCAAATGCATACACCTAACTCCTTGCCCTTCCTTTCTACTCTGCTCATTCTTGGTCAAGATTACTAAATCAATAAAGTGGTTTTGAACTTTTACCTTGATTTCATGAACATTATTATCTCTAGCTTCCCAACTTCTCACTTTTCCCCTGGATTCAATTCAGAAGTCAGCAGTGTCCTCATTGGCTGCTTAAACCACAGCAATTCCCCTTCATGGCAATTCTTTTCTTTTGCATTATGTCCAGGCAAGTTAGTACAAAATAATTTATTTCTTCACATTAACTTTTGAACTAAATGAAGGTATTGAGTAGATTTGGTTTCTAAATATGTTTTCAGAAATTTTTTATGTGGAAAAAATTGAAAATAAGACATTCATCTAGAAATTATTCATTTATATAAATCTTTTATGGCTGGTAAGAACCTGTGACCCAAGCCTTTGGATTTAGATACACCTGTTTTATCTTTAAAAAGTTAAAAAGATCTAAGGTAGCAACTGGACAATAAATGGGTAAGAGCATTTAATAAAAATAGATTTCAAAATCATAGACTGAGCTCTAAAATGCCCTTCTAGATAATAAAATTTACTCTGAAATTAGCATAACTTTTATGAGGCCATTATAACATAATACTAGACACAATTCAATAAAACAGATTTGATGGACCAGAACTGACTCTATTATATATAAATTATAATATGATATAAGAAGCATTACAAATCAATGAGAAACAGATGGACAATGAAAAAAATTTCATTGTCCCAAAAATTCAATGTCATAGAAAGGGTGGAAAGAGAAAATTAGAGACTTAAGAGATACAACAAAATGCAACATATGGACTTTGGTCTCAGATGCAAAGAAATCAATTGTAAATAGACACCTCCAGAGTCTCAGGTAGATCTGGATATGGACTGAGTATTAGTTGATATTAAAGAATTATTGTTAATTTTGTTACATGGGATAAAGGCACAGCAATTATATATTTTAAAAGGAGATGTCTTTCTCAGTTAGAGAAACATACTAGATTATTTACAGTGAAATGACCAGATCTCTGGGATTTGTTTCAAAATATTCAAGATTAAAAAAACAAAAACAGTGGGGAGGAGAGAGAGCGATGATATAAGGAATACAAATGATCATTGGTGAAGTATGGGAATTCATTACATTATTCTTGCTAGTTTCCTGTACTTTTGAAAATTTCTATAACACAAAGTTATTTTAAAAAACACTGGAATCAGTTCTTCAAATAAAACCTTACATAATAATAGGGGAAAAGAAGGCAAAGTATTTCTCTGGAAGAAGAGAGAAGAGAGGGCTACCAACTCCTAGTTCTTCACCCTCTCCCATGACAGCCTCTGAAATGTCTCCATGGAACATGGTTTAAATACTGCTGCATCTGGTCCAACTCCCTAAGCTCACAGCAGAGGCTCTCTCCAAGCTCCATAGTTTCAGAGTTGACTAACCATCCCACAACTAACCTGTTCATAGGAATACACACTGTATTCACCTCCTGGTACAACTGCCTTCACCCACCTCCCCAGGTAGTGATCTCCCTTGTTCACACTGACCTCACGCTTCCCTTTTTCTTGATGCCTAAGAACTTGGTAAATATGTTCCTCATTTTTTGATTTGGCGTCCTTGTGTGGGATGTTTCACCACAGCACTAACCATAACTTTCATATTAATAAAGGACTATTAAACCTGAAAGAAAATACTGTGGAGGCAATTGGTCAACTATTCAGAAAAAAATTTAGTATATGCCTAACATACATTCACCAAAATTTCGAGAGCAATAGTCAAATGTAAAATAAAAGTAAAAGCATAAAATGAAGAGCTAAGATAAAATTGTAGTTGAATATCAGGTCTCTACATGAGACATAGGATTTTGTAATCTTGAAAGTTAAGATCAAAATTTTTTACTATACAGAGTCTAAGAAATTTCATACATAGCAATGTTTTAAAGTTTAAAATCACATAATAAGCTAGAAAATAGCCACAGCAAAAAAAAAAAGAGAGAGAGAGAAAGTGGTTAAACTTTTTATTATAAAAAGAGTTCTTAAAAACACTAAGACCACAAAAGAGCAAACGGCAAATGTCATAAACTGTCATTTCATATGAGAAAAATACCACAGGCATATCTATATAAATATAGATAGATATTAATGTCTCTATTAATTTAAAAAATGCAAAATAAAATGAGAGTTTTACTCATTAAAACAGCAATAAAAATGTATCAAATATAATTCTTGTTAGGTTCAAAAAAGCCTTTAAAATATTCTAAACTTTGGGGCACCTGGGTGGCTCAGTTGGTTAAGCGGCTGCCTTCAGCTCAGGTCATGATCCCAGGGTCCTAGGATTGAGTCCAGCATCGGGCCCCCTGCTCGGCGGGAAGCCTGCTTCTCCCTCTCCCACTCCCCCTGCTTGTGTTCCCTCTCTTGCTGTCTCTCTCTCTGTGTCAAATAAATAAATAAAATCTTTAAATAAATAAATAAATAAAATATTCTAACCTTTGACTCTAATTCTTTTTTATATATATATTTTTAAGGATTTGTTTACTTCTGTTAGAGAGACAAAGTGCACACAAGCTGGTGGAGGGGTGGAGGAAGAGGGAGAGAGAGAATCTCAAGCAGACTCCACACTGAGCACAGAGCCTCTGACACAGGGCTCGATCTCACAACCCTAGATAATTGACCTGAGCTGAAATCAAGAGTTGGACGCTCAACCGACTGAGCCGCCAGGCACCCCAGAACATTTGACTCTAATTCTTAAAATGTATCCTAAAGAAACAAACCTTAAATTTTAAAAAAATGAGCAAAGTTGCTCATTAAATGTTATTTATAATAGCAAAAAATTTGAGAAAAATATTACTGTTCAACAACAGAAGTTTAAACAAATAATAGCTCAAATGCTCAATGACATCTAAAAAGATTCTGTTATGAAAAGACAATCTACTGAATGGGAGAAGATATTCGCAAATGATATATTTGATAAGGGGTTATTATCCAAAATATATGAAGAACTTATACACACTAAAACCAAATAATCCAATTAAAACATGGGCAGAATAGACATTTTTCCAAAGGAGACATACAGATGGCAAACAGACACGTGGAAGATGCTCAACATCACTAATCATCATAGGAATGCAAATCCAAATCACAATGAAATAACACCTCACACTTGCTACCAACACCTGTGTTGGTAAGGATGTGAAGTAAAGGGAAGCCTCACATACTGTTGGTGGAAATGTCAATTGATGCAGCCACTATGGAAAACGGAATGGAGCTTAACTGTAAACAATTAAAAATAGAAATACCATATGATCCACTAATTCCACTACTGGTACTTACCCAAAGAAAATCAAAACACTAATTCAGAAAGATATATTCACCCCTGTGTTTTTGCAGCATTATTTACAATAGCCAAGATATAGAAGCAACCCAAGAGTCCATCGATATATGAATGGATAAAGAAGTTATATATATATAAAATACATATAAAAAAAGAATTAGAGTCAAAGATTAGAATATTTTAAAAGCTTTTTTGTACTAGCAAGAATTATATTTGATACATTTTTATTACTGTTTTAATAAGTAGAACTTTCATTTTATTTTACATTTTTTAATTGAGACATGATAATATCTATCTATATGTTTCTTATATACATATGTAATGTTACTCAGCCATGAAGTAGAATGAGATCATGCTATTTGTGACGGTGGGATGGACCTAGATGGTACTAAGTGAAATAAGTCAGACAGAAAAGACAAATACTAAATAATTTCACTTAGGGGCATCTGGGTGGCTCAGTCATTAAGCGTCTGCCTTCGGCTCAGGTCATGATCCTGGGGTTCTGGGATCGAGCCCCACGTCAGCTCCCTGCTCCACGGGAAGCCTGCTTCTCTCTCCCACTCCCCCTGCTTGTGTTCTCTCTCTCGCTGTGTCTCTGTCAAATAAATAAAATCTTTAAAAAAAATAATAATTTCACTTATATGTGAAATCTAAAAGACAAAGCAAAAGAGTAAACAAACCAACAAAAAGTAGAAACAGACCTATAGATACAGAGAATAAACTGACGGTTGCCAGATGGGGCAAGGGTGGGTGGAGGGATAGGCAAAAATGGGGGAAGGGGACTGGGAAATACAGGCTTCCAGTTATGGAATGAGTAAGTCACAGGCATAAAAGATATGGATAGGGAATATTGTCAATGACAGTGTAATAGTGTTGAGTGCTGAGGATGGTTGCTACACTTGCAGTGAGCATAGCATAATGAATAGACTTGTTGAATTAATATGCTGTACACTGAAACAAATGTAACACCATGTGTCAACTATATTTCAATAATAAAAAATTGTAAAAATTAAGAGATTCTGTTAATGCAAAAATGGTTACATTTTATGATTAAGTCTAAAAAAATTGGGGGCACCTGGGTGGCTCAGTCAGTTAAGTATCTGCCTTTGGCTCAGGTCATGATCCCTTCCTGGGATCGAGCCCCATGTCCAGCTCCCTGCTCAGTGGGGAGTCTGCTTCTCCCTCTCCCTCTTCTCCTCCCCCCACTTGTGCTCTCTCTCTCTCTCTCTCAAATAAATAAATAAATAAAAGCTTTTAAAAAATTGAAGGATGTAGGTTTCCATATAAAAACTATCGCTAAGATGTTCAAAATAAAGGCAAACCTACTTATAGATTCAAAAATATTAAAACAAAATCTCTATATTTAGTCATTTTTTCCTTTGGATATTGAGACTAAATGAGGGTTTTTTTCTTCTTATTTTCTGTTAACTTTTAAATTTCTTTCAAATTTTCTCTAATAAATTCTCCTTACTTTTATAATTTTGTTAAATATGTTTTGGAAAAGACATATGCTATACTTACAGTGCAAACAACTAGTGTTTATGAGGAAAGAATGACAAAGAAGTTGCACAATCTAAACTGTCCCTTGATCTTCATAGTGATACACTATGCTGTAATGAGGCTTATCGTGTCCTTTAATTATAGATCTTTGTATCAAGCTGCTAGCTAGGCAGAAAGTGAAACGGAATTGCTGAGTTCACACAAAATAAAGATCTCTGGCAGAGTTCTTCATCTTCCCTTAGCAGAATTCTTGGAGATTATGAAAGATAATGCCTCATATTATTCTGAATCAAGAATTGCCATCATAATCAGGATATTTTATATCATGAGCCAAACATAATATCAATCATATTAAGAACCATATACTGATTATGGAGAGTGGCAAAATATTTGAGATATATCATTTAGGGGGGAAAAGACATTCTGCTAACTAACACTGCTAGTTTTAATTTTAAATACATGGCTAGGATATGTGTACAAGAACTGCAGTATTATTTGTAATAATGACATATTGGGGAAAAATTGAAATGCCCAGTAACAGAGGAATAATTAAATATTGTACAGGACATTCATCCTGTGGAATGTTATACAGCCATTAAAAATGAGGTAGGTCTGGGGTGCCTGTGTGGCTCAGTCCATTAAGCGTCAGACTCTTTTTTGTTTGCTTGTTTTATTTCAGGGGTACAGGTCAAGAGTCAGACTCTTGATTTCAACTCAGGTCATGATCTCAGGGTTGTAAGATCAAGGCTCCAAGCTCAGCACAGAGTCTCCTTGAGATTCTCTTTCCTCTCCCTCTGCTCCTCCCCACACTCATGCTCTCTAAATAAATAAATAAATAAATAAATAAATAAATAAATAAATAAAGTCTTTAAAAAAAAAAAAAGAAAGGAGGCAAGTCCCTATAGTTTGCCATGAAAGTTTACCGTAAAGAATAAATGATTCATAAGCAGTATGTATATGTATAGAGTTTAGTAACATTTAGCGGGTGGATGGTATGGGGATCTTCACTTTTTTACATACTTCTGCCTCTGTTTGATTTTTGTGATGAAAGGGCGTTGCTTTAATAACTAAAGGAAAAGAAGAAGAGGAGGAGGGAGGTGGAGGGATCAACAGTAACTGCACCAGCAAAGCAGCAGCAGAGCAAGGAAGGAAGGGAGGAGGAAGGAGAATTTGCAGCTGCAGCCATCACATCCATGAAGGGCCATTCTCTGGAGGTGGCCTTGACCATCCACAAAGGGTGTCCCACAATGGCATTGTCTTAGTGAAATCACTGTAGGCCAGGGTATGGTTCTACAATTTTGCAGCTTGAATGTCCATTTACCAAGAGCTAATCTATTTGTGAAAGATGAGCTTAAATTTTTCTCCAAATATGAAGCAGTTATAAAAAGTGGGAAACCACCTCATACATTTATAATTAGAAAGAGATGCAAATATTGAACCAGAGCCTTATATTATCTGATGAGCCTAGCCCCCTCCTCTCTACAAGGCCATTAGGGACAGCAGAGTAGTTAAAAGTATTCAGATGTGCTTTCAAATCTTGACTGGGCCACTTACTACTATTGACTCTAGTCAAGTTACTTAACCTCAGTTTACTCATTTGTGAAGTGAAGATACTAATAATGATCTCTCAGTTTTTTTGTGCAGAAAAAGGGAATATTAATATGCTGAGGAGGTAATTTGATGAGCATAGAAAAAGAAGGAAGAACTTTGATGTGAAAGGTTAACTTCGACTTATGCGTGTTTCCCTAGTGGAGATATATGTCTGGTATAGAACTAGAGAGTCATGTGTGCTACAATTGTGCTCACGGATCAGCAGTCAGTAATTTGGAGGTGTTGCTGTTATTACTATGGCAGACAAAATGCTAGGCGCTGATGGTAACAGCAGAGAAAAAGACAGAAGAGGCTCCTGTTTTCATAATGAGTACAGTATATGCAAAAGTCAAACACTGAATCATTCCGTCTATGTTGTGATAAGAGAGCAAGGTGCCCTAGGAGTAGAGTATAAAAAGAGAAAGTTTCCGGGAGGAAGCAAGAGTTCAGCTGAGAACGGAAGGATGAGTAGGAGTTAGCCGTGTAAAAGAGGAGGAGGAATGTGAATTAGTCAGAAGGAACCCCATCTGTGCAAGGACCACTGGTAGAAAGAAACTGAGAGCTTCGGAGGTGCTGGGAAAGGTCTAGAACAGCTATGGCTCAGAGAGCTATGAAGAGCAATGAGACAAGAGCCCAGGTTCAGCTGATGTAATGTCTGAGAGGCAACTGAAGGATTGCAGTCATTATTTCCATAAAGACAAAGGGAGCCAGTAAAGATTGCTTAACTGGAAATCTGTCTTTCCTTCCCTCTATTCTTTTTTTTTTTTTTATGTTAATAATGCTCTAGACTCTTAGCTACTCTATGGTGGGGACACATCTGACTCATCCTTATAGGTTTATATCATCAAATTCTCAAGAGTTCTGAAGGTTCCCCACAGTGTGTACCTACCTATCTACTATAGGAACTGAATTTATGTGAAGTGCTTCTCACCTTGTTTTCTTTTCATATTTATACTGTTCTTATTTTCTAGTCCTTGTCTACACTGTTGAATTTGGCATAAGGCACTAAGACTTGTTTTCCAATGGCCTTGTGATACACAAATTGACATACCACTGTTTCACTTATTACAATTTTTACAGAAGTAGAAAACACACACACACAATAGGAAAAGAAAACACAGAGGCTGTGTTTTGACGCTCTGAATTTGACTGTACTGGGTCTTTTTTTTCCAGCATTACTAACTTTCCCTTTGTTCATTTCTCTTGAAAGAAATTGTAAACATTAGTTACTGCTTTCCATTTATCAAGGACTTACTGCATGTCCTATGTACGTTATTCATATCTCATTTAATCATCACAACAACCTTACAGAAATGAATGCTTATTTTTGTTTATAGTTGGGGGACTGAAGCTCAGATGTTATACAGATCTTGTTCAAGGTCACACAGTGGATAAATGACAACTAACTCAAGTAGTCTGTTTCAGTTTACCTGTACTTCTGTCAGCTTCAAAAATTCTGAGAACCATAAATTTAAATTAAAAAAATAGTACTTCTGGATAGACTCAAAAAATTCATGTTTGAAATTATGGGCATTGAAAAGTATGAAAGGAAAAGTACACTACTCCTCAAACTTCTAGCCCACAAGCAAAATATGCAAAATCTGATCATTGATGAAAAATACATGTTACTGGCTATAAATGGAAATGAATGGTAAAAATAAAAGTACACCATGTCCAAACCATCAATACAGCTTTACCCTGACATATGGTTGTATTTATGGTTTGGGGAGATACTAAAAATAACAAGAAAGGGCACAAGACTTGTTTAAAGCACCATCTTTTAAAAATGTGTAGTGTATAAGGATGAATACAAGACCAAATCTTACTTAATGCACCAAGAATTTTTTCAGACACCCTTTTCTTGACATTTCCTGTCTAATTCCACTTGTCATGTTTGCTTGACATGTCATTTCACTGCACAGCACACTTGTATTGATCATCTGAGGTTTGTGAACACTTTTCAAGAAGCCAACAGAGTTTATGTTCTACAAATATTGGAAATTCCCCAGAAGTCCTGGGATTTTTGGAAAATCTTCAGACATTCATGCTTCTAATTCTTGAAACCATCCGCAGCCTTAATGTAATGTGGCTTTTAAAAGCAGTGCCTGCATTTTAAAGGTCATCTTGCATTTAGCCACAAATTGAGAGGATTGTTAAACATACTTTTTAAATGAAAAACAAAATCCAGTCTAAATACCTGAACCAATCATAGGGTTATCTTTGTCACCACAAACTATAGGTCTTCCTTGACTTATGAGGGGGTTAATTCCCAATAAAACCATCTGAAGTTGTAAAGATCATTAAATCGAAAATGCATTTAGTACATCTAATCTATGGAACATTATAGCTTAGACTAGCCTACCTTAAATGAGCTCTGAACACTTACATTAGCCTACAGGTAGGCAAAATCATCTAACACAAAGCCTGGCTTATAATAAAGCATTGACTATCTCATGTAATTTATTGAATACTGTGCTGAAAGTGAAAAACTGAAGGACTGTACGGGTACAGAATGGTTGAGGGTTTACCTTCCTGATCATGTGGCAGACTGGGAGTTGCAGCTCTGCCCAGTATCACAAGAGAGGATCCTACTACATAATGCTGGCCCAGGAAAAGATCCAAATTCAAAATTTGAAGTACAGTTTCTACTGAATATTATTACCTTTGCACCATCATAAAGTCAAAAAAATCCTAAATCGAACCATCATAAATCGGGAACCATTCTGTATGGGCTTTGTACTGTGTTAGACTGATTCATGACACATTGAAAGAGTGAAGTTTCTTTTATCTTAATGACTTATTTCCAAAGCTAAGGTGCTACTGTACACCTACAAAAGCTGTAAATTCCTATGTTAACTAGCTAACCACACTTTTTTCTATCTTTTTTTCTTACGATGTTAGTGTATTTTATATGAATAGATTCCCACACCAAAATTTTTCTCTAATTTCGTGTTACTTGGAATACATTATAGCTTCTTTAGCTCTTTTTTCACTCACACATAATAGCTAATTATCATGGAGAATCATCAGTTCAGAGGCAGAGCTTGCCTATAATGCTGATTAAAACTGACTGGTCAAATGCCAAGGCACCCTGGTTCCCACATTTGCCACGTTTGGAGTTTTAGATAACCATCACCTACAGTTCTTATACTCTTTAATTATAAATGCTGCAAATCCTCCAGACAAGTGAGGACCAGAGTAAAGATGAAAACCAAACGAATATTTTGATGGTTTTTAATGATAGTCTTTAATTACAAATGTTAAACTCTGCTAGATTATTCCAGAGTTACTACTGAAATGTTTAACTTGGCACTTGTTAAAAAGTAAATATTTATGGGAGCAAGGAAAAGGTATATATGATGAAAGGAAGTGTTTGGTACCACAAATTAACAAACACCTAACAACAATCTTGGAACAAAACTATTCTACATGCGCATAAGAAATAGAAAGGAAGGAGTCTGATGGAAGCTTTATGTCATTTCATCCATTTTATCTTCAATTGCAAATTCAGCATGGAAAAATTACACAATTGAAACTCCAGCTATGAACAAAACCTGAGAGGAAAGTGTGTGTGCGCGTGTGCATGCGCGTGTGTGTGTGCACGTGCGTGTGTGTATACAGCTATGACAAACCAGAAAACTCTGATGAGAGGTTAGACTGAAGAAACGAATGGAGAAGAAATGTGATTTAAAGTTCTACACTGAAATCCCCTCAATCACAATCTAATTTATTGTATCTGCTGTCATTTTTCGTTTTTTAAAATTATGAATTACAAAATTATAAATTGTGATGTTTTAAGTATCAGAAAGTAATATAACAGGCAAATCTCTGTTACAGTTTTAACTTACATTGAATTATAGATGGCAAGATGCTGGATATAGTTACATTTAATTTCCAAATTACTTTGGTCTCACTGAAATTTGAAACTCATGAATGTAAAGTGGTTCCCGTCAGATATTTTTTAATTACCTGCCCCAAAAAGGCAGTCATTGTCAAGCTTGGCCAAAACACGGAAAGTTGTCTCAGAACAAACATTGTCTTTAACTAGTTCTCCTGTTGTTCTATCTTTGAATAAATCTTTATATAGTGAGGAGCTTGAATGATTAGAAATTAATACGGTAGAGCACTATGAAGGCCAATGTAATTCCAGTTGCTCTGAGTTGAGGAAAACTTAAACTAGACCCACAATCACATCAAAGTCTTCAAGGGCAATGACCAATTCAACTTTGGGACTCTGGCTGGAGTTGAGGCTTCAAGGCCGGTTTTAATGAATCTCAACATTTTCCCCTTCGTTCCGAGAGTTCTTTGAGTTAACCTCAATTGTAGTCATTTTTATAGAGTTTAGGCTTAAGGTTAGCTTACATTTTGTGTGAGGAAGCTTTTTTCTAATTAATTTTCTAAATTAATTAACTGTGTTTAGAATTAATAAATATGCCTGAATTTCTGAACTATATAACTCTGACCCAAGTTTTTCAAAGCAGAAGAAAGTCTTACACTTTTCTTCACTTACTTTTAAAATAAATTTCATGGTTTCTGCTACCATAGCAACTAAAAACTATCTTAATGTCTACAATAATTCCGATTAAGTTTTGTAAAGAGTGACTGACTCAGGGCACCTGGGTGGCTCAGTCGTTAAGTGTCTGCCTTCGGCTCAGGTCATGGTCCCAGGGTCCTGGGATTGAGCCCCGCATCAGGCTCCCTGCTCAGTGGGAAGCCTGCTTCTCCCTCTCCCACTCCCCCTGCTTGTGTTCCTTGTCTCGCCATGTCTCTGTCAAATAAATAAATAAAATCTTAAAAAAAAAAAAGTGACTGACAAGAGATTCCAGCACAAATGCCCAACAAGTCTCCAGTTCCATGTTGCATCTTTTTAAAGATTTTATTAATTTTATTTAAGAGAGAGAGAGCACATGAGGGGAGAGGGTCAGAGGGAGAAGCAGACTCCCTGCCGAGCAGGGAGCCCGATGCAGGACTCGATCCTGGAACTCCAGGATCATGACCTGAGCCGAAGGCAGTCGCTTAACCAGCTGAGCCACCCAGGCGCCCTGTGTTGCAGAGAGGCAGAGGGCTCATTGCATTAAATAAGACTAGGGCCAGGCTTTGCTTTCAAAGCGGGTGCCTCTTTGAGACAGTTTTTGTATTCAACAGGAAAGTGTGTAGGCATTGAAATTACTCTCCACGTCATAGCCCAAATAAACATTTGGTCATTTGGAAGAAACATCCGGCACCAGAAGAAATGATGATTTAAAATTTCGACACTTTTGAAGACCAGGAAACAAATGCAAAATTTTTCCTCCGAATCAGCTTTCTTCTTTACACGATACTCTTTATTCTTGTTGAAGCAGTGTTTCCACGGTATTTGTTCCGTGTCTGCTCTTGAGTTCTGAAAATTGCCAGCTGCGAATTCTGACATGCCAAGGGCTCAGCTGTATTTGCCCAACCAAGAAAAGGTAAAAACAGAATCTCAGAGCCAGTGAAAATTATAAACACGTTTCTACACTGTTGGTGTGCTGTTTATAAAAAGAACTCACTTTAAGACTTTAATAAGCCCCCAAACTTCATTATTTTGCTCTCCCTCCGAGTACAAAGCACAGATGTTTTGGCATGTTGGAATTTGAAGTTTGGAATTTTTAGGAGAGGCAGTGTGTGGGCAGAAAACTAGCATCCTGGGCAGGTTGAGGTTCAGCAATTTTCTCAAAATAAGGTAAAAAAACAGCCCATGGACTGGAAACTTAATAGAGACTCACAGTGGCTAGGATGTTAATGCACCGAACCAAAGAAGGACACCGGACTTCTTCCCAATATTTGAAGACATTAGACAATCGTGCCACTTTTAAAAATAGGCAGCATAAGCTTGCGTATGAAATTCTGAAGTAAAACAATGGTAACATAAAATATATGATTATCTAACAAAAGACTAGAGAATTTCACACAAAAGCGGAGGCTTTGGGCGCCTGGGTGGCTCAGTCGTTAAGCGTGTGCTTTCGGCTCAGGTCATGATCTCAGGGTTCTGGGATCGAGCCCCACATCGGGCTCCTTACTCAGCCAAAAGCCTGCTTCTCCCTTTGCCTGTTTGTGCTCTCTCTCTTTCTGTCAAATAAATAAATAAAATCTTAAAAAAAAAAAAAGCAGAGGCTTTGTTTAAAAATAAGTTTCCTAGTGTTTATAGAATAAGAAATAGTGTTGTAATACAATAAAAAAGAACCTTGGAGGGCGCCTGGGTGGCTCAGTTGGTTAAGCGACTGTCTTCGGCTCAGGTCATGATCCTGGAGTCCTGGAATCGAGTCCCGCATCGGGCTCCCTGCTCAGCAGTGAGTCTGCTTCTCCCTCAGACCCTCCCCCTTCTCATGCTCTCTCTGTTTCATTCTCTCTCTCAAATAAATAAATAAAATCTTTAAAAAAAAAGAACCTTGGAGTTTCTCTTCCCTATTCCTATTATAATATTAAACTTTTTTTCCCCCAGCAGACTCTAGAACTGCCCTGCATAATGATACCCATTAGCCACATGTGGCTGTTTAATTAAAATTTAAATTAATTCATTTCTTCAGATTCACTAGCCACATTTCGAGTGTTCAATAGATGATGTGGCTAGTGGCTACCATAGTGAACAGAATAAAACATTTCCACCACCATAGAAAGTTCTACTACTTCTAGAAGATTCAAAATATTTATTTTTTTAAAGATGAAATTTTATACAAAAAATGAGTAATATTCGTGGAATGAAACCACATTGTTTTCTCATAATTTTTAAAACACAATTCAATTTAATTTTTAGCTGTGGAAAGCAGGCAGCCAATTAAGCAAAATGTGGAGTGGAACATCTTTTTTAAACTTCTGGAAGGGTTCACCTTGAAGCTTCCTTGGGCAGGAATTGTGGGGCCATTCTAAAAGTTGCCACTCCTTAACAAACTACCTGACAAATGCTTAACAGTGATTTCCTTTGGGAATGAGAACTTTTTGGATACATGTATACATTTACAAAACTGTGTGTATTTCTAATATGCCTATTTTTAATAAATTGTGAAAGCTTTAAAGTTGGGAAATGTTTAGAATAAACTATTTCTGAAATACGTAACTTGCCCTCTCATGTCCACACAGCTGTTATCAGAAACCTATTTCATACCACCACCCTACTTCTTCAACATTCAGTGGTCTAATCATTTGTCCATTCATATCCTGTGACCCCTGCATGTGCAGGGCATAGAAACATGTACATTCAAATAAATCATTAATTTCTCTATTCCCTGTAGTAGGTGCAAACACACACATGCACAGAGAAAACTTGCCTCTCCCATTGGTTTCTCAGCCAGCCAAATGATAATACCTGAAGATATGTTGACATTACCAATTACATAACTGACTGGGAAACTGGTTATTTAGATAATCCTTTGATCTTAAGCAGATCTCATAACCTTTGCTCATAAAAAAAAAAGCAACTGAAGTGGACTAGATTACATTTCTAAATTAGTAATAATCTTATGCTGTAGTAATTGTTTGCTATGTAATAATGTATATGTAGATTTAAAAAAAAAAGCTATTGAAATGTGACTTAGGAATATTACTGTTAATATATATTTAAAATTACAATATTATACATTGCCCCAAACTGTTCTACTCCCTCTGAATGATTCAATTTGGGGGGATGGACGGGAAGGGAACGTTAGGAATTTCTAAAACGTATCTTCTGTATTTTCACAATGTCTTGGAATAATGAACTCATAGATCTATTTCATTCTTTTGTCACAGAGCATAACCATACTGACTTTGTTCTTATTATCTCCAGGAGGCTCCACTGCTTTAAAATACCATCAACCTTATCTTTTTATGCTTACTTCTGTCATGTGAGATATCTGCTAAATTACCTAACATTACCTTATTTTAAACTTTATCACACATCTCATTAATCTTACATCCCAAATGCTACACTTAGGTACTTTATCTTCTTCTCAGTTGAAGAAATACCCAAAAATGTTAACAATCAATGTTGCACTGAACCTAGCTAATGATAATTGTTTTAAAGACTCCTGAGACTTGTGAATCTTACTTGCCTAAATCACCATAACCAATGGAAATGTCTTTGATAATCGTGAACAGATGTACTACAAGGTTTAAAAATCACACAGGATATAGAGGCTATCCTTATACTAAATTAAAACTTTATTGAATAAAGAACACTCTCCAGAACACATGATCTGATGGACTAGGTCTACATTACATGCAATGAAGCTGAACATGACAGTAGTTTAACATGGAATGTCAAACAAATTAATATTTGTCATTGTACAAAACTGTTTATGTAGCTGACATGCAAGAAGAAAAGTATGATACTCTGCATTTTCACTAATCATCTCTGATGAGTTTTAAAAAGGCATCTGAAGAAACTGGTAGATTTCTTTAGGGTATATTTCAAATAAATTAGTTACATGTGTACTACTGAAACTCTTTCAACCTCTCTTGCATTCCAAATAAAATCTTAGTGCAAACATCAAAGTTGCTGGTCACTCCAAAAGACTGCCTAACTTATAACAGAATACAAGTTCTTAATTAATGAGTATTAAGTAGGACAAAACCAAGAATACCAGTTACTGCAAAATTCATTTAGGCACACTTAAAAGGCCACTCTAAGCATTTCTTCTAAGTGTCTCACATTAATTACTATAGCCTGTTTACAGTACTAAAATTCTATCATTCAAGCATCCATGATTACATTTCAGAAAAAGAAAATCATCCGTTTCAGCAATAGCATTACTGCTATATTCTAAAAAAGAGGGGGGAAAAAAAGGGGGAAAAAATCACAATTAACAAAAACCAGTATCCACAATAGGATACATGGCGGGGCGGGGGCAGGGGGGAACCACTTAGGGGAAAAAAAAAAAGTGTGCTTTACTTGCACAGCAGGAATTATATAATGTAAACACCATATTGGCCCACACCACAAAATCCATGAGAAAGGCTCAAATTTGAACACTGTGTTTGCATTATTTTCAAATCTGTGTTTGTGAGTTTACACTGCTCTGCTTGTACCAATACATGACAAATAAAACACACTCTTCCACACACATACACATACAAGTGATTGTTAAATATTGAGCATGGCTTGCTTCCCTGACTCTAATTCAAAAAATGTTAAGTGTCATCCCAACTGTTTTAAAAATGTTTACAGAAACCATTAAATGAATGTGAACAGTAGTTGAGGAATGATGAAAAAGTGATAGCATTAATAGGATGCAAGTAGATGTAAAAAAAAATTAATAATGTACATATGACTGGCTGAGATTTGAAAATGCATGGAAAGTCTTCTGTGGGCCTTGTCTGAACCTTTAACTGATACCAAAAATAGAAAATACACTATGACAAGTCCACAGACACCTGGAGGGTCAGGCCTAGAACGCTTACCTTCAAAGTGCAAATTTTAACAATGGAATGTTTTAGCAGGGACATTAAGGACAACCCTCCAACTTTTTCTTGATAAAATGAAACAAGATGTCCAGGAAGTATTGTTTCCTGGCCAAAGTTATTTCAGTTTCATGGTAAAACAAAAAAGTATTTAACCAAAAATATCACCCACTCTTTCACATACACAGAACTATTCTTAGGGGGTGTGGGGGGGGGGGGAGAAAAAGCCCTTACCTATGTATCACCTAATGCAACTTATATTTAGAACTAAAGTTCTTTGAATCCACTACATTAAATACCAACTTGTACCTCCCTTAGCCCCTCCCTCTCCACCCACCTATCCCAAACACCCCCAATGAACCTAGGTATTCTAATGTCTTTGTGTTTTCTAAGCCTCATGACAAAGGCTGTTGAGTACCACCTCCACTGGAACAAAATGAACACCTAAGGTGCACTTTCTACAGCACCTTTTCTCTTCTCCACAACTTAGTGGAATCTCAATGCTCTCAAGCCTGGCTCTAGATCTCCAGGTCATCAGGCCGAGGTCGGCTGCTGGCACGGCTGCTGGCTCTGCTGGAAGGCCGCTGGTCCACAATGGCTAGTGGTTGCAGTTCATGCCCAGTAGCTAGTTTTTTAGAATTCTGGTTGTCATCAGGGAAATCAAAAGGCTGTGCATGGGAGTTGGAGATGGTGCTTCCGGCCTGCCCCATTCGATTTTGCTCTGCACTGTAATTAGCCCAGTTTTGCTCACTTGCTTGTTTGTTGTAATTGCGGCAGGAAGAATTATTTCTGTCTCCAGTAACCAGCTTGTACCCAGGAGGAGACATGGGAGAGAGGGGAGCTGTGGGTGAGGAGCAGCCATTGAAATATGCATATTTCGGAGATCCACAGTCTTTGGAGGGGCTCAGTGGACCAGTGGTAGCATGGTAAGGATCGCTCTTCCCCTTCACGCGGTCCTTAACACCCTTGAAGAAGACATAGAAGAGTTCGATGATGTTCAAGGCAAGAGACACCAGGGACACTACCAGCATGAAGATGATGAAGATGGTTTTCTCCGTGGGGCGAGAGAGGAAGCAGTCTACTTGATGAGGGCAGGGATCTCTTTTGCAAGTGTAAACGGCACTCAAGCTGAATCCATAGATGTACCACTGGATCAGCAAGAAGGCCACCTCAAAGACAGACTTAAAGAGGATACTGATGATGTAGGTTCGCAGCAGGCCCCCTCGCATTTTCACCTTGCCATGCTCTTCAATACCATACTTGAACTTCTTTATTTCAATCTGCTTCAAGTGCATTTCCACGTTGACACCATCCGTTTGGGCAACTTTGAGTTCCTCCTCCTTCTTGTTCAGTTTCTCTTCCTTCCGCATCACGTAGAACACATGAGCCAGGTACAAGAGTGTGGGAACAGACACAAATATGATCTGCAGGACCCAGAAGCGTACATGAGAGATGGGGAAGGATTTGTCGTAGCAGACATTTTCACAACCAGGTTGTTGAGTGTTACAACGAAAGGCAGACTGCTCATCACCCCAGGCCGACTCAACTGCTGTCCCCAGTAGCAGAATTCGGAAAATGAAAAGGACAGACAGCCACACCTTCCCTCCAGCGGTAGAATAGGCTTGAACCTTGTCAAGGAGTTTGCCTAAGGCACTCCAGTCACCCATGTTGCCTGGGCACCACCTAAAAAGAAACAAGACAACTAAATGATCACGGACTACAAATTGTTAGTTAAAATGTACAGTTGTTTCCAGTCAACAGTCAAAATACTATAAAAGGTCTCATATCCTTCTATCACTTTTCAAAAAAAAAAAAAAAAGTGCAAACTCTTCCTATCCCATTTTTCCCTGCAAACAAATCTCACAATTTTCTTGAGATACGGTAAGTCTTAGAAGCAGAGCTGATGTGCCCAGTAAATTGCAATCTTAACTTGCAAAGATATGTTACTTGCTCAACCATGTGACTTGAGAAACTGTCTATGCTAAGTGCCTCTGCTTATTTTATCCATCTGATAAATGAGGGCAATTCTTGCCGGGTAGGCTTGTGTCTGGATACATGCCTAAGCAAAATGCTGAAGGATGGTATTCAAAAAGTATGGATATTTTAGAACTGGGATAAGAACACCCATGAACACACACAACCTGTTTCCAAACCTCAATCCTATTATATAGCATTTTATTCCTAATTATACTCTGAACTGTTTCACCTTGCTATTTCAATTGTATTTTGTGCATATTCCATATTATGGTCATTTATACTGCTCTTTCTTCTTAAGCAGTGACTTATGTGGTTCAGAAGTCTGTCTTCTGCCCAGAGAAAAATATGTTGTACTAAAATTCACCATTTTGACATAATGTGTCATTATGTGCAGGAAACTACTTTCAAAACAAGCGAAGATTAAATGCATATCACATTTCTTTTTTTACAAAAAAATTTGTTTATTTAGAGAAAGAGTGCTTGTGCGCACGAGTTGGGGGAGCAGAGGGAAAGAATCTTCAAACAGACTCCCACTGAGTGTGGAGCTCCACATGGGGCTTGACCTCATCCCCATGAGATCATGACCACAGCTGAAACCAAGAGCCAGAGGTCTAATCGACTGAGCCACCCAGGCACCCCCGCACATCACATTTCAAGTAAAAGTTCAATTTGTCGCAATACTAATTATAGCCTAAGGGGCGGGGGGGGGGGGGTGGTGGACACCATTTTAAAAGTGTTATCTCTAGCAAAAATGATTGGTTTTTCATCTTTTGATTGCTGTATACTTTCAAGTTCCCTTATCAGGCTTTGGGACCCTCATCCTATAGACTAGATTTAATTTTTCTATCAATACCTAGATATCTTAAGCCTAGGACTTCCCCATTGCTGGGGATGAGAAATGGACCGAAGTCTGTGGAGATGACATGGATCTCAAAAGTTATTTAGCTAATTCAATTCATACTTCTAATGCCAATAGTTCATTTAACTGATGAAAGTGGAGCTCTTTTTTTTTTTTTTAAGATTTTATTTATTTGTTTGGCAGAGAGAGATATAGCAAGAGAGGGAACACAAGCAGGGGGAGTGGGAGAGGGAGAAGCAGGCTTCCCACGGAGCAGGGAGCCCGATGCGGGACTCGATCCCAGCATCCTGGGATCATGACCTGAGCCTAAAGCAGACGCTTAACGACTGAGCCACCCAGGCACCCCGAAAGTGGAGCTCTTAAAGGTATAGGAAATATTCGGCTATCAGTAGAGCCACAAGGAGAATTATGATCCCAAGGCTAGGATTTCCAATGCACCACACTGGTTTTAAAATTATAGTAAAGCTGGATTAAGGCTAGAAATGTTTTCATGCTTTGATACAATCTTAGCAAGGGCTGAGAGCTGGGAATAAATGAGTGACATTACATGTGGCAGGCATAGAGAATATAGTTTAATTTTCAGAGAGTAGTAAGTAGAGAGTAAAAAAAGGATGAAGAGGTCAAAGATTATTTAATAATCAAAAACAAGCAAAGCAAAGCCTTTCCAGGAGCTTAGTAATGAAATTTTAAATAGTGCAACTGAAAGTAGGATTATACAGGCTTCTTGGAAATATGTTCATTATCTGAATATGAAAGTTTCTCATCTGGTATTGAATTATGAGCCACCTTCCACTTGTAGGAAGTAAATGAAATCCAAGGGAGTCTTCTTCCCCACCATGCAACATTACATTGCTGTTTAATGCCTGCACCTCTGGGCTACAGGGGCCAGAAAAAATTAAATGGAAATCTGGCCTGGGATTTCCTGGATGGAACAAAGAGATGGCTGATCCATAAAGTGAAACTATGTACCAGCTATCTAAATCTAAGTTGATGGGTGTCTTTGATGGCAACCCAAAGACTGGTGCCAAGGAATGCTAAGGGAAGAGTGGGAGGTAGGTGGGCAGGTCACAGAAATAATGCTTTTCCAATGGTCATAAAAAAGGGAGCTTCCCTTCTACTTTTGGGAAGGACCATTTTAGATTCTGAAGTGACATGTTAGACAGTGAAACTGATATATAAAAAGAGCAGTCAAAGAACAAAAGAACAAAGGGAAAAAAGAACAAAGGCTTTTAAGGTTGACAAAGAGAGTTAAAGAGTCAAGGGAAGGCTCAAAGTGATAGGGAGTAATTTAGCTTTGAGGGACAGTTTGATGGTGAGAGAACATAAAAGAAAAAACCTACAATTTAGCAGAAAATACTACCCTGGGAATGAAGAAGTACAGTCCATGAGGGTCAAACAAACATAACAGAATTTTTGGAGCTCTATCAGTAGATAGTTTCTATGTGATGATGTGTAAATTGGCCTTAATTCTGTTTTCAGAGAATTACAATATTTTGCCAGTGTCATCTGCTTTTGCTCAATACTCCAATTGCCGGGAGGGAAGTGGGACGGCGAAATCAACTCTAAAATGATAAACTGTCTGCATACATCTCATCAAATTCACTCAATGATCGAGCTCAAGACAAATTTAACATGTTTAGATATATTACCGGGCATACTGAGAAGTCATTTTGGTCAGTGTTTCATCATTATTCAAGGCTCAAAGTTAAAATAGGATTATGTAGACGCTTGTGGCAATTAATGACTAAGCTTCGGTACATTCTATGGAAAATAAAACTTGACTTTCAACCAATTCTGAGATTCCCAAAAATGCCCCACAGTGCCAAAGTATGTGAATTGGGTCACTGAGCAGTTCACTAGGTAGTATTCTTTATTAATACACCAGCAATTTAATTGCAAAGTTGTCTTTTCTTTAAGCACCCACAGAGTTGTCATTTGCATTAATGAGTTATACTCTTTCATCTGAATGAGATGAATTGTCCAATTAGACACCTGGTATCCTGTAACCAGTCATTACCACTATCATAGAGACCATCAGATAATGTTTAATGTGATGGTTTATAATGCTTGTGATTTTCAAGGAGAGGTAACAAAAATAGTTACCTTTTCTGGGTAGGTGTTCCCTTTGTTCTGAGTCAAAAGTTCTATCAACTAGTTGACCCTCCCACACCCCATTAGTATTTTCATTTTTCCAAGTCTTAGTCAAAAAATTAATGTCTTTTTATAAATAATAGGCATAATTATATGTTCACAGAATCTCTGGCATTGATTTACACACTACAGCCCTCATTCATATTCACCAGCATTAAGACAGGTCTATTTTTTATATGATACACAAGAAAAGCACACCAGTGGAGGCAGCTGAATGTTCATCATATATATTCATGCCTCTACCTCTAGGTTCCCAGGTTGGAACTTTCTAAGTAGAATAAGGTCTCCGTTAAGGAGTTATGCAAATGCTTGACAGCAGTTGGAGCATCCTTCTTCTGTCCTCTGTGTACCATATTAGGTCACATTTTCCTTTGCTCTTTATGGCCCTCTAGTCTAGAGGCCAAAAGCCACAGATATCCAAGCATGACCACCTCTGCAGTGGTTCCCGAACCGCACCACAATCATTTGGTAGCATTTGTTAAAAACATACATTCCTGGCACTCACCAGCCTGACTAATCTGATTTGGGGGGGGTGGGGAAGAGTGCTGGGATATTAGTTTGTCTCTTTTCTCTTTTTTTTTTTAAACAAATGCACCAGGTGATTCTGAAGTCTCAGGCCAGGAGGCAAGCCGAGGGTTCCTTGACATTTTCGGTGCTCTCTTGTTCAAAATATTTAGGACTGGGGAAATGCCAGGAGAGCAGAAAGGGACAGAGAGTACCTAAAAAGGCAAAAGGGGTGGCCCAGGATCAGGAGCAGAGGCTCACTGGGCGCCTGGGAATGAAGCTCACCCTTCACAGCACCACCTTGTGTCACTCCACTTCCATCTGACGTGCCCCAAGTGCACAAGGATTCAAACACCTTATTTAAAATGAAAAAAGTCTTCAATTTTAAATTACCTTTTTTTTTTAAAGATTTTATTTATTTATTCATGAGAGACAGAGAGAGAGAGGCAGAGGGAGAAGCAGGCTCCCAGGCAGCAGGGAGCCCGATGCAGGACTCGATCCCAGGACCCTGGGACCATGACCTGAGCTGAAGGCAGACGCTTAACCATCTGAGCCACTTTTTGACTGTCCCTTTTGCCAGAGCAAATCACCATGCCAAAGCTGTAGTCAAGTCATTTCATGTCATTAATATACTAAGAATTGTTAGGAAAACTAGAAAGTATTTTAATTTCAATTTTAAAGAATTTCCCAAATGACAGTTGTAATGAGCTTGGAGCAGGGACTTAAAAATGGC
The DNA here is from genome assembly GCF_003265705.2 of Callorhinus ursinus. NCBI lineage: Eukaryota > Metazoa > Chordata > Mammalia > Carnivora > Otariidae > Callorhinus > Callorhinus ursinus. The sequence goes on along the minus strand of NW_027397068.1, from coordinate 39,223,563 downwards.
AAATGGGATTGTTAAAAACTAACGTGAGACATGACACCTATCACCTTTTTTATGACTGAAAGTAAGCACTTAGAGAAGATGAAGAAAAAAATAAAATCACGAGGGCTAAAAATGTGTAAGAAAATGACTATGTAAGTTCCTCATAAAAATCATTAAATAGATCTATCTGGGGAAAAGTGTAATGCTATGTGTTTAACATACTACAACCAAAAAAATTTTAAGCCCCTAAGCTAAAATGTAAACCTCCTAATGTTTTTCTTGAACTTTTATAAGAACCCCTGTCCCTTGCAGTAAATGTCTTTGAGGGGGCTCAGTCAAGACCATTCCTCTACAGTTACAATGGCCAGATGTTCCTTGGTAATATTCACATCCACACATAATTAACATAACCCACATTTATTCTGTCAGCAAATACTATAGGCTTTATCTTCCTCCAAAACCCAGACTGACGAATCTCTCCACCACCCCTGCTCCTAGCCCCATCTTGGCCATCATCACCTCCTCAGGTTTCAGGTCACTGGCCTCGTCACCCTGCTCGCCAAACCATTCTCCTCCAAGAGCCAACCTCAAGAATGAACACTCAAGCTCGGCTCCGTCTCTGTGGTTCACTTCCTCACTTCTGTAGGTCTCCACTCTGGTCTCACTTCATCAGCCAGCCCTCTGGTCCGCTCACTTCCTATTCCCTTTGTCCTGTTTTTTGTTTGTTTGTTTTGTTTCTTTTTAATGGTCTTTAGCTGTACTTAACGTATTACATATATTTACCTGTTTGTTGTTTGTCTCCCTCCACGGCAAGGACTTAGTACTATCTGCTTTCCTCCACTACAATGTGAGCTCCTCGAGGACGTGTCTTTGTCCACGGCTGTAACCACAGTACTTAAGAGTCAGAGATACTAAATATCTATTAAATGAATTAAAGGAGGCCTGTACCCAAAAAAAAAAAAAAAAAGGCACCAGGTTCCATTCATCGGTGTTGTTTACTACCTCTTTGGGATTCTCTTATGTATATCCCAAACTTCTGAGGTTTCAATTAATTAAAAAAGGGACTTTCATAGTTAAAAAAAAAAAAAAACGAAGAGGACTGTCAGCATCTCCTGCTATACAGGCATTAAATTTTCAAGTGATAATTGCTAAAACAGAAAACTGTCTGTTGAAACAACATGCTTCAAGTGATTCCTGAGCAGTCAGTAAGGACTGATGTAAGAAAAAAAAGTGTTCTTTAACAGAGAGCTTCTTGAATTTATTACGTGACATCATAGTAATTTGGGATTCTTGCAGCACTGCGTCAGGTATCGACGATGTTTACTCAGTCTTACTATTCTGTTGTTACAGGTTAAGATTTTAAAACAACCACCCCGTGCTGTCATCCCCCCAATTCTGCAGTATTCTCACTCTGTACTATGTGATGCAATCACGGCTGAGAATAAGTAACACCCAGAGTGTCTCACAATAGAAGAAACGGCCTGTTTAAACTTGTTTCTATTTCAAGGATGACAAATCTTGAGGTAGGCTGGGGCTCTGAAGGGTTGCTGATAGCAACCCTGGGTAACAGAACATCTCGGTGTAGTCGTCTACGCAGGCAATTAAGTGATTTGAATCGGGTACCATGGCAAATATTCCCAGTTCAAATAATACACAACCTTTTGCTTCCTTATACCTGGACTGTTACCCTAACTCTGTGGTGTGTCAAACCTACTCCATTTAAACATCTATTTACAATTCTGCCTCATGGTTCCCCGATTATCCTTAGATTCCTCTATAAAGAATGATACCATTTTATTTCCTCAGGCATATGATGCACAGCATAGAACTGCATGGTTTGTTTTTTGGGGGGGTGGGAGATGGGCGAGGGGTGGGGTGGGGAGAGACTAACCTTTCTTTCCTTGGTTCTTACCCCTGTTCATCACATAAGTCAATCTACATCAACGTCCACAGAACAATGAGATGAGATGGATGTTGAGGAGTGAGGGACTCCAAAGATAGTATGAGGCCTACCAAAGAGAGACAACACCCCACCCCAGTTCTGCAGCCACCACTCAACTCCCCCACTAATAGAAGTGCCTCATGGTCACTTCATGGGTGCTAGAAGAAAAACCCTAAGCCAGAAGCCGCAGGCAAAAAGCCATGTTCTTCTATTGTGATCTGATGAGCTTAAAAAATGTAATTTCTGTCAGTTCTTGGTGTTCCCCTCCACTCACCTGCAAATTGACTATTTTTATTGAACAGCCTGGTTATTTTCTCATCATGTAAACACACCATTAGGGTACTCACAAGTGTATTGATTAAGAACAGTCTATTTTCTTCAGTGAGCACTGAATAAGATAACTCACGTACTTGGAGTTCTTATAAGAGCTCAATGAAGTTTAGCTATTATTCTTTAAAAGATCTTTAGATATAGATACAGGTCATGTATTTTCTTATCTTGGAATATTTAGCAAAACAGCAACTAGGAAATGATTAACCTTTTCCTAATGGTAATCAAAATTAGTTTTCAAGACGTTCTTGTAATGAGTACAATATTGCTAATAGCAATCCCATACAGATCTGTGAGAAGGAAGAATTTACTCTTTATCAGTTGATAAGGAGAAAAAAACCTCGAAGAATGTCTGCCTGTCTTTGTTTCTATTTGAAGGCATCTTCCCCAAATCATGAAAAGAGCCATATCCTATAGGACATATCTGGCTCACAGAAATTGCTAAAAACAAACACAAAAAAACCCCACCACTCCATTTCTGTATTACTGTGAATTTTAAGCATTCCATAAAACACATTTTCTAGAAATTAATTAGAAAGCTAGGGAAATTTGGATATAAAGATTACAGAAAATTTTAAGGCTAAAGCCATTGATATACATATCTCATCATGGTTTGTGTTTTCATTTTGGCAAAAGACAGGATGTACCTACATAGCCAAATGGTGAATTTAGACAGGCTAAGTGAAGATTTTAGGTAGTTATCCCAAGGATCAAAAAATATATAATCAATCTCCCAATGAAGGAGAAACTCTGGGGATTTTTTTCTTAAACTTGACTTACCTATACTGCATATTGACCTTAATGATAAACACTAAATTAAACTACTTTTCCCTCCAGAGCTGAACTGCCATCTGTGGATAAGCTTCAACAATCTATTTAAACAACCAAGAATCTTGGAGGGAAGTCAGAACAACAGGAAAGGTGGAGTAGAAAGTATTAATCACTGGTGACTTCCCTATCATTCCCTTCCCTCTGGTATCATATATAAAAGGCTCTGAGGCTTCATACTAAGCGATACCTCTGGATATTATAAAAGAAAGGAAGGAATGCACTGTATCATGAGTTTCCATCCTTCTCTATGCAGGAATTGGAAACATCTAAGAAAACAGCTCTCAGTATCTGCAAACACACCCTTTTAGATGCTTGCTACAGAGTATCTTTGAAACCTTGTTTCCCAGAGAGGGTCAGCAATATGGGAATCAATCTTACAGTAAACGGTGAGAAACTGAGGGGATGGGCAGCTGTGGTGATAAACTCTAAAAGGCATTAGAAAAATGTGGAACCTGTTTAAACAGTGAAGAAAGTAGGAGCACAACACTACCACTGCCATTTTCCACGCAAAGGACAGGTGACAGCTATACTCTGACTTTGGGAAGTACATATCATCACACATACACACTGCCAGGACAGAACCTACTCCTGCCATAATTCTCAATTGGCCTACCTAGAAAAATTAATTACCCTTCCCCAGAGGTGTTTTCTACCTAACCAGTTTTTTTTTTTTCATTATTTGAGATGGAATTAATTTAATGAGATCTCTGCATTACGACAGGCTTTTATTTTCACAATCCTTGTACAAAAATAAAAATTAGGCTTCTTTAAGAAATCTCAATCTATTGTTCAAACTGCAACGGGGCACTTTGTGATCAAGTGTGCCCAATTTTCAAAGGGTGAGAGGAAGCATCTTTTTCTTACTAACTTGAATGGTGATACAGAAATGAAACCCACCTCCAAATAAACCCAAAGCTACCAACAATGTGTAGCTCTCCTTTTCCCACCCCCACTTTGCACTTCTAAAGAAAAACACAGGCACGCCTCAGGATGAGGATGAGTATGAGGCTGGTCAAGGGGAGATTATGATAAACTTTATCGGAGACGCTCAGCAAGCATTTGGACGCCGAAGAGGATAGTGTGGGCAATCCGCTGCTCGGAACTCAAAGGTTTGAGTTTCCGAATTCTGTACTGATTTGCCTTTGGACACGTCATTAGCTCTTCCCTCATTTCCTTACGGGTACCTCCTCCCCCCGGCTCCCCACTCCCATTCTTGGGAAGTTTTGAGAACTTCCAAGAGAGTTACAAGTGCAGTATAAGCACGGTAATTCCCAAGGTACTCAGATTGCCTTACCAACGTTGACACAGTAGGATTCAACAAGTTTAAGAGGAAAAAAAAAAAAAGGAGGGGGGAGGGAAGGTAAATTGGATTGACACGTTTAATTAAATTAATCGTTTGCTCTTCTTTTACCATTTGGCACGAAGTCCATCTGCCCCTGCTCCTTTTCCCCCCTCCCCTTTCTTCACAGTGGCGGCCGCGGACTTCAGCTCGGTTTGACTGGTAAGGATTTCAGGGAAACGTAGCAAACCTCGACAAACCCCGCGGTCGGGCAGCGCAGGAGTCCCGGGCAAGCCCGACGGGTGCTAAGATGGCAGAGGAGCCCCGCGCCCCTCCCCCCCCCCCCCCCCCCCCCCCCCCAGCCTCCGCATAAGCTTTCATTTTTATTTGCTTTTCAGCATTCGCCGGTGCAAATACTTCAAACCTCAGGGTCGCAACAAGAATTTAAACTAATTACTTTGGCCTGTGAAGTGTGAACAGACAAAATCCTTAGCGGGCACGAAAATGCATGGCTGCACTTCTGGCTAACAGAAGGCGTGTTACCAACAAGAGCATTTAAGAAACTGAACCCTTTAACATAACAAATCAACGTAATCACTGCCTACAGGCAGCACCCAAGCAACTCCAACCCAAAGTTGCCCTACAGTTCTGAAGTCTGTTACAGGTTCGGACAGGCAGAAGAGGGGTCGGAGGGGTGGGGGGTGGCTAGCTCCCTCTAAGGCGCTGTTTAAGAAATTTTGTTTCATATTCTTTCTAAGAGTTTCAGTCTTAGGAGACGGTTTTGGAAATGCACCCTGGCATTCACTTTTGTTCTAAACGTCTCTTCCCTTCTAATGCTTTGTAAGTAACCACCACCCATTCAAGGGATTTCATCTGCTGAATTGCCAACGTGGTCGAGTAAAAAAGGTGGCTCTCCTGAGGGTCTCATGTTTCCATAGTGGTTGCTAACACAAAGTAACAACTTACTGTTGCTTTAAAAACCTCAATATTACAACTCTGATTTTTATATCTTTTTGTTTACCGGGGAAAATTCTAGGAAGGGACCACGTGGAAGTCAAGTAACCGCAAGGTCTTAACAAAGCACTTTGTTAAGAAGTTTGCTTTGCACAGCTATAGAACATCAATCAGGATTTACATATGAAAAAGCACAAAGTGTAGAACTCTATAGCAAGCAAGCTAAGCAAATTTGCACTTTGATTTTTTTGTTTTGTTGTCAGCCAAATCCCCAACCCAGGCCCCAATCATCCCCCCCCCGAGTTACAAAACACCTAAACTATTATCGATTACCAAATAAAGTAAAATTATACTCTAAAATGAAGAACCAAATATCCAGTAAACTGGTGCTTTATTCTAATCGGAAAGGTTTGGATCTTATTTTACCTGTTGCATTATTGTTAGAAACATTTCAACAGTTAAGAAAATACTGAACGTTCAATTTTAAATTTAAAACTATAGACACATTTTCAAGTACATCATTCCACTTACAGTATCATAGCAGAGCTACATTTAACACATTTTAAAACTTTAGAGAACTTTTACGTGTAGAAAAAGAAACGAATAGGTAAAGGTTTTTTTTTTTTTTTTTTTTTTTTATTTTACTTTTTTTTTTAAAAGAAGTAGGCACGCCAAGTGATTGAACTCCTTGGAGGATGAAGTAAAATGAAAAAGCAAGTTCAGGCACTCAGACCTGTCTATTTAAAGTTTAAAAGTCTGCTGCTGTTTGGTACTTTCTTCACTCCTTCCCCCTAATGAAAGAAAAGTGCTGATACCTCGTAAAAGCTTTTTTCTAATTGGAGCACAGAGCTTTTAAAAGTTTCAAGCCACTGACTCAACGAGGAGGAGGGGCTGGAGAAGGGGAGGGGCAGAGGAAAGGCGGGGAGGAGAGTGGGGAGGAGGGCGGTGAACGTGGAAGGGTGGGGGAAAAAAGGCACAGAGGAATAGCCAGGTTGAGATCAAGTTGTAGTTTAAATTTGCTGACGAGAAAAATGGAACAGCATTAGAGAAGTGAATGCCACTACTTGTAGTTACTCTTTATAGATAGCAATTACTAGTTTTAGCTAGTGCTTGTTTCACCAAAAGTCCAGGGATAATAAAAAGTTATGTATTTTATAATACTACAATCTTTTCTTAAATTATATATATATATGTATATTGCATGTTTCATGTTGCAGTAAATAAAAATGGTGGAACAGAGTTTAGCCAGTGCAAACTCGTTTCATATTGGCTAAGGTGTGTGAAGTTAAAGGTGGGTGTGAGTTATTTGATGATCTAATTCCTTTCCTCTTAATTTAAGTAGGGACAATTAACAAAGGAAATGGTGGGATGGGAGAGAGACACTGCAAAAATGAACATATATGGTGGTATGCCCATCCCAAATCTACCTTCCAACCCCCCTGACTGCTTTGAATTTTTACTCTTTCCTTCAGTTTAGCAAAAACTAGTTTTATATTTACAACTGTATTGTATATAAAACATTTTGACTGTGAGTTCGTGGTATCTGACCTCTACCAGGTCTTTGAGGAACTGAAAATTTATAATATCTCGTTCCATTCATGGCAATGCATTAAAAAATAATGCATTTGCAGTGAAAAGTCAGGATTTTTTTTTTAATGAAATACCCACATGTAAGTTGGCATTAAGTGGGTCCCAAAACTATTGACCCTCCTAGTGACCATCTCCCTCTCCAAAACCCACTGTAGAGTTTTCTGACCAATGACAGCAGAACTGTGCAAACAATTTTTAGATGATTTTCCTCCACTTCCCTCTTCAGCACTCTTCATTAGGGTTTATAATAGCCTGAGTCATGTTGCCTCATTCTTAGAGTGGGTAGCTCCTTTGAGGACTCCCCAGATGCCATGCCAGAGGGCTGCGGTAGGACAATTCCCCATAAACAGACTTCAGTGATGCTCCTGAAGTTGGGCAGGGAAATCTCTTGGCCATTATTTTCTGGAAACAAAGCAAACTCATCTAGCCTGAATATTCCTTACTCTTTTCTCACTAATACAAGTACCAAGGAAAGGAGATGGCAAATATTTCCTGACAGATACCTTTCCCTACTTTCATTAAAATGATTATAAAACACCTTTTGAAATGTTGTTATTTTAAGACACAATTTTGCTCTCATTTGCTGGGCTATACTATTTCCAAGGGTACATTTTTCTTTAAGTTAAAGAAGGTGAATAAAGAAGTAGAAATCGTAATCTGACTTTCATATCTCCAAGCTCAGCAACCCATGAATATTGTTTTGGTCTTGTATATGTATCATCCTGTCCTTCACATGAGTCTATTGTGTTGTCCTAACTAAAAATTATTGTATTCAATTCAGAAAACATTCATGAAAATGTGATTTATTCTCTTTATTATAAGAAATTCTGCTTCCCCCCTTTAAAAAAAAAAAAGTCTGTGCTTCATTTAGTTTACTATGTGTTTTACTTTAATAAAATTATTTATCAAGTACAATTGTTATTGCATTTATCCATTTTATTTTAAAAATCTCCTAAAATGCTAATTCAGAATTAGTTGCATGATAGAAAAGTTGTGATTATTTTATAACAAGGTTTTTTTAAACAAAAAATTGTGTTTGTTTTCAATTATGTTTTGTTAGTATACAAAAGAATATTGATGTTTAAGTATTCTTTTACCTTTTCTTTTCAGTCTATGCCTATATGACCAACTTGAAATAAAACTAAAGAATTTATACCAAATTAAGTCATTCACGGATATCACTTGAACCATTTCCTAAGCCAAAGGGATTAGTCAAAGCATGAGCCAGTAATTAAATATTCTCTTAACATATGGAATATACTATATCTTTTATTTCTAAAATGATTTTCACAGAATCATTCCTAAAAGACACTCTGTGATTTTCTCCTCTTTTGGAATAATTCTACCAAAATGTGATCCTATAAGTAATAATGCTAAAGGGGAGGTAGGTTACTGTGAATGGCTTCCCTGTTAGAACACTGACAACCAGTTTTCTCTCGTGAACACCTACCAGCTTCTCCAAATGCCTGGTAGAAACTCCTATTATAATTCTTACTCTGGCAGTGCTGCTGAGTTACATTTTGACCAGTAATGTACTTTTATTTTATTTTTTAAAAAGATTTTATTTCTTTGAGAGAGAGAAAGCACAAACGGGTAGGGGCAGAGGAAGAGGAAAAACAGACTTCCCGCTGAGTGGTGAGCCGGGCATGGGGCTCGGGGCTCCACCCCAGGACCCTGGGATCATGACCTGAGCAGAAGGCAAGCACTTAACTCACTGAGCCACCAGGTGCCCCAGTCATGTACTTTTATAAAGAATCTCACTTACCTGAACTTAGAAGCTTGTCTCAATTGAAATGTTTTGTAAAAATTGTGGGACAGATTTTTTTAAATATGTTTTTCTCGTATTCTCAGAAATACTAATGCCATTTCATCAATATAAACACTGACTTTCCAGAACTGTAATTTCTCTGATTGCTAGGTCTTATCTGTGCAGAAGAAATGGATGCAGTCTGATTTGCTAGTCAGGCACTACTGCTCTTGAGGGCTGAGGGACAGTCACTTACAGTTGCCATCATCTGCACAGCCTCTTCAGGCACCACCATGGGCCAGGCTTAGAGTCTGCTGTATCCTTGTTGCTCTGTGGGTTGAAAACTGCATGTTATTGGCACAGTAGAGAGTAGACTCTTTTTCAGAACTGTGAGGATTTCTTAATATGAGAACCAGCTGTATTTTTGGATTTTTACCTTTATTCCAAAATACCAACTTCTGGAATTTTTAAAGAGATGTACAGATGGATTCGTTTTTAAGGATTTTAAATGCCTATCTCACATAAACTGTGGTGGATTACTCTCATTTCCATGAGTAGCATAAATATCCAAAAGTAATTCGTGGCTGTAGATTGGAGATGAGTAAGGAGACATTGTACTGGTAGAGGAATGAGTTATGGGAACTTGAACTAGGGCACTAGGAGTAAGAAAGATAAAGGAAAATAGAATTATCAGAACTTGATGACAGACTGAATGAGGAGGACAAGGGGGAGAAGCTGTGGAGGCAGAGTTCGGAGTTTTGATTGGGAAAATGTTACTAACACAAAAAAGGAAATCTGCATTAGGAACTGATTTGCTGAAAGAGATGTAATGATTTTGATTTGGAGTATTTTAGTATGAAGAAGTGAAACATCTAAGTAAAGATATCTCACTAGAAATTTAAAATATTAGCTACGGAGTTCAGGTTAAAATTGTTATAAGATTTGGGATTATACGCATAGAACTGATGTTTGAAAATAACAGGTACAGATGAGATTACTAAGAGGTATGATGATTTAGGCTATGTGCCAAAAGCCACACACACACACACACACACAGCCTGAGTGGATTTCCTCATTTAATGTAAGCAGGTCAAAAAAAATGAAAAAAGGGGCAAGGTAGAATCTGGGAAAGAGAAGCATATTTAGAATGACCACAAGGGCTTATTTGTAAGGAAATATCACCTAAGTACTGGGAGAGTTTCAACTTTGAAAAAAGGACATTTATTCCTTTAAAACAAGAGTGAATGCAGAGCATAAAGAAAAAAAAATGTTTTGGGGTGGAGAGTATGAGCATTAGGAAGCTAGGGTTTGAAGATAACTTTTCAAAAACGGTGAGGTTATCAGCTGACTACAAATGAAGAGTGAGTTGAGCTGAGTTGAAGGTTGCAATACCTCTGGGGGACTCCGAAGACAGATGAATAAAAGGATTATCTAAAACAGGGAGGTTCTAGGGTGATTATGTATTGGAGTAAAATGGTATTGTTTTATAGATTTCCTTTCATTAGCATCAGAATAATTCTTTTCTATGCACCAAATTTCCATTTTATCTAATAATGATTGGACAGTAAGGAAGCAGAAGTTAATTTGGACTTCAATAATATGCAAGTTCAGAAATACTGTACTTAAATTGGTAAAACCAGCCATAAAGTGTGTCCTTAATGTGACGGTTGATCTATCATACTTCCTTTAGAGTAGTGAAGATTTCCCAACATATTACTGACCTGTGCTAGAATCCTTTTTCAGTAGATGTATTTCTGGGGTCTGACAATTTGCTTCATAACTCCAGAGAATTCACTTAACTGAGACTTGCTTCCCGTTTATTTAGCATTCTATCATCCTTGAGAGAGATTTAAGGATCAGAGTTTGTCTCAACCTGGGTAAAATCTGAACTTATTCTGATAGATAGCCCACCTCTCCACCTCTATCTCCAAGTATATCTTACTGTGAGGCTACATACAAAAAAAAAAAAAAGATTTGTCAAAGAAAGAATTGTTTTGTTTTGTTCTGTTTTGTTTAATGAGAAAGAGTCCCAGCCAGTGGATATATTTGTCTTTGGCTCCACCTTCTGTACAAAGTGAAAATGAACATCATCAGAAATAACTGGTAAATCATTTAATACTTTCACTTAAAAAAAATTTTTACTTTAAAATTAAGCTTGGTTCATTTTTTATGATCTTTTTTAATGTTCATAGTCCTTCATGCAGCAAATATTTCCTATGTCTGAGGAACTATGCTAGTGAGGATTTTTTAGTTATGCAGTGAAAACAAAAACAGTATTAGGTTGAAATTCATTCAGGTTTAGGGTTTGAGTTTTCTTTAACTGAATTTTGAAAAAGCGACCAAATAATTTTTGGAAAAATAATAGTTTTTTTTCTTAAAGGAACATATTCTTTTTTCTAAGTTTCTACAGGGAGTTGCTATTTTTAAGCATCCTATTAATGCTATGTCCCCTTTAAAAAATTACCAGAAGCAAAGCTAGAAGTTTTGGATCTGAAACTACTGATTTTGCACATATATTAATTTATATTAAGGAGACACATTAAGGCATTTGGGCAGACTGACAGTGGCTATTTCCTCTAACAATTTAAGTCAGCTAAAGCTCATCTAACAATGAGAAAATATTGTAGTATTTTAGGCCAAAGAAAATGAACATCATTTAATTAATTAAAAATCATTCAGCAAAATAGTTATCTCGTCAATTTAATCATTCACCATCATTTTATATTTGGCATTGTACTGAATGCAGTGGAAATTTGGAGAACAGAGAGAATATTTTACAAGTGCAGGTGATTCCTTTATATGCAAAATGTTTGCAAACAATCAACATGAGCAAACATATAGTTATAATAACAAATGCATGAACAAAATTATTCACATACATGTTGAGTTGATGCCAAAGAAAAGGGAAAGACAGCATTGCTTCAGAAGTCAGCTGAGATAAAAATTCCCAAATGAAATATTTATATGCTTGGTTATAGCACCACTTACTAAAGTCGTTAAAATGTCCTTCTGTTGTATGTCTAAGCCTGCTTTGGTGTACAGGGAAAGGTACCTATGGGCAGCTTTTATACAGTACATGTCCTTCATGGACACCACCAAATTTAATAGAGTTTTCATTTAGGATAGCATGAAACAACACAATTATCTATAAGAAATTATGTTTCATAATCACTGACCTCTACCTCTGAAACTAATAATACATTATATGTTAATTAATTGAATTTAAATTTAAAATTCAAAAACAAAGAAATTACATTTCATAGTAACTATAAATTCTGTATGTAGTAAAAATATTACAGCCCGCCTAACTCTAAGAATGACAAAATTAAAAAACTCTGTAAGACCTTAAGAGAGCCTCCAGTTTTCCTATTAATTAATTATTTGCTGCTGGAAATGAGTAGTACTTTAGTGTCAGGTGATTACTGATATAAAAACAAGGTCCAAAACTGTAAACTGTTGTAGCAAATTTAGTATGTTTGGAAGGTGTAGGTGATTTTTTAAACTCTTGAAGATTCATGTAGTCACCTACAACAAAACACTAGAGGTCAGAGCCAGCACAATGTAAAGTCAGAATATTACCACCCAGTGAAGTATGGTTTAAGGCCATTCAAAGCTCTTTCAGACCAAAACCATCTTCCCTAGTCATTCACTGTGGAGGGTAGATGTTCCACCATTAAAGTTCTACCTGTGGATTAAGACATTGGAGTACTTAAGGAGGTGACAAGGTAACCTATGGGCAATTTAACAATAATTAATTTACCATTGTGACTTTCAAAGAGAGCTTTAAAAATCTGGGGATATAAATTTGTGCCATGTGCCATGACATTAGTGCCAGATTAAAATACAAGCTTTTAGACCAAGGTCAGCCTCGCATTTAGACACTTTTTAAGCACTTAGTAGTAGGCAGGCACTGAACATTTTGTATAACTTGGTTTGTATTCTCTATGAAGTCCCAACTTTGTTCTTTGTAGGTGCTGAGACCACCCCTTCACATGAAAAGAAGTGATGATATTCCAGAAACAGCACTCATATTATAATACAAAGACTTGGTCCCCCGATATCCTCCAAACCAATGACTGGACACAGAACAAAGGGTCAAGTAACTAATTTCTTATATCCTGTTCATGCGAAATTATAGCCAATGTACATTTACTAAATTCATCAAGAAGAGCCTATTTCTAACATTCATTTTGCTGACTAGCAAACCACTAATTTCACCAGTGAAAATACCTATCTTAACATTTGGTGTGTTTCAAGGACATGGATACAGAAGCACTGGTAGTTCTCTCTGACGTGGCCTTTCTGATGTGTATTTGCCACCCACCCCCAGACCACGAATTCTTGATTAAATATCCAGATGCTACATCTAACTTCAACCAACCAACACACACATTTATAGCACTGTATCTTTGCTGAAGTTTTAAAAAGCGAATCATAAAACAGGAAAAGTATGCATTCCTTAGGTAGTACAATTTAGTATACTAGAAAATGGACTTAGCTTTTGGGATTCCTGGTGGTAAGAGAGTAAGAGAAAGCCAGTAGTTGAAAGCAGATGCCAGAAGATTTGGAGCATATCAAGAACACATAGGGATATTTTAACAATTTTACATTTGCATGGCCCCATCTCAAGAAGTTATGCATTTACTCCTTAAAAAAAGGCATGGGTATTTTAAATGCTTTTAGTTTAAAGTTAATATGTATTCTTAATACTTCATAATACTTTGTTTACTTTCATAAGTAACTTGAATCCTACATCATGTAAGTCCAGATTTACTCATATTCAATGGGTTTTCCTTCATGTTCCACACAGACCTTCCCACCCCACACCCCTGACATTTTCCCAACCCCAGATCATTCATGTTGAAATACTAGTAGGCAGGTTGTTATCACCTGATAACAAGATCAGAAGATCTTGCAAGCAATATGGATAGTCTCCTGACAATCTTGTTTTATAAAATTCCTAGTCAAAATAGCAGACTTGGTATGTTTGAAAGGGTCAGGTGACTTTTTAATCTATTAGAAATTCATGCAGTATTGGGTGGAATTCATTCCAGTAATCAATTTCCCTTCTGTAACTTGAGTAGTTCTTTTATTTTCATTCTTGAGTAAAACACTCATGGTTTTTAAATACTGAAATTTAAAATATTAAGGCGTGGAAAGTGAAAGAAATCAAGTTATTATTACAGGTAACAGAGTGGGTTTTTTTTTTAAATCCTGAAGCATTAATAGACACAATGAATGTACTTCAGTGATGTAATTCTTCGTTCATGGTTTGTATATAAAGATTTTCAGTAACTTACTTGGCTTCTTTGAAATAGTTTAGCCAGTGGGAAAAAGACTACAGAGTTGTGAACCAGACCTTTTGATTATGCCTATCCATAAAAAGATAGCATATTGTGTGTATAAATTCTAAAATACAGCCAGCTTTAACAGATATTTTTCATGAATTGACCACTAAACCAGATAGGACATAAAATCAATCTTTATTTTGGACCTTAATTAGGCAATGAAAACTGCAATTTTGGATTCAGATTCAAGAAACAGTTATAGAAACCTATTATGTCTTTAATATTTCTGTGGTTTTACCTAAAGGCAATCCTAATTAAGTCAGATTCATTTGGAGGGGCTTCCAATATCCTTAAATATGAAGACATGCTAAAGCCAAATTATAAAATGCTTGATATACTTTAATATTTAAATTAACTAGTTAATAATTTCAATATAAAACCCCACAAAGCTATATAATTTTACTATTCATATCACAAATTATAGGATATATTTAAAACAATATAAAATTGCCTAATAGTTCATCATGAGGCAAGATGAGCCCATAATGCTTAAAGGCTTTTGATGACTACAGTCTTCTTTTCAAATGTCAGTTTATCTAACCATATGTATAACCTTATTTGGAAATGATATCAAAACTCCACAGTTGAGGCCTTTCCTGAAGAGAAGGCCCAGACCAAATGGCCCTTCTGATAATGGCCTTTCTGTTTAGCTCCTACTCTGTGCCCTGGCCTCTTAGTAAAAGGATCTGGAATCCAGGCTAGGAGTTGAAGCTTCTCCTTTGCCATTGACTTGCTGGTCCCCCCCTACTTTTGCTTTGGATAATTCCCTCTCTTTTCTACCAACTTTTTGATGTGTAACATACCTATGGAAGAGTGAACATATCCTACATGTGTCATTTGAAGGATTTTTGCAAATCAGATACATCTGTTTAACCAGCAATCCTATCAAAACTGGAAAATTACATCAGCATCAACCCCATAGCTTTCCTTGAAGCCCCTTTCTTTCATTAGTTCCCCCATAAGGGTAATCACTATCCAGTCTTTCTTATTTTTCCCTCCTCTCTTTAATTAAATGGAATCTTAAAGAATGTGCTTTTTTGTTGTCTGGCTTCTTTCAGTTTCATCTATATCTCTGTAGAAAGTTATAGGTCATTCATTCTTGATCAGTCATATACTCTTGTATGAAATACCACTGTTTATTTTTTTTTACCTTTAATGGACTTTTGGGTAACTTCCAATTTTTGGATTTTACAAATAAAAATTCTCTGAACATTCTAGTACATGTCTTTTGAGTTTTATGTCATTTTTTTACTGATTTGTAAGAGCCCTTTATTTAATTAATGGGTCCTTTTGTTCTGTATATTGTGAAAAGCTTTTCTTCCTCTGGTTGCCTTTTTACTCTCAATGGTTTCTCCTGATAAAGAGAAATTTCTAGACTTAATATACTCTAAATTGTTAATCTTTTCTTTACAATTAGGATCTTTTGTAATCTTTTAAAGAAATCTTTGCCTACTCCAACTAAAATCAAGATGATATTTTCCCCTGTTTTCTTCTGTGTTTTATTGTTTTACCTTTCACCTTTAGATCTGCAATACCTGTGAAATTAACTTTGTGTATGGCATAAAGTAGGGGTCAAATTACATTTTTGTCAATATAGAAATTTAGCTTATGCAGCATCATTTATTAAAAAGACCATCCTTGGGGTGCTTTGGTGGCTTAGTGGGTTAAACGTTTGCCTTTGGTTCAGGTCATGATCCCAGAGTTCTGGGATTGAGTCCCATGTTGGGCTCCCTGCTCAGTGGGGAACCTGCTTCTCCCTCTCCCTCTGTCCTTCCCCTTGCTCATACTCTCTCTCTCTCTCAAGTAAATAAATAAAATCTTTAAAAAAAATAAAAAGATCATCCTTTTTCCATTGTACTGTAGTGTTCTCTCAGTGGTAAATCAGCTGACTATATATGTCCGGGTCTATTTCTGAAAACTCTCCATTCTGTTCCATTGGTCAGTTTGTCTATCTTTGTACCAATAACATGTTCTCTTAGTTACTAATCTTTTATGAAAGGTCTTGGCATATGATAATATAAGTACTTCAGCTTTGTTCTACTTTTTCAGATGGTGTTGGCTGTACTTGGCCCTGCATTTTCATACGATTTTTTAAAAAATCTTCTCATTTTTCAAATACATACAAAATAAAAGATAAATAAGAAAAAAAAACCTGTTAAGGTTCTTATTGGGATGGCATTAGGATGATTCTATAGATTTTTAGTCTTTATTTTGCCTTCATCTTCAAAGGTATTTTCACTGGATATAGAATTTGGGGTTGACAGTTTTTTCTGTTAAGCACTTGCATGCATCATGTTCCACTCTTTCCTAGCCTCATAGTATCTGAGAAGTGAGCTATTAATTGGATTATTATTTTTGTATATGTAAAGTGTCATTTTTTTCTTGCTGCTTGTAAGATTTGCTCTTTATCTTTGGTTTTCAATTATACAACTAATGTAACTGAAAATTTCTGTCTTTCATCAAATTTGGGAATTGGAGGCCATTACATCTTCAATTGAAAAAAAGTGTTTTTTTCCACTACATTCTCATTCTCATGTCTGTTTTGGACTATGATGTATACAGAACTATGTACTATCATCTAACAGGACCCTGAGGCTTTGTTCATTCTTTTTCTCCCTATTTTCATATTGGATAATTTCTTTTTATCTATCTTCAAGTTCATTTGCTTTTTCTTTTGTCATCTCCATTCTGCTGAGTCCACCATTGATAATTTTTTTAACATATTTTTTTGGCTCTAAAATTTTCATTTGTTTTTTCCTTTATCATTTTTATTTCTCTGCTGAGATTTCATATCTTTTTATTCAATTGTGAACATATTTTGTTTTACTTCATTGAAGTTAGTTAAAATAGCCACTTTAAAATTCTTAACTTCTAATACTAACATTTGGGACATCTTAGGGCTGCTCTTAGTTGATTTTCTTTTCTATTTCAGTGTGTTCCACTTATCTGGTTTTTCATGTCAGGCAATTTTAAAATTATACCCTAGAAATGATAAGTGTTAAGTTTTTGAGATTCTGGATTCTGTTATTTTTCTCTGTTGTGTGTTATTTCTTTTGTTTTAGCCGGCAATTATCTTATTGGAATTTTTGTAGGATAAAATTATTTTAGAGCTGAACTAGGACATCTCTATGTTTATCTTAGGGACATCTGGAAGTCTGTCACCTAATCTTGGCCAAGAAAAGATCAGTGAGCTAACTAATAATTTATAATATGCTGTTTTAGGTTCAAAACTCCCCCTGGAGCCACCCAAGATTGACCTGTTTGTGGATGAATTATACCTGGCATGACCAGTTAAACTTTTGAGCTCGGCTTGAGCTTGGTGAGAAGGACATCCATATGGAGACTGATCTGGCATGGGACTTCAGAGTCCAAGCAGGTAAGAAGGTTAGTTACCTCTGGAAGCATAAATATATTTCATAGTATTGTAGGAAGACCTATAAGGCAGAATGGCAAACTATGATACACAGGCCAAATCCTGCCCACCATTTATTTGTGTAAGTAAAATTTTATGTTATGTTATTTTATTGGAATACAATCACGATTATTTTGTACTTATTGTCTATGGCTGTTTTTGAACTATAATGGCAGAGGTGAGTAGTTGTAGCCAATACAATATGACCCCGAAACTAAAATATTCACACTCTGATTCTTAGCAGAGACAATTTGCCAACCCCTACTCTTAAAGTATCCTTGAGATTCTCTAGTTTTTCTTTCTCTCCCATCCTCCACCTTCCCATTTTATTAATAAGGTACTTGAGATCCAAAGAGGCCTGGTAAACAAATGAATTGTGTATCTAGGACTAGAACTTATTTCTCAATTTGGAACTTTGAATTAAGTCTTTCTTTCTTTCTTTTTTTTCCTTAGGCTCATGTTTATAGAAAGACATGGTTCTCTGATCTCTGTGTGAATTTTATTCCGGTCTTTCTCTAAATCATTTCCCACATGATGAATTAGGTTTATAAGCTAGGAAAGTATTTCCTTCAGGTTCACAAACACAGAATCAAATCACAGAACAGCCTGTTTTAAAAGGCTACATTTTTACACAAACAGTACATGATTTGGTAGGCTAATATTTAGAAGACCAATGTCAGTGGGTAGAAACAGTTTGTTCACTTTATACCTGCTTGTCTTAAGTTACCTTACCTTCATATTTGCTGAAATTTTCAGATGTGTAGTTGATCTGTCTAAAGGCGGTTGCTGGTTATCATGCTAATTTCCAAAGCTTTAAGACTGATAGTGAAACATTTCAGAAAGTTAACAGTCATATATTTAAGACAAAAAATACTGCTACAACAGGTGTCATTCTAATGTAGTATGTGCATGAATTTGCCCTTTGTTTCCAAAGTGTAAGGTTTACTTTTAACATTGATTCCTTCTAAAAACCAAATGAAGATTTGGACAGAAGACTTCAAGCCTACAATTTTGTATATAGATGCTAAACCTCCATCTTTAGGCACAGATCATGATAATGGGACAGCAGATGCAGCTGCACAATGAAAAAGCATTTTTATCATTAAAATCTTATCTAAACATTATTCACAAAGGCTTTTACTTACATCATTGGAACCCCTCTAACTTTAAGTAGGCTCTAGAATAGTTATTCACAAAGGCTTTTACTTATATCATTGGAACCCCTCTGACTTTAGATAGACTCTAGAATAGTGGTGCAACATTTGCAGAATATGGTATTTAATTGGTGAACTTTATTAAATGCAGATGATTGGGATCCACCGGAGGTATAGTGGCTCTGAATCTTGGGGTGGGAACAGTTGCATGTACCTTAAAGATTTAAGGGGCAAAACTGTTCAGGGGGGATATGATGAGAGAGAAGAAGGCTAACTGAAGACAAAGCATAAGCTGACACCTGCAACCTCCCCTCGCCCCCCACTCCTGGGTGGGACATGTGACATTTTTCCAGGAATCTCCCAACTATCTTAATGTTAATGCCTTGCTAGAGGGGAAAACAACCTTAATTGGACAATGGCATGGCCTCTGGTATCTTGTAGGTCTTTTTTTAATAATTTTAAAACTTCCCTTTTCCATACTTCTCCCAACTCCCAAGTATATATAATCAGCCACTCCTCATGACCCGGTGCAGCAGCTCTTTTTGCCCATGGGTTCTGTCCCCGTGCTTTAATAAAACCACCATTTTGCACACACACAAAAGATCTGCATGTGACTCTGAATCACAACAAAGTCCCTCTGGTAATGAGGAAACTTTTCATCTGACAATCTAGAAAACTGAGTTCTAATCCTGGCTATCCTGTTAAGTGATAATGTGGCCTTGGACAAGTCACTTAAGTAGGGAATTAACAGGGAGGAAGGGCTGCTTTTCAAAGTGATTGCCTTTCTCCAGAGTGGTTCAATTTCTTTAGTTTTCTCATCTGTGAAACTGGGATGATACTACCATCCACCTTGCAATTATGAGAATTAAGATCATGCCGATACTTGATTTTGGCTCAAGTAGTGACCTCAGGATCCTGAGATCGGGCTCTGCATATAGTACCTGGCACATAGTAAGAACTCAGTAAAAGTTAATTCATTAGACACTGTGATCATTATTAGTGCTGATGCCAAAATGACTTAGAACTATAGTTCAGTATAGTAGACATACTATTGGGACGCCTGGGTGGCTCAGTCGGTTAGGTATCTGCCTTCAGCTCAGGTCATGATCCCAGGGTCCTGGGATCGAGCCCCGCATCGGGCTCCCTGCTCAGGAGGGAGCCTGCTTCTCCCTCTGCTGCTCTTCCTGCTTGTGCTCTCTCTCTCGCTATGTCAAATAAATAAATAAAATCTTAAAAAAAACATAATTTTTTTAAAAAAATAGACATACTATTTAACCCCTACAAAACCAAGAAAGAGCTAGCCTTGTTCATTTGCTCATTTATTCATCATTTATTACAACAAATAATCACTGTGGCCTGCCAGGATCCAGGCACTGCACTCCCCTACACTGAGGATACAATGTTGAATATTATGGAGTCTCTGACCTCAACAGACTTATATCCCAGTGGAAGATAAAGACCAAAAAACCAATTCAATATTCCTATAGTTTTCCCTTTGAAGTACACTCACTTCACTGAGAAAATAAACTGACAATACTGTGGGGCAGCTCTAGGATCCTGTTCTTCCCTAATGAAACACACAATGTATTGCTCATGCTCAACTACTCAACGAGGGAGAGATATAATGGCTGTTTTCAACAATTTGCAGTGTCATTTTGGCATTATCATAGAATTCTTATCTACCTTGTCAAAAGACATACTAGTCAAGCAACAAGCTGCTGCTTTTATTAAAAAAAAAAAAAAGCCTAAACACGGTAAAAAACCATTTCACCCACTTCCACAAAGATGATAATAATTTCCATTAGGTAGTTTTATCTCTCTTCTTGAGTAGTGTTGTATATACATATTAAACAAGTTTGTATTTTTGGAGAACTTGTTGCCATGAGAGTAGTTTAGATAAAATGAGCTAAGAGCGTTCAGTTAGGCTCCCCTTGGTCTGATGGCACTCAAGGTCTTTGACATCTAGAAGAGGTTTTATAATCCTTGTTGCTATAATTTAATTAATTAATTTATTTAATATTTTATTTATTTATTTATTTATTTGAGAGAGAGAGCACGAGAGGGAGGAGGGTCTGAGGGAGAAGCAGACTCCCCGCCGGGCAGGGAGCCCGACGCAGGACTCGATCCCAGGACTCGATCCCAGGACTCCAGGACCATGACCTGAGCCGAAGGCGGTCGCGCAACCCACTGAGCCACCCAGGTGCCCCCTTGTTGCTATAATTTTAAAGACTGAATAAAATTGTTGTTAATAGCCTTTTCATCATTTAAACTGCCTTCCCTGAGAATTCCATAATTGCTTCTGATAAATTCCTTGTAAGATATGGGGATCTAAGAAGGAAGATAAGAAATGTTTAGATGATCATGAACATACACAATATCAAAGTTTACTTTATTAGAAATAACACTAGGAATATTGAGAAAGAGCCAGTCAAGAGATGCCATGCTTATTGTCTTATAAACTAAAACTTACGTTTTCTACAAGGTAAGTTAAATGAGAATATAGAGTGAACATGCTTGCTTTTCCTATCAGATCTCTCTTCCTCAAGTTTGAATTAGAGAAATTTCCCTAGGGGGGGAAAAATAGTTCCTAATACATAAAGTGAAGCAATAAATTAAAAAAAATATTGTAACACACATAGAAAATAAAAGAAAAACCTAGCAAAAGACTAATTTGGATTACATAAAACATCAATGGAACTAATAGATAAATAGGTAAAGTATATTAACCAAGAAATCGAAATGATTAACACATTAAAAAAATTACCACCACTAGTAATTTAAGAAATATAGATTAAAATAAAATAGCATTTTCTCTACAGAATTAGTAGAGATTATAAAATAGCAATATGAAACACTGGTAACAGGGTGTGATGACATGCTATTCAATGCTACTGTGTGTATAACTTAAAATTTTTTAAAAATCATTTAGGGGCATCTGGGTGGCTCAGTCGTTGAATGACTGACTCTTGGTTTTGGCTCAAGTAGTGATCTCAGGGTCCTGAGATCGATCTCTGAGTTGGACTACAGGCTCAGCATGGAGTCTGAGCTCAGAAGGGAGTCTGCTTGAGATTCTTTCCCTCTGCCCCTCCCCCAACTCAGGCGCGCAATCTCTGTCTCTCTCTCTCTCGTAAATAAATAAAACTTTAAAAAAAAAGTAATTTAGCAACAAAACATCAGTCTTAAACATGTTACATTTTTGTATTAGTCTGGCCTCTGAGGTTTGCAAGCTACAGAAACCACACTACACCTGTTTAGGTCAAAAGGGAAATCATATCCTAGTTTCAGAATGGAATCTGCTACTAAAATTATGTTATTAGGATTCTCTAATCTCTTAAAACTAATTTCTGGCTTTTCTCTTTCCTCCATGTTAGCTTCATACCAAGGCAAGCTCTCTCTAGTGGTCACTAGAAAATTGGGCTTATATCACACCTGTTCAGCAAAATCCCTAATGAAAGGGAATGACTTTTCCACAGTAGTTCCTGGAAGAACCCAAGACTGAGTGTCCTTGTGTGGGTTGGGTCTCACATTCAGTCCTGAGCCAGTCACTGCAGCCAGGAGGTAAGATGCCCTAATTCCCAGGCGTGGGTCCTGCATGTACCTTTGGAACTAGGAATGGAGTTGGCTTTAACCCAAACCTCTTGGGATACAGGGTGATTCTCCAGAGGGAGGTACTGTCACCAAAAGGAGGGGAAATTAAGGCCAGTCAGGAAAAATAGTTATTCTAGGGATGCCTGGGTGGCTCAGTTGGCTCAGCGTCTGCCTTCAGCTCGGGGCAAAATCCAGGGGTCCTGGGATAAAGCCCCACGTTGGGCTCTCTGCTCAGCAGGGAGTCTGCTTCTCTCTCTTCTTATGCCCCTCCCCCTGCTTGTGCTCTCTCTCTTTCAAATAAAATCTTTAAAAAAAAGGAAAAAGTTACTCTAGTACAGTTTTACCCTTTAATAACACACTGTGAATCAATGCTACGAAATAATAGATAAAGATTTACACTTATTTTTTAAATTTTTTTTAAAGATTTTATCCATTCATTTGTCAGAGAGAGAGAGCACAAGCAGGCGGAGCGGCAGGCAGAGGGAGAGGCGGGCCCCCCGCTGAGCAGGGAGCCTAATTTGGGACTCTATCCCAGGACCCTGGGATCATGACCTGAGCTGAAGGCAGATGCTTAACCAACCGAGCCACCCAGGCATCCCCAGATTTACATTTATTACAGCTTTAGTTATAAAGCTTTAGCAAAAACAACAACAACAACAAAAAACCCTTGAGCAAGACTTTTGCCCAACAATAGGGGAATTGTAAGTTAAGAAATATAAAATGTTTTAGGGAGTCATAAAATTATATTTTCAAATGGTTTTTAGTGCCTATGGGGAAAGGACATTTTATAATATAAAGCCATAAAGGCAGAATATAAGATAATACATACAAGATGATCCCACTTTGTAAAAAGTGCACAGGAAAAAAACTTAGGAAAGTCTATTAAAATAACAATTAGCCAAAAAAAACCTGTTTGAATTCATGTATTCATAAAACAAATATTTTTGAAATGCTTATTTGATGGCAGGAATTTTTATTCTGAATATTATTGTCTCTATAATTTTCATATTTTTACATATGTTACAATAAGCAACTGAGAGGTGTACTACATTTAAATTGAAATTCTAATAACCCCACTTAAATCCTTACGATGTTCCAAACATCGTTGTATGGTGCTTTCAGGTACACTGTCTCATTCAATGTACCTCTTATGAAATCAGTTGTCAGTTCTATTTGCTCCGTGTGAGTATTGTTCTTCTGCAGAAGCCATAAATAAAATTTGTTGATTGACAGAGTGATTCATTTGTTCATTCATCCAACCACCTATGAATTGTTGGCGAGATTAAAAAATAACCCCTAAAGGAATTTCCTAAAATTGGGTAGGTAAGAAAGCTTTTAAATTATCATGGGTCAATGAACAGGTTTTTCCAATGATTACAATATGTTAATTATACTTTGCTTTAAGTAAATGAAGAGCTAAATGAATGTCAGCAATTCTGTCAAAGCCATTGTGTGTGAAGAGGTTATGCTCAAATACAGTAGCATTCAACTGCAATCATAAAAATTATTTATGTAAATCATCTTTCTGCACAATTTTGGAATTACTGTATCTTATTATGAATGTTTAAATATATTATTGGTGTTTAAATATACTATAGATGCATTACATATATTCAGAGTTGATTTATTTTCAGCACATTCATTTATGAATAATTTTTATTCATTCTGCTGGCTCAGGTGGAATAAACGGTTACGAAGTTTTCTGGTCAAAGGATTTTCTGGCAAGAATTTGTGGCTGCCACCCCCTGAAACTTCAGCTCATGAGAGAACATTATTGGGAGAGGTAATGCTTCCAAGGTTCAGAGGAGATTGCTGTGGCCAACTTTCATGAGAAAAAAAAAAGTAGGCAGAGGTTTCCAGAGCAAATTCTGCTGGAAGAAAATGCAGAATGGCCTTAAAGGCCAGCTGGAGGCAGTAATCTTGATTATATAAGGCTGACTGGGTTAGTATGTAAGGGTGCTGGGTGATGGTAAAGAGGATCAATGGATACAAGAGAACTTTTCTCTCATTTTTATTGTAAATCCTTTTTTATTAGTACTTATTTTATTTATTGTTAACTTGGGATGTTGACTTTATATGTATTGGAATAATTATTTTGGAATTAGATACGTATTTTTATCATATATCACTTCTAGGCATGTACCCAAAGAAAATATAAGCAAAATATGCTGATTAAAATATTATTAAAACGTCCGCACATTCAGTGTCCAATTCTTTTGAGAGATTCAGTCACTAATACCAGTTTTTCCTTACAATATCACTCTTTGTGCCATTAGGGTATTTGAATTAGCATATTTAACTTTTTAATTGTGAAATGTAACATATATAGAAAAGAATATGTAACAATTAACAGTACAGTTCAACAAATAATTAGAAAATGACCCCCTATGTCAAAAGAATGTAATACCCACCCAAGAAGCCCAGCATGCACTCTCTCCTACTCCTTACAGGAACTACAATCAGTTTTAATGATAATCATTTCCTTGCTTTTCTTGCAGTTTTACCAACTGTATTTGCATCTGAAGTTCCCACCTCCCATCCACCCCACCCTGCCCCAACCTTTCTGTATTACAGTGGTTTCTGAATTAGATCTCAAGTACCTGGGTGTCCCCTTGAGTGATAAAGGGGGAGGAGAAGCAGTAACTGGTAGATGGTGTTGAATATGGTCCCAGTGAAGTCAAATCCATCCAGAGTTGCTGGGGGAGTCATCGTTCCTTCCAGGTCACTGATTTATGTAATGGACTCTTCTAGACTTGAGATCAAGAGCTAGTCAGTCCATTCAATCTCTTGGTTAGGAGTCAGAACTAAATAGTAGAGTAGGCCACTAACCTGGCCTCTGATTCAGTTGTCTATGATAACCATGGAAGATTGTCTATAACGGGTCACAAAGCAGACAGATTTGTGCTGCAAAGGCCTGGGGTAGTTTCTGAACAGGCCAGAGGAGAGGCACTGCACACTTCTTACTTTGGCCACCTAATGCAAATCAAGAAGGTGATGGATGGCTGCCTGTCTAAACCCAGAACTTAGTGTGTGCAGATAACTTAATAGTCATTATATCTGACATTTATTGAATGTCAAACACCATTCTTAGTGATTTACACACAATACTTCACTCCACACTAAACCCCATAGGATAGGTACTATTAAACAGATGAAGGAATTTTTTTTTAAACAAATAAAGGAACTAAGGATTTGAAAATTTACTTGTACAGGATCACACAGTTAGTAAATGTCTGAGCTCAAATTCATGCTTAGATTCTCAGGGATGGTTCCTAAAATGCTGAAGGAACACAGATGAACTACACTTGATAGAGGTAGGTTTTCATTTCCATCTTCATGAAAAGTGCATAACTTTTACACTGTAACTGAATAAATAACATTTCTTTCAAGGTGATCTCATGTATTTTCTTAAAGTTCTATTATGTTTCCAAAATATGTTTGAGTTTGGAAATTGAGGGGACAGGAGATAGATAATTAGTTAAACACTGCACACCAATTCCCATTACCACCCTCCTATTGCAGAATGGGGAATTCTGTCCTTGCAGCTGCATTTGCAATATTTACCACTAGAGGGAGGAATCAGACCATGGAGAGTAAGCAGCGAGTCCCCTAAGGACCACCTTGGCCACTTCTTGCTCTTCATTGGCAGCTGGAAGTAGAATGAGCATGACATTGGAGAGGCATTTGTTAATAAAAATAGAAGTCTTCTTATTATCTGGAAGAAATGATTTCACAACCCCGGTAAGAGAAGAGTCAACTCGTGGAGCCTCAAAGTGAGAAAGGCTAACATGCTTAGTATCCTAGATTTGAGGATCCCTAGTAGTACTCTAGAAATCAGTAGCACTCTTCTCCCCAAACTGTGACAATCAAAAATGTCTCCAGAAATTGCCAGATGTCCCCAGGGGCAAAACTGCCCCTGACTGAGAACCACTATTTTAGAGATCCAAATGTCCTGAAGACTTGAGGCTCAAATAAAAGAACTTTCTTTCCTGGTGAGTGGGGAATCTGGGGCTCTTCTTGGTCTGGGGTTTCACTATTCAAGGCTATGAATAGAAAGGTTAAGGCTAGTCCTAGTTCATAAAAGAAGGATAACATCAAAAAGAATAACATCACAATGCCAGGCAAAGTGCCTAAAGACACAAGAAACAGCTTGAAACTTCACAATTATAGGGAGAAAAGAGTAAGAAATGAAACGAATGAACTAGAGACGATGATAGGAGTTATCATTGCAGCTACAAACATTGGGGTGCAGGTGCCCCTTCTGCTCACTACATTTGTATCTTTGGGGTAAATACCCAGTAGTGCAGTTGCTGGGTCATAGGGTAGCTCTATTTTCAACTTTTTGAGGAAACTCCGTACTGTTTTCCAGAGTGGTTGCACCAGCTTGCAATCTCAACAGTGTAGGAGGGTTCCCCTTTCTCCGCATCCTCACCAACACCTGTCATTTCCTGACTTGTTAGTTTTAGCCATTCTGACTGGTGTGAGGTGGTATCTCATTGAGGTTTTGATTTGGATTTCCCTGAGGCCGAGTGAGGTTTTGAGCACTTTTTCATGTGTCTGTTGGCAATTTGGATGTCTTTCTTGCAGAAATGTCTGTTCATGTCTTCTGCCCATTTCTTGATTGGATTAGTTGTTCTTTGGGTGTTGAGTTTGATAAGTTCTTTATAGATTTTGGATACTAGCCCTTTATCTGATATGTCTTTTGCAAATACCTTCTCCCATTCTGTCAGTTGTCTTTTGGTTTTGTGGACTGTTTCCTTTGCTGTGCAAAAGCTTTTTATCTTGATGAAGTCCCAATAGTTCATTTTTGCCCTTGCTTCCCTTGCCTTTGGCAATGTTTCTAGGAAGAAATTGCTGCTGCTGAGGTCGAAGAGGTTGCTGCCTGTGTTCTCCTCAAGGATTTTGATGGATTCCTGTCTCACATTGAGGTCTTTCATCCATTTTGAGTCTATTTTGTGTGTGGTGTAAAGAAATGGTCCAGTTTCATTCTTCTGCATGTGGCTGTCCAATTTTCCAACACCATTTGTTGAAGAGACTGTCTTTTTTCCACTGGACATTCTTTCCTGCTTTGTTGAAGATGAGTTGACCATAGAGTTGAGGGTCCATTTCTGGGCTCTCGATTCTGTTCCATTGATCTATGTGTCTGTTTTTTGTGCCAGTACCATACTCTCTTGGTGATTACAGCTTTGTAATAGAGCTTGATGTCCAGAAATGAGATGCTACCAGCTTTGCTTTTCTTTTTCAACATTCCTCTGGCTATTTGGGGTCTTTTCTGGTTCCACACAAATTTTAGGATTATTTGTTCTGTTTCTTTGAAAAAAGTGGATGGTATTTTGATTGGGATTGCATTAAATGTGTAGATTGCTCTAGGTAGCATAGACATTTTCACAATATTTGTTCTTCCAATCCATGAGCATGGAACGTTTTTCCATTTCTTTGTGTCTTCCTCAATTTCTTTCATGAGTATTCTATAGTTTTCTGAGTACAGGTTCTTTGCCTCTTTGGTTAGATTTATTTCTAGATATCTTATGGTTTTGGGTGCAATTGTAAATGGGATCGACTCCTTAATTTCTCTTTCTTCTGTCTTGTTGGTGGTGTATAGAAATGCAACTGATTTCTGTGCATTGATTTTATATCCTGCCACTTTACTGAATTCCTGTATGAGTCCTGGCAGTTTTGGGGTGGAGTCTTTTGGGTTTTCCACATACAGTATCATATCATCTGCAAAAAGTGAGAGTTTCACTTCTTTGCCGATTCAGATGCCTTTTATTTCTTTTTGTTGTCTTACTGCTGAGGCTAGGAATTCTAATACTATGTTGAACAGCAGTGGTGATAGTGGACATCCCTGTCATTTTCCTGACCTTAGGGGAAAAGCTGAAAGTGAGTATGATATTTGTTGTGGGTTTTTCATAGATGGCTTTTATGATATTGAGGTATGTACCCTCTATACCTATACTCTGAAGAGTTTTGATCAAGAAAGGATGTTGTACTTTGTCAAATGCTTTTTCTGCATCTATTGAGAGGATCATATGGTTCTTGTTCTTTCTTTTATTAATGTATTTTATCACACTGATTGATTTGAGGATGTTGAACCAGGCTTGCAGCCCAGGAATGAATCCTACTTGGTCGTGGTGAATAATCTTTTTAATGTACTGTTGGATCCTATTGGCTAGTATTTTGGTGAGAATTTTTGCATCCATGTTCATCAGAGATATTGGTCTGTGGTTCTGTCTGATGGGGTCTTTGTCTGGTTTTGGGATCAAGGTAATGGGGGGCCTTATAAAATGATTTTGGAAGTTTTCCTTGCATTTCTACTTTTTGGAACAGTTTCAGAAGAATAGGTATTAATTCTTCTCTAAATGTTTGATAGAATTCCCCTGGGGAAGCCATTTGGCTGCTTCAATTTCTTTACTGGTTATGGGTCTGTTCAGGTTTTCTATTTCTTCCTTGTTCACAATAGCCAAACTATGGAATGATCCTAGATGTCCATCAACAGATGAATGGATAAAGAAGTGGTATATATATATATATATATATATATACATATATATATATATATACAATGGAATATTATGCAGTCATCAAAAAATGAAATCTTATCATTTGCAACAATGTGGATGGAACTAGAGAGTATTATGCTAAGTGAAATAAGTCAATCAGAGAAAGATAAATATCTTATGATTTCACTGATATGAAGAATTTGAGAAAGAAGACAGGATTATAGGGGAAGGGAGGGAAAAATGAAATAAGAGGAAACCAGAGAGAGAGACAAACCATAAGAGACTCTTAATCTCAGGAAACAAACTGAGGGTTGCTGGAGTGGAGGGGGGTGGGAGGGATGAGGTGACTGGGTGATGGACATTGGGAGGGTCTGTGCTATGGTGAGCATTGTGAATTGTGTAAGACTGATGAATCACAGACCTGTACCCCTGAAACAAATAATACATTATATGTTAATAAAAAAAAAAAGGAGTTATCACACTCAAGAAACAAAGCCTTACACAAGAGGCACCCTCGTATGAGATATCTGCATGAATGAGGAAGAGCTGTTAAGTTCTTAGAGCCAATTCAAATGCTTGTCTTCCAAATCTCCTTTTTGAGTATTTTCTTTCTGACTTACTGGTACTCGAATCCCTTATTCAATCATGCCAGAAACCTTGGAGTTATTCTTTGATTTAAATATGAGTTTTTCGATCTGTTAGAAACATCTGGGACCCATAAGACCTTGGTTACATTGAGGGTTGTAGTGAACACTCTGCATATTCCAGTAGGCTGGCAACAACTTCCTTACCTGCAAATATGGTTACCATACACAACCCAAAAGAAATTTTACCAAGAGGAAAGAACCAAACTCCTAATATACAACTTACAGAGTACAAGAATTCGAAAAGCTGTGTGTTCTGTAATGCCATAGAGAGGCCCTTATACTGCCAAGAGCTCTATTTTTACAAAAGTAATATCCATGGCTCCTGGGTCTTGATACCAACAGGTCACTGGTTGAGGGTTCTGGTAGGTTCAGATCTACCTTCTGGTACAGGTAGCTCAGTCTAAGCTATCCATTCACTTCTTCGGAGGTCTTTTGCCAAAAGGATGATACATGGATCCATCCCACCTAGTGATGAACTCTTCTGTTGAAAAGTATGGTTTCTGGAGGGGGCGGAGCAAGATGGCGGAGGAGTAGGAGACCTAGATTTTGTCTGGTCTCAGGAATTCAGCTGAATAGGGATCAAAACCATTCTGAACACCTACGAACTCAACAGGAGATCAAAGAGGGGAGTAGCAACAAATACCTGAACAGAGAAGCGACCACTTACTGGAAGGTCTTTTCTGATTTGTATACAGTATATTTGCTGGGGACGTTGTAGCATTTTGTTCTCTCATTCATCTATTCTCCTCTGGACAAAATGACAAGACGAAAAAAATCACCTCAGCAAAAAGAACAAGAGGTAGTACCGTCACCCAGAGACCTACTCAATACGGACATTAGTACGATGTCAGACCTAGAGTTCAGAATCGTGACTTTAAAGATACTAGCTGGGCTTGAAAAAAGCGTGGAAGTTATTAGAGAAACCCTTTCTGGAGAAATAAAAGAACTAAAATCTAACCAAGTCGAAATCAAAAAGGCTATTGATGAGGTGCAATCAAAAATGGGGGCACTAACTGCTAGGATAAATGAGGCAGAAGAGAGAATCAGCGATATAGAAGACCAAATGATGGAAAGTAAAGAGGCTGAGAAAAAGAGAGAGAAACAACTACAGGATCACGAGGGCAGAATTCGAGAGATAAGTGATTCGATAAGACAAAACAACATTAGAATAATTGGGATCCCAGAAGAAGAAGAAAGAGAGAGAGGGGCAGAAGGTATATTGGAGCAAATAATAGCAGAGAACTTCCCTAATGTGAGGAAGGAAACAGGCATCAAAATCCAGGAGGCACAGAGAACCCCTCTCAAAATCAATAAAAATAGGTCAACACCCCGACATCTAATAGTAAAACTTACGAGTCTCAGAGACAAAGAGAAAATCCTGAAAGCAGCTCGGGAGAAGAGATATGTAACCTACAATGGTAAAAATATTAGATTGGCAACAGACCTATCCACAGAGACCTGGCAGGCCAGAAAGGACTGGCAAGATACATTCAGAGCACTAAACGAGAAAAATATGCAGCCAAGAATACTATATCCAGCTAGGCTGTCATTGAAAATAGAAGGAGAGATAAAAAGCTTCCAGGACAAACAAAAACTAAAGGAATTTGCAAACACGAAACCAGCCCTCCAAGAAATATTGAAAGGGGTCCTCTAAGCAAAGAGAGAGCCTAAAAGCAGCAAAGATCAGAAAGGAACACAGACAACATACAGTAACAGTCACCTTACAGGCAATACAGTGGCACTAAATTCATACCTTTCAATAGTTACCCTGAATGTAAATGGGCTCAATGCCCCAATCAAAAGACACAGACTATCAGATTGGATTAAAAAACAAGACCCATCCATATGCTGTTTGCAGGAGACTCATTTTAGACCCAAAGACACCCCCAGATTGAAAGTGAGGGGGTGGAAAACCATTTACCATGCTAATGGACACCAAAAGAAAGCTGGGGTAGCAATCCTTATATCAGACAAACTAGATTTTAAAACAAAGACTGTAATAAGAGATGAGGAAGGACACTATATCCTACTTAAAGGGTCTATCCAACAAGATCTAACAATTGTAAATATCTATGCCCCGAACATGGGAGCAGCCAATTATATAAGGCAATTAATAACAAAAGCAAAGAAACACATTGACAACAATACAATAATAGTGGGGGACTTTAACACCCCCCTGACTGAAATGGACAGATCATCTAAGCAAAAGATCAACAAGGAAATAAAGACTTTAAATGACACACTGGACCAAATGGACTTCACAGACATATTCAGAACATTCCATCCCA
This sequence comes from Callorhinus ursinus, assembly GCF_003265705.2. NCBI lineage: Eukaryota > Metazoa > Chordata > Mammalia > Carnivora > Otariidae > Callorhinus > Callorhinus ursinus. The sequence continues at coordinate 39,191,974 of NW_027397068.1, read as the reverse complement.
AAGCAACGGAATACACATTCTTCTCTAGTGCCCATGGAACATTCTCCAGAATTGATCACATCCTATGTCACAAATCAGGTCTCAACCGGTACCAAAAGATTGGGATCATTCCCTGCATATTTTCAGACCACAATGCCTTGAAACTAGAACTCAATCACAAGAGGAAAGTCGGAAGGAACTCAAATACATGGAGGCTAAAGAGCATCCTACTAAAGAATGAATGGGTCAACCAGGAAATTAAAGAAGAATTAAAAAAATTCATGGAAACCAATGAAAATGAAAACACAACTGTCCAAAATCTTTGGGATACAGCAAAGGCAGTCCTGAGAGGAAAGTATATAGCAATACAAGCCTTTCTCAAGAAACAAGAAAGGTCTCAAATACACAATCTAACCCTACACCTAAAGGAGCTGGAGAAAGAACAGCAAATAAAGCCTAAACCCAGCAGGAGAAGAGAAATAATAAAGATCAGAGCAGAAATCAATGAAATAGAAACCAAAAGAACAGTAGAACAGATCAACGAAACTAGGAGCTGGTTCTTTGAAAGAATTAACAAGATTGATAAACCCCTGGCCAGACTGATCAAAAAGAAAAGAGAAATGACCCAAATCAACAAAATCATGAATGAAAGAGGAGAGATCACAACCAACACCAAAGAAATACAAACAATTATAAGAACATGTTATGAGCAACTCTATGCCAGCAAATTAGATAACCTGGAAGAAATGGGTGCATTCCTAGAGATGTATCAACTACCAAAATTGAACCAGGAAGAAATAGAAAACCTGAACAGACCTATAACCACTAAGGAAATTGAAGCAGTCATCAAAAATCTCCCAAGAAACAAAAGCCCATGGCCAGATGGCTTCCCAGGGGAATTCTATCAGACATTTAAAGAAGAATTAATACCTATTCTCCTGAAACTGTTCCAAAAAGTAGAAATGGAAGGAAAACTTCCAAATTCATTTTATGAGGCCTCTATTACCTTGATCCCAAAACCAGACAAAGATCCCATCAAAAAGGAGAATTACAGACCAATATCCTTGATGAACATGGATGCAAAAATTCTCACCAAAATACTAGCCAATAGGATCCAACAGTACATTAAAAGGATTATTCACCACGACCAAGTGGGATTTATCCCTGGGCTGCAAGGCTGGTTCAACATCCGCAAATCAATCAATGTGATACAATACATTAACAAAAGAAAGAACAAGAATCATATGATCCTCTCAATAGATGCAGAAAAAGCATTTGACAAAGTACAGCATCCTTTCTTGATCAAAACTCTCCAGAGTATAGGGATAGAGGGTACATACCTCAATATCATAAAAGCCATCTATGAAAAACCTACAGTGAATATCATTCTCAATGGGGAAAAGCTGAGAGCTTTTCCCCTAAGGTCAGGAACGCAGCAGGGATGTCCACTATCACCACTGTTATTCAACATAGTATTAGAAGTCCTAGCCGCAGCAATCAGACAACAAAAAGAAATCAAAGGCATCCAAATCGGCAAAGAGGAAGTCAAACTCTCACTCTTTGCAGATGATATGATACTGTATGTGGAAAACCCAAAAGACTCCACCCCAAAACTGCTAGAACTCATACAGGAATTCAGTAAAGTAGCAGGCTATAAAATCAACGCACAGAAATCAGTGGCATTCCTATACACCAACAACAAGACAGAAGAGAGACAAATCAAGGAGTCGATCCCATTTACAATTGCACACAAAACCATAAGATACCTTGGAATAAATTTAACCAAAGAGGCAAAGGATCTGTACTCAGAAAACTATAAAATACTCAGGAAAGAAATTGAAGAAGACACAAAGAAATGGAAAAACGTTCCATGCTCATGGATTGGGAGAACCAACATTGTGAAGATGTCAATGCTACCTAGAGCAATCTACACATTCAATGCAATCCCCATCAAAATACCATCCACTTTTTTCAAAGAAATGGAACAAATAATCCTAAAATTTGTATGGAACCAGAAGAGACCCCGAATAGCCAGAGGAATATTGAAAAAGAAAAGCAAAGCTGGCGGCATCACAATTCCGGACTTCCAGCTCTATTACAAAGCTGTCATCATCAAGACAGTATGGTACTGGCACAAAAACAGACACATAGATCAATGGAACAGAATCGAAAGCCCAGAAATGGACCCTCAACTCTATGGTCAACTTATCTTTGACAAAGCAGGAAAGAATGTCCAGTGGAAAAAAGACAGTCTCTTCAACAAATGGTGTTGGGAAAATTGGACAGCCACATGCAGAAGAATGAAACTGGACCATTTCCTTACACCACACACAAAAATAGACTCCAAATGGTTGAAAGACCTAAACGTGAGACAGGAGTCTATCCAAATCCTAAAGGAGAACACAGGTAGCAACCTCTTCGACCTCAGCCGCAGCAACTTCTTCCTAGAAACATCACCAAAGGCACAGGAAGCCAGGGCAAAAATGAACTATTGGGATTTCATCAAGATAAAAAGCTTTTGCACAGCAAAAGAAACAGTCCACAAAACCAAAAGACAACCGACAGAATGGGAGAAAATATTTGCAAATGACATATCAGATAAAGGGCTAGTATCCAAAATCTATAAAGAACTTACCAAACTCAACACCCAAAGAACAAATAATCCAATCAAGAAATGGGCAGAAGACATGAACAGACATTTTTCCAAAGAAGACATCCAAATGGTCAACAGGCACATGAAAAAGTGCTCAACATCGCTCTGCATCAGGGAAATCCAAATCAAAACCTCAATGAGATACCACCTCACACCCGTCAGAATGGCTAAAATTAACAAGTCAGGGAACGACAGATGTTGGTGGGGATGCGGAGAAAGGGGAACCCTCCTACACTGTTGGTGGGAATGCAAGCTGGTGCAGCCACTCTGGAAAACAGTATGGAGGTTCCTCAAACAGTTGAAATTAGTGCTACCATTCGATCCAGCAATTGCACTACTGGGTATTTACCCCAAAGATACAAATGTAGGGACCCTAAGGGGTACGTGCACCCCAATGTTTATAGCAGCAATGTCCACGATAGTGAAACTGTGGAAAGAGCCAAGATGTCCATCGACAGATGAATGGATAAAGAAGAGGTGGTATATATACACAATGGAATATTATGCAGCCATCAAAAGGAATGAGATCTTGCCATTTGCAACGACGTGGATGGAACTGGAGGGTGTTATGCTGAGTGAAATAAGTCAATCAGAGAAGACATGTATCATATGACCTCACTGATATGAGGAATTCTTAATCTCAGGAACAAACTGAGGGTTGCTGGAGTGGTCAGGGGTGGGAGGGAGGGGGTGGCTGGGTGATAGACATTGGGGAAGATATGTGCTACGGTGAGCACTGTGAATTGTGTAAGACTGTTGAATCACAGATCTGAAACAAATAACGCAACATATTTTAAGAAAAAAGAAGAAGAAGAAGATAGCAGGAGAGGAAGAATGAAGGGGAGTAAGTCAGAGGGGGAGATGAACCAGGAGAGATGATGGACTCTGAAAAACAAACTGAGGTTTCTAGAGAGGAGGAGGGTAGGGGGATGGGTTAGCCTGGTGATGGGTATTAAAGAGGGCACATTCTGCATGGAGCACTGGGTGTTATGAACAAACAATGAATCATGGAACACTACACCAAAACAAATTATGTAATATATGGTGATTAACATAACAATAAAAAAATTAAAGTAAATATATGGTAGAATTCTCCTGGGAAAAAAAAAAAAAGAAAAGTATGGTTTCTTATACTAAATCAATAAAAACCATTAGACTGTTATATTCAAGGGCATCTGACTCAAACACGGTCACATTGTTTGCTGGAGTGGGTCATAGTAAGCAGGACTCAAGAAATGTTTATTAATTGAATATATGAAGAAATGAATGACTATACTCACAACTTAGAATATCCTACTATGTAAATTATTCCTCAAACATGGAAATGCTTTTACTTTTTTAGTGCTTGCTTCTGCTCTGGAAAGCAAAGGGATTTTAATCAGAGAATGGTGTTGGTACCTGCCTAGATTTGTTTTATCAGCCTATAAGCATGCATCCTACAAGGACTCTGTTAACTACTAACAACTCAAAGCTTCCCCTTTCTCTTTCCAGAGAATTGCCTTAGGTGAAGTGGTAGCCAGGACCCACCTCACCTATCTTGGAGGCTAGCCCCTCCCAACCTTGGCCAATGACAAAGGAATCCAAAGGTCAGCCCCCTTGCCTCAAGGTGAGTCAAATTTGTGGTGTAATTCATGTCCCGGAGCTTCTCCATGGGATCAGACTGAAACTATTGTTCAGCATCACTGCTGAGCTTCGTTTTTCCCTGCCTTATTCTTTTGCCTTCACTTTGCTTCTCTTGAGGACACTCCCCCAATAAGTCATTTGAATAGGAATTTCCATCTCTGGCTTTCTTCTATGGACCCTGTGCTAAGGCATTCATTGATGGCATACCAAGACCACATGTCAACATTTCTGTTTTTCCCAAACTTTTCAGAAAAAAAGGGATGACAGAGCATCCTGTTCGCATATAATTCTTTTCTAGTTGTTTTGAAGTCACCACCCTCGTCTTACTTTAAACTTTCATTTGAGCTCAGTGTTCTCAGGGTAAGTCCTTGGATGAAAGTACTGTAATGGTAAAATCTTAGGACTGGTACTTGTAGAATGGTAGAGTATTACAGCTGAAAAAGAAATGAGCTAGCTTAAGTTCTTATTTTACAGATGAGTTCATTGTAGCCCAAAGACATGATTTTCTGAAGGTAATGCAGTTAGTGAGTAGCAAAGCTGGGACAGAATCAGATTTCCAATCTCCCATTTAAGTGCTTTCTCCAAACATCTCTTCTTGTTAGTTACTGTGCTCACACGAGGGAATCTTTTAAGTTGGGTGCTACACAGGCAAGTTGAAAGAAATGCCTTAAATTCTCAACATCCTTCTATTATCTTAAATAAATGTTAAGAACAATGTGACTGTAGGATGATTACTACCTAGATATTTATAGTTCTAAACCTCTATAAAAATTTACTGAATTTTCTTGCTAGGGCTAAATAAATTAGTAAGACAAGATTTCATTTAAAGAAGTTTTGTAGGGGAGACTGTCAAAAGAACACGGGGGCTACAGTAGTGTTACAAGCAAGCTGTGGAGCCAGAGAGGCAGTAATTAATCTCATCTGACAGAAGAAGGGGAACCCTCCCATTCTTTTCTGCCCATGCATGGTGGATAAACACACATTATACTATTTACATATATTGTATTTCTTCTCTCTACCACTTGGGAAAACAAAGCCTATAAATTGTATTTATATTGTTAGCAATGGAGTCTTTGTTTAGTGAACCCTATAGAGCATCAGGTGTTTTTTTCCTTGGGTCCTTAAACGGAAACTTAATTGTCCCATGTCACATCTGTTCACATCAATCACATTACATTATTTTCTTTACAATGTGTTCTTCGAGGTGATATGATTGATGTGACTAAATGTGATGGATCAAAAAGGTCTGTTAGGCACTTCAGAAAATTTCAAAATCTCAAGCCTGCAGGCCAAGGAATCTCTGTCTGCATAATTTAGTATAGAGTTAAATTTGGAAGGGCAATACAGTTCATCAGATTAAGAATTTTTGACAGTGATTCTTGACAAACTACTTTTTGATGATAAAGAAAAGTATGAATAATTTGCTAGGGCAGAGTCAAGGTTAGGGAGTCATTACCTTGTTATAAATCACATAAATTCAGGAATGAATCCATGTGGAAAAGGATTTGCAGTTGGAAGACTCTGTTTTGAATCCCAGCTCCTCAAGTTCCAGTTACGTGACCTTGGAGAAATCACTTTAATTCTCTGAACCACAGTTTCTCATCTGTAACATCTATCACAGAGAGTATCCTGAGAATAACAGGAAAGAATGTATCTAACAGAATGCTATAAATTACCAAGTATTATCTCAAGACCACACAGTTTTATTGAAGGTCTGCACTGAGTAGGAATCAAATAATTTTTAAACACAGAAAGAGTAACAGTTAAAGTAATTAGGTCTTTGATGCCCAGGAGCACCTCCAATGTAAAAGGAAGTAAGTGGTGGAGGGGGAGGGGAATGCCTTATGTTCAGAATCCTCATGTATCTAATAACTATTCTGTTTTGACCATCCATACATTGAAGCAGTTGTCAAAAGTCTGAGGGATCACTCTTGGTGAAGATATTCTCTTGTCAGCTGATATATTCTCCACTTACATTTTCACCAGAGTTGTACTGCCATTATAAACCTTAAACTGGGAAAGTTGTATCACTATTAATAGAACTCTCCAAGCGGGATTGTGGCTTGGAATTTTCTCTTTCCTACATTCCATTCTCGCCAAAGACATCTGATGTGAATCTGTCAGTGACTTTGGGTTCCTCCTTGACTTGTTTTCATAGGTGGCCTGCTATAAAATAACCTTTTAGCTGTCTGTAATTTTTAATTATTTTTTAAAAAGATTATTTATTTATTTATTTATTTATTTATTTATTTATTTGAGAGAGAGAAAGGATGAGTGGAGGTGGGGGTGGGCAGGGGCAGAGGGAGAGAGAGAAGCAGACTCCTTGCTCAGCGAGCCCCGATACCCATGACCTGAGCTGAAGGCAAACGTTTAATGGGCTGAGCCAACCAGGCACCCTGTGTAACTGTAATTTTTTAAAGCAAGCTATCCCTGTAAGAAGCATCAGACACATGGGCCTGAGCAGAATAAAGAGCTGCATACTAACTAGAAGTTGGGGCTGGGAGAGGAAAGGTAGTGACTGGACAGTCAAATGTAGGGAGAAGGGCCCTTGCCGAGGAATCAAGACACTTGTATTTGGCAAAGAGGGCCAGCTTTCTACTAAGGTCAAATGTAGTTAAAATTGCCCTTCTTTTTTCAGCTTCAGCTTTGGCAAGGACATTTAAGCTAGAACTTCAAGATCAGGGTGTCAGCATGGTCTGTGCTTCAGTCTCTTCATGGATGACATCTTCTGCAGCTCAACTTCTGTATTGTGAGGTGGTAAATGGACTCCACTACAACTCAGATGTGCAAAGTAAAAGAGCTTTAAGTCTCCTAGGTAGTGAGGGGAAAAAAAAAAAAACCTCTATAAACCAAATTTAATGCACATCAACTTGAAGCAGTAGGGTCCTATGATTTAATTTTTCTCTTTAGGTAAAAACCCAGTTTATCTTGCATTATTCATAATCTTCCAGGATTCTGCTTCATTTTTGGGTTCCTCCCAAGTGGTACTTTTTTCGGGAAAGGGGTTATTGGACCTTAGGACATGCAACAAATAGAGGGAAACAGGATATCCTTGGCTTCAGCCTGGTCTTTAGGAGTGTTCTGGCTGGTTTATTTCATTTCTGGGCTGTGCCCACTGCTGAAATCCAGTGCTGACAATTATGGCAATGAGCTCGTTCTCTCTTGATCCTCAACTCAGTGAGGACCTGGTATTCTCTCCATATCGACTTGGTCTCAGCTTGGCACTCATTAATGCTGCCTAAATTCCTAAAATCCAGTCAGAGTGGTCTGTTCTTCAATCTCCAGCTTTGAGAACCCTCATCCTTACACAGCAGCCACTCCTTACAAGCTCCCAGCTAGAATTCAGAGTTGCCGCCAAGTTTACTTGGCATGGCCTGCCTCTGGTTCTGAGAGATGGGTCTCCTTTCAGAGTTCAAAGATAGAGAAGAAAGAAGTCTCCTGCATTTGAAATTTACCCTAACTTGTCCTCTCTGGAAAGGAGATTAGAGGAGGTGGATCAGATTACTACCCACACTTCCTTTCCCTCTCTTCTTTCCCCGCCCCCCCACCATATCCAAAGGGAAGGGCTTTCCTTTTACTTCCTCTATATCATATTTTCCTTCTACAACAGGACTGCAAGACATCCTAGCTATTATAAGTAGAAGGAATTCTTTTTTCTACTCTGGGGGAGAAATCCTATGATCTGGTCTATCAGATTGGAGGATTTGGGTTATTAAATGTGCAACTAATATTTGTTAGATTACTATTCATTATTTGCATTATTTAGACCATTTAAATAAAAATGAGCTGAGCCAAAAAGTAAAATATGAACACCTTCTCCCTCCACAGTTTTTTTTATTTGCTATTAATTACTTTGCTTTATTTTTCTTAGAATTCTAGGTACTTCTGTGTAATTCAACCGTGTTGTCAATCTAAGTTTCATCAGGAAAAAAGAAATCACTTTCAGTATTTACAATAAAGGGAATTTAATGTGTGGAATTGGAATGCAGGCAGAAGCTGAGAAGCTAATAGAGTGCAGTAGAGTAAATGAAAAATTTAGCAACAGCAGAAAGTTACGAGCACCTTTATGCTAAAGAGAAAAAAGAGGGTGGTGTTGCTGTACCCCAGGGTCTGAAGCCATGGCTTCCACATCCAAAAAGAGCTGGAACCAAAAAGGAAACACCAATATTGCTAAAGAAGCTGCCCAAGATAGAGAAGGAGGAAAATAAATCATCTGATTTTTCTTCCTTTCCTCTCTTTCAACTGTCTCTAGTGGCTTCAGTCATTTGCTTGTTGCAATGGTCTGAATGTTTGTGTCCCTGCACCACTCATACGTTAAAATCCTAGCGATCTCTGATAGCACTGGGGGGAAGGGGAGCCTTTGGGAAGTGATTAAGCCATGGGGCTGGAGCCCTCAAGAATGAAGTTAATGTCCTTATAAAAGAAGTCCAAGAGAGAGCTCTTGTCCCTTCCACCATGTAAGGATAGAGTGAGAAATCTGTGACCCCAAAGAGGGCCCTCACCCAACCATGCTGACACCCTGATCTTGAAGTTCTAGCCTCCAGAACTATGAGAAATAAATTTCTGTTGTCTATAAGCCACCCAGTCTGTGTTTTCTTGCTATAGCAGCTTGAATAGACTAAGACACATGGTAACATAGAGGCCTGGGAAAGTCAATCTTCAGGGGCCATCCCTCTTGAAACACAGAGTAGAGCAGGGGAAAGGCAAAGAATGCATCAGAGAGCAAGCAGGACCAGGAATGGCACAAACCAGTTTTCTAAAATTCCTCTCAGCATTTTCTAATGCACTAGGGGCTCTAGTCATTTCATCTTTGGGAAGCAGTTTCTCCTGGGGGTTTCTGAAGTCTTTTACCAGCTGTAACTGGATTGGATATCTATGAGGCTTGGCTCCAGTGGTGAATTCTGGAATCACCCTTCACCTGAGGATTCCCTTTGTCTCTGTCCTGAGCTGGATTTTCTATTTTCTATAACCCCATGTTTGTCTTTCTAGGTTTATCTGTTCAATTGTTCAAACATATTTTCTAGTAGCTTTCTAAGAAATGGTACCCAGGAAGCACATTTTAAGGTCTTTCATGCTGGAAAATATCTAAATATTTTCATTCTATTCTCATGCTTGATTGATAGTTTGACTATGTATGGAATTCTAGGTAATAATTCCATACATACCACAATATGTGCCAATTTTCCATTAGAATTTTGAATGAGTTATTCCATTGCCTTTTATTTTCCACTGGCTATTGAGAAGGCTAAAGCCATTCTTTTTCTCGGGTGTGTGTGTGATTTTGATTGCTGTAATAGGTAATACGTGCATGGTCCAAAATTCAGAGGCAACAAAATGCTAACAGAAAATGAAAGATGACTTTAGCTACCTCCATTTTGACCTCAGTCTGTACTTTCTAATTGATTAAGTTCCTTCGTTCCAGCTTATCTCTTAACTCAGGCAAAAGACTCAGCAGGCAAAGCATCCCCTGATGGAACCAAAACTACCCCTTCAAGCAATAAGGACTTTCTGGAGCCAACGAGACCCTGCAGGACTGGGATGCCTGGGTGGCTCAGTCAGTTAAGTGTCTGCCTTCAGCTCAGGTCATGATCCTAGTGTCCTGGGATCGAGCCCTGCATCGGGCTCCCTGCTCAGCAGGAACCCTGCTTCTCTCTCTGCCTGCCACTCCCCCTGCTTGTGTGTGCTTGCTCTCTCTCTGATAAAGAAAAAATAAAATCTTTTAAAAAAAAGATAGTGTATGATTGATTCCAAGATAATGATCGACCTGATCTTTACTGCCTACCAGCATGTACCAAACGAACTTTGTCTTATATTTTCCTTACTTTATAAACCTAGAAGTATTTTTGGCACTTTGGAGACAGTTTTTGAGACATTAGTCTGCTATCTTCCTGGTGTTCACTTCACTGAAATAAATTCCTTTCTTGTTTCACCAACACTTGTCTCTCTGCCTTTGGATTTTGTCAGCGGCAAGTGACTGAACTTTGTTTGGGAACCCCAGAGCCAGGTCTCCTGCATCCATGTGCCCTGGTTACGAAAAGTAAGTCTTTCTCACATTCCTTTCCCCAAGTCAACTGGTTTCCTACCCTCAGAGTTGCAAGCACTATTACCAGCTTCTTATGATATCCAACTCCTGAAGATATTCTATTTACATGTATATTTACATATCAGTTTATCAACATAAATCCTCTCATTTGCACAGATTGTGTGAGTATGTGTTTTAGGCATCGCACTCTGCAGGAATCAGACATCTTTTGCTAAGATATTGGTTAAAAGTGAGGCACTGAGTTTTAATATAATGATTCATGTTAACCTAGGTCATTTATTCATTGACATATCATTCAATCTCTGTCATACATTATAAGTATTATAGATCTTATCAAAAAAGCAATGGTTCCATTATTTTCTAAGATGTTATCTGTTCACTGTGGAGAGACTTTTATACATGGCCAAGAAAGAATTTAACTCACTCACCCTTTCAGGCAGCTTCTAGAAAGATGGTTAAGTAAAAGTTTTGACAATTCCAGTATGTGGGTTTTGTTCCCCAGATCACCAACAATTCTCTGAAAGCAGTTGGGTTTTCTACAGTTTAACTAAATTCTAACACTATCTGCCTGGAAATAGCATCAGATCCCACAATTAAGGGCTCAGACCTCACCCTCCCTCAGGCCTACCCACCCCCACTTCAGATGCCAATCACAAGTCCTGGTTATCACCTGTGCTTCTGACCAAGGATCTGGGCTATAGAATGGAGGGTCCAAAGAACCCCTTCTTGGGTTTGATTAATTTGCTAGAGCAGTTCAGAGAACTCAGAGAAACATTTTTTCTTACTAGATTACCAGTTTTATCTAAAAACAATATAATTCAGAAATAGCTAGATGGAAGAGATGTATAATACAAGGTAGGGAAGGGGTGCACATCTTCCATGATCTCTCTGGGCATGCCACTCTCCTTGCATTTATATGTCCTCATGTCTTCTCCAAACTGAAAGCTCTTTAAACCCTGTCCTTTTGTGCTTTATGAAGGCTTCACTATCTAGGCATGATTGATCAAATAATTGGCCATTGATAATTGATTCAACCTTCAGATCCTCTCCTCTTATGGGGGGTGTGGGAAGTGGGAGGCATGGGGGTTTGGGGGAGGGGGGCGCTGAAAGTTCCAACCCTCTAATCACATGATTGGCTCCACTGGCAACCAGGGCCATACTTAGAAGCTTTCCAAAAGTCAGCTCATTAACAGAAAAAAGGACACCTTGGGCTTTCTATCCAGGAAATTCCAAGGGTTTTAGAAGCTCTGTGCTAGAAACAGAGGAATATCGAATATATATTTCAAATCATGAGAACAAAAAAAGTGATGATGGTATAGAATTGTATATGAGAAAGGATTTTCCTTCGAAATTTAAAGACATTGCTCCATTCTTGATGTTTAGATGTCTAAACCCATTTTTAACTTTTCGTGCTTTGTATGTGAACATGTTTTATTCTTAAGAATATCTTAGGATCTTCTCTTTTCTCCAGTGTTGTGGAATTTCAAGGGATGTACCTTGACATAGTGCCTTCATCCATTCCATCAGCCAGTGTATGAACCCTTTTAATCTAGAAACTCTTCAGTTCTGGGGTTTTTTTTTTCTTGAATTATTTGATTTTGATTTTTTTCTTTCTGCTTCTTTTCTCACCTTTTCAAACTTCTTGTTTTCAGATACTGGATTCTCTGGATTAGACTTCTATTTTTTTTAATATTTTCTTCATCAATTTATTTTTTTGTTCTACCTTCTAAGAATGGCTTCAATGTTATTTTTTGGTTCTGATGAGGTTTTTTTTTTAAATTTACTGTCATATTTCTAATTCCCAGAGCTCTTTTTGCTGTCTGAATATTTGTTTATAATAGAATCCTGTCCTGTTTTGTGTCTGCAATATTATCTCTTTTCTCTCACAGGAGATTTATGAGAGTATTTGGGGGGAGGAAGGGTATTTTTCCTCTGTTTGCTATAAACTGGGTTTTTTTTGTTTGCTTGTTTTAGGTCTTTCCTATTAGAAGCCTTTCCTATTAGAGGCATTTCCCAGATTCTTGGTCAGGCAAATGAGTAGGGGATTAGAAAGCTGACTGGAAACAGCACATGGTTGGGCCTATGAACTCTGTAAGTCTATAAATGTTGAGATATTTGTTGTAGGGATTAGACTTAAATAAGTGTGGGAGGAGCTATAGAAATAGACTATAAGGGGGTCCTGGAAGTGAAGGACTGGCAGATCACTGAAGTCTCTAGCAAGTTCTTCTTCAGCACTGTGAAACACAGACAAGTTGGGATTTGTAGGGGAATCTAGGAAACCAAGTATGTCCAGCCATCAGAATAAGACTACAAAACAGGAGCTCAGGAAGAGGTCTGTGGTAAACTAGTATTTCTGGACTGTTTCTGTAGGTTTGTTGCCAGGTGTCTGGTAGTAAGCCTGGGAATGCTATTTGTTACTAGGGCCTACAGTTGAGAAGAAGTGCTAGACATGGAGTTGAGAGGGGGAGACAAGCTGGAACCTGTAGAGGCTGCTTTTGGGCAATAGGCTTGAGCAATGGAAACTTGAGCAGGGCAAAAGGCCCACAGTGATCACCAAGCTTAATGCAAACAAGCTCATTAAACAACCCACCTGGAAATAGCCATAAGCCCTAACTGACCAATTACAACCAGGCACAGGTAATCTTAGGAACTACCAAAAAAAGGAAAATTCCATATGTCTCCAATCTTCCTCATTCTGTCCTATAACTGTGGCTCCTCACCACTGCCTCCTGACAGTCAGTCCCTCCTTTGCTGTCCTGCCGGCTGCTTACTTGTGATATATTCAATAAACTTCAATCTCTTCTGTTCTGCCTTGGGTGAATTCTTTCACAGCCCATGCTGCCAGGCCCCTCCCCCCAGTTGCAATGCCCCCCATTGGGTGCCCCGCCATCTGATCAGAGCACCCCACAGAACCTATTAGGAACTTTTCACTTTCTGGCATGATATTTAGCTCTGATTATTTAGAGAGGAATGACCACTGCTTAACTTTTGTCCTCAAATTTCATGCAAGTTTTCTCCTGGCCAGTTCTAACTGAGAACCATACAGAGAAGGGGAAATGTAACTCCCAACTTAGCCAAGCTGGCAATAGAACAACATAACATAAGGACTGTGAATTTAATTATAGGATGCGTCTGAGAAGTTTGATCTCTCTTTTGGGGCTGGTCCAGTTCCTAGAGAAGACTCTATCCATTTCTGGCAGAAAGGGTGACTTCCTAGGTGTCTGTGTCTGGTTGCTAAGGGAGGGAGAAGCTAAAGTAATGGCCTTAGCCTTGAGTGTACAAGTAGTTATGTAACATCTTTGTTTTGAGTATGTTTTTCCTGCCCCAACATTGGTTTCCAAGTCTAGAGTCCTCTGTTTATTTCTTCAGAGAATATATTCCCAAGTCGTAGCTGGGATCATCTCCATTTTTAGTGGCATCTGTGATTGCTGATTTGTGAACTTTGGGGCAATTCTGTCACTTAAACCAGGTTCTCCTCTTGGCTCTTAGCTTCCTCCTCTTCTAGTTTAAGATTAGTTTTTCTCAGGTCTGCTGAGTCATTTCCTGCTTATCTATTTGCTTTCTAGCTTATAAAATTATATAGCTGTTATTTTTGCATCTATTCTCCCTTTTGTGAGTTTATACTCTTAAAAATTCTTCATTATCACTTTAGTATGGTTTAAAAAAGGAACAGAAATAAAATCATGTGTTCAGTGTGTGATCTTTGATTAGGAATTCATACAAATTTGTTTTATCTATTTGGAAGTAAAAGTGATTGGATTAAAAAATTCATATGGTCCATGGTGGGAGTATTCAGATAGAAAGTGAAAGCTTGACCACATATTCTGGATTTTTTTTCTCACCACCTACTCTGCCTATGGAATAATAAAACAACCAGATCTGTGAGTTGACCAATTTAAGAAAATATATCCGCAGCCACTGTTTGTAACAGAATCTCATTTATTTCTTTATTCAACATGTATATTTTAAGCAACTATAATATTTCAGGCACTGTTTTAGGTTATGAAAATACAGCAATAACAATCAGGAAAAACAGGAAAAATCTTGCTCTTATATATTTTATATTCTAGTAAGCAGAGACAGATAATAAGAAAAATAAACTGATTGCTACAAAGAAAAATAAAGCAGGTTAAGAGGACAGGGGAATGGGTTTTTGCTGTTTTACATAGAGTAAACAGGGACGGCCCCTATGGGAGGTCACATTTGAGCAGAAAGCTGAAGAAAGTAAGAGAAGTGGGGAAAGAGAGTTCCAGGAAGATGGATCAGGGCTGCAGGACACAAGAATGTTAGATTGGTCCAAAGAGTCTCTCAGATAAATTACATTGGTAAGGTTGTGATTGTTGGTGGGTTTGAGGGGGGAGGTTTCTTAATAGGATCACTTGTCCGTTCCTTCTTCAGGCACACCTATGCCCTCATAGGTGCAGGACTGTCCAGAGCATGAGAATTTAGGTTAAGAATTCATTCTTCTTAGTGTTAGGCAAGAGCTGAGTAAGGAAGCGATGACAGAAGAAATGGCCCATGTCTCTTCAAGGCTTGGTGTGAAATCCAGTATTTCAAGCAAATTTGTGAGTTCTGTTGAGGAGGGCTATGTTTCCAATGGCCTATGGCCTAGAAGGAAACAAGTTAAACCCAGGCCAGAAGCAAACCACTGGGCTGATTTGTTCACTGTCCCTGTGGTTGAAAGAGACCAGAGAGCAAAAATGCCCTTTCTTCTGCCTCAAAAGAGAGGAAACATTAAAACAAACAAAAAACCTGGCTTATCAGAAAAGATGAAGAAACCAAAAAACTGCTGTACCTTTTATCAGTTATTAGTTTTTTCCTATTTGAGGGAGCCTAACAGATTGCTGAACAGCCAAGGAAAATCAAACATGAGCAAAGGGGACGTGCTAATCACTTAAGTAGATTCAGTCACCACAAAGGTAAAGACCAAGCTAAAACCTGATGGCTCTCATTGGACTAAAAGTAATGGAAGATACAGAATTAACCTTTATTTTTTAAAATTTATTTTAATTTTTTATGTATTTTTAAAATTTAAATTCAATTAATTAACATATAGGGTATTATTAATTTCAGAGGTAGAGTTCAGTGATTCATCAGTATTATATATAACACCCAGTGTTCATTACATCAAGTGCCCTCCTTAATGTTCATCACCCAGTTACCCCATCCCTCTACCCCCCTCCCCTCTAGCAACCCTCAGTTTGTTTCCTATGATTAAGAGTATCTTTGGTTTAAGAAACAAAACAGAGGATCATAGGGGAAGGGAGGGAAAAAATAAAACAAGATCAAAACAGAGAGGGAGACAAACCAGAATTAACCTTTAAAAGCAAAGGCTTCCAGGGACAAAATGATAGGACACACACAAAAAACTTCTTAGAATTATGAATCATGATTTTTAAAAAAAAGTCTCACTAGGGATGCCTGGGTGGCTCAGTCGGTTAAGCGTCTGCCTTCGGCTCAGGTCATGATCTCAGGGTCCTGGGATCAAGTCCCGCTTCAGGCTCCTTGCTCAGTGGGGAACCTGCATTCTCCCTCTGCTTGCCACATCCCCTGCTTGTGCTCTCTCTCTCTTCTCTCTCTCTCTGACAAATAAATAAAATCTTAAAAAAAAAAGTCTCACTAGACTAACTGAAAAAAATAATGGTTCCTGCTGATAAGTAAATTAGTAGTTTGGGACATTAAGTAAAACAAAATAAAAAAAACAAAAACAAAAATAAAAAAACAAAACAAAACAAAAAACTGTAGCATGAAAAAACCAAAAGCAAAAACACAAAGAGAGATAGAAATCATGAGGAAAAGAGAAAAGGCTTGGAGGATAGTTCCAGAAGTGAGAATATAATAAAATTGGAATTTCAGAAAGAGAAAAAAGAATAAATGTGGAAGTAATAAACAGAAAGTTAAATAAAATTTTCTTTGCTGATGAAAGACTATATTAGACTCACTGTTTCTCAAATATGATTCATTAAAAAGATCATGGCATGATGATATTTCTGCATTTTAAGGATAAAGGAAGCTCTTTCCAGAAAGAAAAAACAAATTAACAACAAATTAACAACTAGTATCAGACTTCTCATCTGTAATATTAGAAATTAGCATACAGAACAATAATGACAACAGTCTATTGAGAGAGGAAAAGAAGCCATCGATTCTCCAGTTTAGCCATTTACCTTTGAGAGAAAATGAAGGGCATTTTGAGCTGGTAAGGATTCAGAAAGCATAACAGTTTTATACCCTAACAAAAATACCTTAGGAAGTATTCTAGCAAGTGATAATTAAATTACAAGAGAGCTTTCAAAGTAGGGAAAGACAAAGAAAAAAAATAAGTGGGAAGTGATGAATCTTACATAGGTTACAAATCTTAAGGAATTAGTAATATTGCTTAGGAATTTGTAATAGAATCATGAAGTAAGAATTTTTGAAACAGAGGAGATAAATTGTGAAAGAAACTCCAGTCATAACCTGCAACCCAGAAGGTTAAATTAGAGCAAAACAAAGTTGTGAATGGAGTAGGATGAGTGGAGGAGTAAAATATGCTAAAGGTTTTATTTAGAGCAATGGCTAAACTGAGTGAATATAAAATAATTTTTAAATTTTCATCTTGTTTTTTTTAAGATTTTTAATTTATTTGAGAGAGACAGAGAGAGAATGAGCAGTGCAGGGCAGAGGGAGAGAGAAAGTGAGAAGCAGACTCCCTGGTGAGCAGGATTCAGGGCTCGATCCCAGGACTCTGGGATGATGACCTGAGCCAAAGGCAGACACTAAACTGACTGAGTCACCCAGGTGCCCCTAAATTTTCATCTTATTATGGTGGAAGTTGCCAAGTAAGGTGAAAGGGAGAATTGATATTTTATTTTAATATAATAATAGAGATATGTAGTTTAATTATGCTTGTTAGGAACAGGAAGGTAAAAAGCAGTAGATCAGGTAGGTATAGTAGACCTTATTTGTTAAGAAAGAA
Organism: Callorhinus ursinus; assembly: GCF_003265705.2. Classification (NCBI taxonomy): domain Eukaryota; kingdom Metazoa; phylum Chordata; class Mammalia; order Carnivora; family Otariidae; genus Callorhinus; species Callorhinus ursinus. The sequence continues at coordinate 39,174,718 of NW_027397068.1, read as the reverse complement.
GAAAAAAGGTAATGAAAAGATAACTGCTCGTGTCAGAGGAAAGGAAAGGAAATTAGGGGAAGATAGTTAAATAGTGAACCTAAAATAAGGCAAAGTAATAAAAAAGTGACCTGTGAAACTTATGTGAACTACTGACTTTCACAATTAAAAACGGAATTGTCAGCTTGGGTGAAAAAAAAATTAGCTAAACTTACTTCAAACAGAGTTGGGAAAATGTTGAAAACAAGGGTCCAGACAAATTATACCGGGCAAATGAAAAACCAAAAGAAAGCAAATGTGACAAAATTGAAACAAGACCAAGTGAAAATTCTAGGCAAATGCATTAAACTACATAATGATAAAGCAAACAAAACCATATGCACTAAATAATATTATCAATGAAATATACAAAGCAAAAACTAGAAATAAGAATAATTTTTAAAATTGAGTTGACAGAACTGGGTGTATATAAACTACTTAAATAATATAAGAAGCTCCTCCCTTCAGTAAATTTATATGTAGAAACTTATACTCAACAGGACTACACATTATATTGGCAACATTTGTAAAATTGATCATTTACTTTGTTGAAAAAGAAAACGATGTATTTTTTAAATATTTTCATAGACCACATTTTTAAAATTATAATTGCAAAAAGCTTAGCTACTTTTAAATCAATAAAAACTCTCCAAAATATCCATTTGATAAAAAAAGGAAATCAAATTATCATTGACTACATAGAAATTATTGAAAGAGATTATACTGTGGGGATTAGCTAAAACTGCTTTCGTGAGATAAATATTTTTATTTTTATTTTAAAAAAGAGAAAAGTGTCTTAATTTGTGTTCACCCAAAAGCAGAGCCCAAGGCAAGGTCTTGGGGGCAAAGAGTTTATTTGGCAGAAAGCAGGAGTGGGGTAGAATGGAGAGCAAGACGAGGAAAGAGGTGGAGAGGACAGATATAAATAAGGTATGTAATTATGGTTGCTGTTGTCAGAAATGGGGCTCACATGGCCTCCTGAAAGACATTCACCCTTCCCTCCCCTGCAGTTCTCAACATAAATAGTTTTATTTAAAATTCAAGTGGCAGAATAAAAAACCAGGAATAAATAATAAAAATATGAAAAAGAACAATGATGGAGAAATTGCTCTACTAGATATTAATCTTGGCTATAAAGTCACTGTAACCAAACCAGTAAGGTATTGGCATGAGAAGAAATAACTAGGAAGTATAACAGAATAAAGCATTCAGAAACAGATTTAAGTATATACAGAAAATTAATGTAATAGTGAAATAGTGATATATTAATTAAATGAGTAAAGGATTATTAAGTTAATAAGTGGTGTTAATGGGTTATCCATCTGAAAGAAAAAAAAAACCAGAATAAGACCTCTCTTTCATCCCACATGTAAAACTAAATCAAATATTGATTAAGGTCTAAATGTTAAAACAAAGATAAATGTTAAAAATATTAGATGAAATTATAGAAGAAAATTTATATATAAAGTGGCCAGGAGGCTCTCTCTAAGTAAGACACAAAGTAAAAGTGGACACATTTGTCTACTTAAAATTAAAAGCACATTTTATAGCAAATTATATCCCAATAAATTCCAAAAGATAAAATTAAGGAAAATATTAGTAGTAATAATTATAATAGCAACTAACATTTAATTAGTACTCCTCATGGAGCAGGCACTGTTCTGCTTTACATATATTAAATCATTTAATTCTCACAATTACTCTTTGCAGTAGGCATGTCATTTAACTCCACGCTATATATGATTTAGAGAATTAATCCTCCTAACATAAAAAGATCTCTAAATTTGTTAAGAAAAAATACAGACCATCCAATAAGAAAAAAAAAAAAGGGTACCATCTATGAATGGGAAAACAACTAAGAGGAAATCCAAATGATCAATAAATACATGAAAGGATGCTGAATCTCACTATTAGTCAAGGAAATGGAAATTAAAGCAAGAATGAGATAGCATTTTTCATTTATCAAATTGGTAAAACTCTAAAAGAGAGACATCTAGCTTGGTGAGGATATAAGGAAAGAGTTATATTCATACATACAATCATTGAGTTATTGTCATACATTCGATCATTAGTAAGAATGTTAATTTCCTACTTTTTGGAAAGTAAACTTGGAAAATCTATTTAAATTAGAAACATCCATACACCACAGGGAACCTACTATATAGAAATAAAGGCATGAGTATAGCAGACTACTTATAAGAGATACTTACTCCAGAGAGGGTAAAAACTGGAAACAACCTAAATAGGATCCATAGAGTTATGGTTGAATAAACTCTGTTTTCATAATATGGAATTCTGTGACATTATAAGAAGAGGGGACACGATATATTTATCTGGAAGGATGTTCATGTGTAATGTGCAAGGAAGTGACAAATTCAAATTCTAGAGTAATGTATGTAATATGGTTTAGCCTGGTGATGGGTATTAAAGAGGGCATGCACTGCATGGAGCACTGGGTGTTATACGCAAACAACGAATCATGGAACCCTACATCAAAAATAATGATGTAATGTATGGTGATTAACATAATTAAAAAAACCCTCCTAAATATGTGTATATATGTTTTTATGACATGAAGAATACACACCCTACTGTTAATAATAGTTCCCTGGGGGACAGAGGAGCAGTGTGATAATTAACGCTACCTTTATCTTTTTATTAGTTTACCAATCACAATTGGCATGCAATTCTTTTGTCATTACATGTTCACATATTGTATTAAAAATTATTAAATTGCTATTTTGGTAAAAACACTTAAAAATATGTTAAATCAGAGAAGGCTGCCAGTGCTTGCAAAATTAATTCAACTAGACACACACAGTGAGATGTGTACTTTTTTTCCTAATAAACTTCATTTTTTTAGGAGAGTTTTAGATTTACAGAAAAATCACAGTTGGTGCAGAGAATTACCATACTTTTCACCCAGTTTCCCCTATTATCAACATCTTAAATTAGTATGATACATTGCAATTAATGAACCAATATTGATGCATTACTATTAACCAAAGTCTATACAAATATATAAAGTCTTCATTCAGATTTCCTTAGTTTTACCAAGTGTCCTTTAACTGTTCCAAGGTCTCATTCAGAATACCACATTACATTTAGCTGTGACAGTTCTGAAGAGTATAGGTTAAGCATTGTGTAGGATGTCTCTCAGTTGTGGTTTTTCTGATATTTTTCTCACTATTTAGACTGGCATTATGGGTTTTGAGAGGAAGATGACAGACGTAAAGTGTTGTTTTCATTGCCTCATATCAAGGGTACATATTGTCAATATGACTGAAACTATTGATGTTGACCTTGATTGCCTGGCTGAGTTATTTTTGTCAGGTTTCTTCACTGTAAAGTTAGTCTTTTTCTTCTCTCTTTCCATACCGTAATTTGTGAAAGGAAGTCACTATCTATGCACAGCCTACACTTAGGGAGTGGGAGTTATACTCCATCTCCTTGAAGACAGAGTATCAACATAAATTATTTGTAATTCTTCTGTATGAGAGATTGAGAGATTTGTCTCTTCTCTCCCATTTACTTATTTAATCATTAGTTTATATTAGTAGGACTTATGGGCATTTATTTTATGCTGGGTTTTAATCTAATGCTACTTTATTTTTTTGTTTGAATTGTGCCAGTTTTGCTCATTGGTAGCTCTTTCAGTTGGTGTCCATGTTTCCTTGACATATCCCCATCATCATGAGGAGTTGTTTTATTTTGAGCACTTCCTTACTTTTTGACACTACAAGATGATCCAGTTCATGTTTTGCCTGCACCAGTCCTAGAATCAGCTATTTATCCAAGGATCCTTTCTTTTTTTTTTAAACTGGAGAATGATCTTAGAAACCAGATTTACATGCTAGATAAGCTCTTTGCTTTTAAAATGTCATTGCTTCTAGGTCCTCTCAGCTGACAGAGGAAGGAAATACATATGTATATACTAACCTCTGTATATACACATATCTATAAATATTTTTATATGTAACCATCTATATCCATATTATTAGACTAAACATGAGTTCATACTGATGTCTCCAACTTTAATGCTCCACCACAAAATCCTTCTATCCTCTTCTACTTGTTTATTTGTAAACCTCACTCCAACAGTGAGACACCTGGCTCCTACTATCTGCCATCTTATTTTTTTAAGTCCAGCACACATAGATAGCAGTATTAGAATTGCTAACTTACACTTCTGTGGAGAAAAAAAAAATTATCAACTAGAATATTGTGCTTACGTACAATTTCTCTTGCCTTTAATCTAATACACTCCAGATAGTTCTACAGTTATTAGGTCAGCACATTTTCACCTCATCCTCTACACTTGTTTTTCAGTTTGTTAATTTTTGTTTATTTGTTTGTTTATCATATTTCTTTAGATCTACACTTGCATGGGGTCAATGTTTGGAGAATTTCAGCCACAAGTTGGGTAGTTTCTGTACAGTTCTAGGGCTTGTCAAAAATAGAGATACTTCCCATTTGGGGATTGGTCTGCTTGTTGAAACTTTGTTATATCACAAAGAGAAAAATAATAAGTCTTCAAAATACAGGCATCAGCCAAAATTTTCATTGCTCTCTTCTATCTCAAACATAGTGACAAGCAATATCAAGATATTACCTGCACTGTTTTTGCCCTCTGCTTGAAGGTTGGATTCTTTAATTTTCCATGGTTTGGAATTTCAGAGATGGGAGTGAATGACAAAAGGCTTGTTCAACACCTGTCGGAGAGTCTCCACCAGCAGGACTGGGTTAATGTCAAAAGGGATAAAGGTGTTCCAATCTCTTTTATTACCTTCCCCAGGGAAGAAGGCATGGGCCCATGGTGAGACCTACTCATAATCCTCATGCCTCATTTGGGGAACTGAGGCCAAGCTTTTCTTTATCCTTCATAAAAACAGAAAACAACACAAAACCGAACTGATGCCTAAAGAAAGGTGCTTTGAGCTGAGGACTTACACATTGCAAGAAACTCTTCCCCAGCAGAGTTAGTACCTTATTTTCTAGGAAGGAGCAGTGGATCTTGACAATTCTTTGAGTAAGAACAACAGACAAAAATCATAGTCCATTAATCTTACCTACCTCGCATATGGAGGGAAAAAAATTATTACATGGTGGTGGGAGATATTTTGAGTTCCCCAAATGAGATTTTCTGAAGGTCTCCCATAACGCATTCATCTCTCCACACCAAAAAACCCCACAAAATATTGTCAGAGTCACAAACAGCTTTGTGGATGAACTCATCCACATGTTGAAAAGTTCCTGGGTTTTAACTTCCACATTTAGGAGTCCCATGGAACTGCACAATAGGATGGTTTGGAAATCTGTCTAGCCTATCTAGGTGTTTCTGGGAACACTCTCTTAGAATGGTTACTAATGCTCTCATCAGTCTGAAAATAGTCCTGTAAGTACCATATTTTGAAGTGACTTAGATTATTCCATGAGAAGGTCATTTTCTAGGCAAATCCCTATGGAAGTGGTAATTTTATTTCAACACCTACAGAGATAATCCTGGTAAAGCCTCAGTATAGGTCATCCCCAGGAGAATTATCTCTTCAGATGATGAAGGAAAGATTACTCCATGTGTGACCTGTCAGGGTTGTTACCATGGTGATCATCAGATATATTTGTCCACAGACTGACCCTATTAGTGCCCTATTGGGACCATTTCTACATTTCCGTGACATGCATTTCTCTTCAAGATGACCATAAATTTTAACTGATAATCTGTACCCCTAGGGTTTACATCCATCACCCTATTATGCCCCTAGAGCAACAATGAAGAAGCCTGATATGACTTTCTCAGGAAGCAACCCAGATTCAGCAATAGGATTTGTATTTATCAGTTTTGTCAAATATATATGTTATGTGTTAAATGAATTATAATACATAATACACAATTTATCTATCATCTCTCTTTGTAGACAGATTTCATCCTTTTGTACTATACATGGGCAGACACTAGGTGTTCCTAGAAGCCCTCAGTCAAATTTTCCCTTTATAAATCTGAAACAATCCGACACACTATTTTTTTTCCCTCACTTAAGAAAAACATGCAGACAAAGGTGACTTGCTTTGGGGAGCCTGGGTGGCTCAGTGGTTAAGCGTCTGCCTTCGGCTCAGGTCATGATCCCAGGGTCCTGGGATCGAGCCCCGCATCGGGCTCCCTGCTCGGCGGGAAGCCTGCTTCTCCCTCTCTCAATCCCCCTGCTTGTGTTCTCTCTCTCACTGTGTCTCTCTCTGTCAAATAAAAAAAAAAAAAAGATTAAAAAAAAGTGATTTGCTTTTTTTTATTCTTAAGTAAGTCACACCAAGATTTATGTGTGCATTAGCCAGTAGTGGTAACAATGACAGTTCTAGCCAGAAAGCCAGGTAAGCACATGGTTTAGGTAGAACATTAGCAAAATACAGCACAAAGCATATTATTTGTATTATTGAGAACAAAACTGTTTTGAAATTCAGAGTGTAAAAATTGATTTCCTTATATATCTTTGTTATTAATTATGAAATGCCTTTATATTCCATTTTTTTCCCTATCTGGGTGATTACCAGTAATATAATGTTTTACAGTTTATAGATTAAATACAAGCCTTGATTAAAGAGATAGTGTAATACAGAGGTTAAGAAGGCAGGTTCTGGAACCAGAATGGTTTTGAATCCAGCCCTACTATACACCAGCTGGTGTTGTGTGACTTTTAGCATGTTCTTTATCTTTTTCCTGCCTCAGTTTCCTCTTTGGAAAAATAGGGGAAAACCTAGTTCTACATCATTGAATTGTAGTATATCAAATTAATTAATGCATGTCAGCTGCTTAGAACAAAGCCTGGCACAGAGTAAGCATTTAATAAATGTTAGTTATGCATTATTGTGGACTTACCATGCCACAATCTGTTTTAACTTGTGTGGTTTTAAATATTTACTCATAAACTATTTGGTACTTGTAACCAAATAGGAGCTACAGAATATATATCAGCTTCCTAATCATCTGGTTTAATATGTTACAGCTCATAGCAAAACTTGGGGGAAATTTAAAAATAAGACTAATTTCCTTGAAATTACAGATTAAATATCCACCACTAGTGGAGCAATAGTAATCTATATTATAATTTATATAAAGCTGGACCTGATTACTCTCATTCTGAAATCAACCTGAACATGGTATATAATTAGAAAACAAACACACAAATAAAAAACATAATACAACATCTCTAAAAACTTGGAAAGCATCTTAATTGTCTCCCCAAAAAACACCAAAGAAAAGTTTCAGCAATAATACACAACAGAATTTCTTTAAATCCTTTCTCCCACTTACCTTCTAAGAGTCCTGCACCACATGGTGGAGCAGATCACCCTAAACTGTGATTCTCAGAACTCCCCCAAATATCCCCTAAAGCCAGATGGATTGATCTTTAACGTTTTTTGCCCTTTTATTCTTTATTTTTTCTTCCTTGCCATATTTTTCGTCCTTAAGCAACTCTGTCATTTCCCATTTAAAGCCATCTAACTAGCTCAAACTTCTTTCAATTCTGGCACCCTGATCTATACAACAAAACCCAGGAATTTAAGAGGCAAAAGAGAATTATTCATAGTGGGCAAGGAAAGAAAGAGGACATGAAAATATTTTAATATTTTTTCCTGCACCAAAAGGAGTTGTAAAACAGGAAAGTTATTAGAATATATGATAATTTATAGACATACACTGATATAAATCTTTAGAATTTATTTTTCAACCTTTGCTTCTGTTTACTATCTACCTGGCAAAATAAATATTTAAAAAATTGCTGTAAGTGCAAATCATGCTTCTTTAGATACATGGGAAGCTTTGTAAGACTTAAGTCTATTTTTAGAAAAAAAGATCAATTGATTTTAATTAAAAAGTAATAATTCATTACACCTTAAAGTAGTTATATATTAGTGGTGGTGTTATTAAGCATGTGTTTTGGATAGTGTCCTTTGTTTCCAAGAGTTAACAAAAAGAATAATAAAACTCTGTTTCATCAGAATATTTAGTTGAGTTACCCTTTTTGAATCTTTGAATCACTTTTTGAATTTCTGATCATTTTATATCTCATTTTGTTTAAACAAAAATAAGAGAATGGGGAACTTAATGCCTTATCAAATGTTTTTTTAAATTCAGGAAGGAAGAATTTCTGCTAATTTGAAACATTCTATTGGAACATGGAAGAGAAAAGGAGGGTCAGAATAGCAACACTGAATAGTACTCAGTTCAGTAAATCTTATTTTCCAGTTTCTCTGTATAGCTTATTGCTGACATGTCCTTTAATCATGACAAAGTATAATCAAGTGGGTAATTCAATACAACATTATTACCAAGTGATAAAATGTTTAATTGTTTTATACTATTTACTGCCTAAATATTCCCTAAAATCAGTTATTTTTATTTTTTATTTTTAAGATTCTATTTATTTATTTGAGAGAGACAGAGAGAGCACAAGCAGGAAGAGGGGCATATGGAGAGGGAGAGGGAGAAGCAGACTCCCTGCTGAGCAGGAAGCCTGATGTAGGGCTTGATCCCAGGACCCTGAGATCGTGAGCTGAAGTCAGATGCTTAACTGACAGAGCCACCCAGGCACCCCCCAAAATCAGTTTTTAGATTAGGAATAATTTTTGAAATATTATGTTACAGATGGTGTAATCAATTTGAAAAATGTTTAAAGGTCAAATGAAGATAAATCAATAGTTGAAAATATGCTTCATGTTAAAAAGATCTAGGGATTTCATCCTAGGGATGAAACTGACACATCGTTTGGTTCACATTTACAAAGAATTTATTGAAGAATCAAGTATAGGACTCTCTGAGCATTCATTCGGATATTTAGAAGAAAGTTATGAGCTATGTCGTTATTCTCTACCACAGGCAGGCATTTTCCCGAAATACATTGATCTTCTGAAATAAAACAGTACACAATCACCAACAGACACATGACTTATCAGGGAAATGCAAATCAAAACTATGATGAGAGATGACCTCACACCTGTCAGAATGGCTAAAATCAACAACACAAGAAACAACAGGTTTTGATGAGGATTTGGAGAAAGGAGAACCCTCTTGCACTATTGGTAGGAATGTAAACTGGTGCAGCCATTGTGGAAAACAGTATGGAGGTTCCTCAGAAAGTTAGAAATAGAACCTGTGATCCAGCAATCACACTACTGGATATTTACCCAAAGAATACAAAAACACTAATTCAGAGAGATACATGCACCCCTATATTTATAGCAGCATTATTTACAATAGCCAAGATATGGAAGCAGCCCAAGTGTTCATCAATTGATGAATGGACAAAGTAGATGGGGGATAAATATATACACATATATATATAATGGAATATTACCCAGCCATTAAAAAAATGAAATTTTGCCATTTGCAATGACATGGATGGAGCTAGAGAGAGAAATAAGTCAGAGAAACACAAATACCATATGATTTCACTCATATGTGGAATTTAAGAAACAAAACAAAAGGGAAAAAATTAAGAGAGAGAGAGATAAATCAAGAAACAGACTCTTAATTATAGAGAACAAACTGATGGTTACCGGAGGAGAGGAGGGTGGGAGGATGGGTTAAATAGGTGATGGGGATTAAGAAGGGCACTTGTGATGAGCCCCAGGTGATGTATGGAAGTGTTGAATCATCATCTTGTACACCTGAAACTAATGTTGTATGCTTAACTAGAATTAAAATAAAAACTTAAAAAAACAATAAAACATTACACAATCAATAGCAAGAGTTTTTGAACCTCAGCCTCATATTTGACTTTTTGCTGTAGATTATCATACCTTATTCAAAGTCTTAACAGCTAGGCATCAAAAAGAATGATATGTCTTGGCTTTTTTTTTTTTAAGATTTATTTATTTATTTGAGAAAGAGAGTATGAGTGTGAGGGGCAGAGAAAGAGAGACTCTTAAGCAGACTCCACACTGAGGGTATAACCCCATGCGGGTCTCACTCTCAAGACCCTGAGGCCACAATCTGAGCTGAAGCCAAGAGTCAAGACGCTTAACCAACTGCACCATCCAAGTGCCCCTAGTCTTGGCTTTTTGCTGTAGTTTAAAGTAGATGTAAGGATTAGACCTTTAGGAAAATAGTAATCATTTAATTATTCACTGCATAACTTATTATTTCCGTAACAACTGCATATCAACTTTTTGTTGTTGCTGTTTGTTTGTTTTTGTTTTTAGAGAGGGAGAGAGTGGGAAGGGGACAGAGGGAGAGGGAGGAGAGAGAATCCTAAGCAGGCTCCATGTCCAGTGCGGAGCCCAACGTGGGGCTTGACCTCACAACCCTGAGATCATGACCTGAGCAGGAATCAAGAGTCAGTCGCTTAACTCACTGAGCCACCCAGGTGCACCTGTTAACAATTTTTCATACTGAGTATAAATAGTGTTTTATGTTTAACTGTGAGAAGTTGGCCCAGAAAAAAAAATAATGTTGTTGAGTGGGAAGATAAGTTCTCATTTAAGCACTATTATAAAATCTAAGTGATTTAGAGAAAATTCTGTTACCCTTAGCCTGGTTGTAAGATAATATTAAGATGCATTCCACGGGGCTATCCTTAGTTCTGGTTAGTGACATTTAGCAACTTCTGAAGATGTGCAGCACATAAATTGTTCCATAGTATGGTCCTTGCCATAAAAGTGTACATAGGATACAAGCAAAAACTCTTCTATGGGCTGTTTTTTGCACGCATGTGAAATTATGCTTCAGTAATATTTAAGGCAAAGGGAAACAAAGAGTTCAACATTAGGTGGAGAGAAGCAATTGTTAAGTTCTCTACTGCCAAGATTAATTATATTGTTTCTGCAGAAAATTAAACAGCAAGATATAATGTAAGAGGGGGCAGGATCCTGGTTACAATTTCCTGTTTACCCACAGGTCCCTGAGATTGCCCTGTTTTGGAAGTAGCTGATCTGCAGGCTATGTCCCTCACTGGGATTCTAATCCTTCCTTTAGGTCTATGCTGAAGAAATCACTAGCCTTAAAAAATGTACCCCGAATAAGCACTACCTTGATATCAAAGAGTAGGACCACACTTTTGGTAGACATAGGCTAACTAACAAGCAACAGAAGAACTATGAAATATGTTTTATTCACTGGTTTGCTAACTTGGAAAGTGAAATATTTCCAGATGACTGGCTATTGGACAAGATAGAGAATCTTAAAGGCCTTATCGAAGATATTATGAGTTATTATTATTATTATTTTTCAGATTTTATTTATTTGTCAGAGAGAGAGAGCACAAGCAGGGGGAGCAGCGGACAGAGGGAGAAGCAGGTTCCCCACTGAACAGGGAGCCAGATGCAAGACTCGATCCCAGGACTGTGGGATCATGACCTGAGCCGAAGGCAGACGCTTAACCAGCTGAGCCACCCAGGCATCCCGAAGATATTATGAATTATTAACATTCTTCCCCAACCTCTCTAGCTAAGAAAAACTAATGAAGTAGAATAATTATGTAACATTAGGTAGGACAATTTGAGGGAACAAATTTTATTTCACTTTTTTGCTTTTTTTCTTTTTTTTTAAAAAAACCATTTAAAACTAGTGAGTTCAGCTATTCTTTTAAGTGTTTTTATGGGGGTCTTGATTTTTCACTTAGTGAGTGGATAACATTTTGTTTTGTCTCTTAAAAACCCTTTCTTTCTATCCACATGCCATGCCTTGTAGCTTTCTTTAATGCAAGCACTTATAATACCATGCTATTATTCTTTCTCTATGTGCATTGCAGTTAGTCGAAGTTATGGTGAGAATCAATGAACATCATTGTTGTATTCTATGTCTTGACATTTGAAGTAAAGTCTAAACACGATTCAGAGAAAACTACATAGGAAGCCATTATGACATCCATGACATATTAAAGGTACTGAGATTTTGGATTCTATAACTATCTTTGTAGTCTGTAAAATCTAAAAGTGCTAGGTTTATCATAATTTTACTCAAAATACTCCCATGCTCTTCCTACCATACTTCTTGGACTAAAAAAAAATGGGTGAGGAAAAAAGACTCAGTGACAACGTTTCATATTTACTGCTGATTAAAATATTCAGGGTTTATATAGTTTTCTTTGCACAAGTAAAAATATTACTGTAGGCTTTTTATTAAATATATTTTGTTTGGATGAACAAATCCATAAATATTATTGACTCAAGGAAGGTTAGTTAAAGTTGGCTGACTGCCAAGAAACCTCATAAGACAGCACTACCTTGAACAATTTAATGCAGTCTGACTTTAGGGTCTGACACAGTGTTTCAGGCTTTTAAAATTTTCAATATTTTTGTCAATGTGCCACAGTTGAAAAACCAGAATTGACTCAAGTGGATCAGCCCTGCAGGCTACAGGTGAATCTCATGGAAAGAATTTCATGATGAGGAGCCAAACCTCAGGAATGGAAAGTCAAGGAATTTTCTAGTTCTCTTTCTTTGTCCATACTTCCCACTGTCTATTTTTAATTTTCCTCTTTGTAGACCTATTCTGTTTATCTTCTCTCCTTTTGTATATATTGTTGAAGTCAACTTATTAATTTACAAAGAGGAAATATAAGTCCCAAAGTCCAGTGCCTTGGTTTCCCCAGTAGGCAAACTTCAGGTAAATCAAATTATTTAAAGTTAGTTTGGTAAGCATGGAATACGATTGGGTGAATAGGTACGTCTATATAACTTTCCAATAGTAGCCCCTTCTTTGAAATTTTATCCTTTCAGAACTCTTGTTGAGGTGATGGGCTTGGGTGGTCATGTTTGTATCATGTGATATCATGAATGGGCAGAGAATCTGTACATACACCTAATCATTCAGTCTCAACCTTTAGAATTTGAACCAAGGGACACAAACACAAACATTGTTTTGAAAAATGTGCCTACTGGATTCTTCTTGTGAAGTCAGTGCCAGAACTGGTTCCTTGGAGAGCCTGAACAGCCAGCAAGCAGAAGTTGTAAGGGAAGAAGAGAAGATGTTAAGATCAATCTGCAAGGAGAAAAATGAAGCAAATACATAAATCTAAGTAGAGACAAGGATCTTTGTGGTCCTACAGAGAAAAAGATTTACAGAATAATGGCCAGACTTTGAAGGCTGGCTTTGTGTCCTAAATTTGATTGCTTCAAATTTCCTTGTTGCCTATGTGTAGTGTTTTCCTTTGATCTACCTTGGGTGAATTTCTGTACTTGTAGTGAATATGGCATACACACACACACACACACACACACACACACACACACACACACACCAGTATTTTTTTATGTTTCAGAGTGAAACATATACATAATTTAAAAGCCAAATAGTAATACAGTGTTTCTAATGAAAAGTAGCAAGTAGTCCACTGCTTCATTTCCTCCTCCCTCCCAAATAACTTCTCTCCTGAACAAACCACTTTCAACTCAGTTTCTTTTAGAATTTACTTCTATATTTCTAAAACTTTTGTTCAAATTCCTATTTCTCATTCTATAAATTTTAGCGTTATAAGTTGATTTTCTACTATGAAAGCAGAGGATTTAACTGCCTTTTACCAATTGCCATTCATCTAGGATATTTACATAATTATTTTTGGTGAAATCTTTTAATTTTTACATTATTATGACTATAGTTATATATTATTACTGTGTACATATTGCTCACTGCTGAGATATGAATTGTACAATAGTTACATTTCCTTTTAGAGTTAATAACTGCCTCATTTTGGGGAGGTTTAGATTTTTATGGAACTGTCGTTAATTTTTCCCCAAACTCTATAATAAAAATCCCAAAAAAGCTAAAAGAAAGTTTTGACATAGTTAAAAAAAATCAGGAAATCTGTCAGTTTCCTTTAAATCTTAGAAAAATTACTCTAATTTTTCCCAACACCATTTTTGAAGAGACTATTTTTTCCCCATTGAGTATTCTTGGCTCCCTTGCCAAATATTAGTTGACTGTATTGTAAGGGCTTATTTACAGGCTCTTGATTCAGTTTTTCTGGTCTATGTTGTCTATTTTTATGCCAGTACCATATTGTTTTGATTACTATATCTTTGTAATATAATTTGAAATCAGGAAGTTTTATGCCTTCAGCTTTGTTCTTCTTTTATGACTGCTTTGGCTTTTCTTCTGATCCATGAACATGGAGTATCTTTCCATTTGCTTGTGTCTTCTTCAATTTTTTTTTTTATCAAAGTCTTACAGTTTTCAGTGTACACATCTTTTACCTTTTTGCTAAAAATTTATCCCTATTTGTTTTTGATGATATTGTGAATGAGATTTTTTATTTCTTTTTCAGATATTTTATTGTAAGTATATAGAAACACAGCTGACTTCTACATATTGATTTTGTACCTTGCAACTTTACTGAATTTCTTCATTAGTTCTAACAGTTTTTTGGTGGAGTCTTTAGGATTTTCTATATATAAAAGATCATATCATCAGCAAAAAAGACAATTTTACTTCTTTCTTTCCAACTTGGATGCTTTCTATTTCTTTTTCTTGTCTGGTTGCTCCAGTTAGAATTTCCAGTAGTATGTTGAACAGAAGTGGTGAGAGTAGGCATTGAAGCACAGTGGTGCAGGCCAGTGACAGAAGACAGGGCCTGATCTGGGCCCACAAGCAGCTGTGGGGACCCTGGCTGTTGGAGTGCTTCTCATGTCCATACAGTGTCTTCTGGGCATGTGCATTACAGTGTATGCTAATGACAGGTGTCAGGTTGGCGATGTGCAAGTGCTTGGCTGGATGGGCTAGCCTCAAAAGTGCTTATGGTTGTAGGAGTCAGCTGCAGGAGTCTAGGCTGTCATCTTGCAGTAGGGCAGCTGTAGAGGCCTGGGCTGGCTGTCAGTGTGGTTCCCAGGCTCTAGTGGGGGGCTGGCATCATGGAATACAAATGCCAGTGGGACAAAAGCTAATGAAAACTGCAGAGGGTTCTCCATGGCAGCAGTGCTGGCTATTAGTTTCTTCAGTAGTGAAATCTGCTGTGTTAGTCTGCAGAGCAGGTCACTATAAACCAGTCTCTCCCAATATGTGGTGGCTATTGGTAACCTCTGCTTTTCTTCCTTGTCCCTAGCTGTGTCTGTAGTTTCTATATGTCTCAATTTTGTGGGTCTGGGAGAGGTGAAACCTAAACAGGACTTTGGTGCTCCAAGAGGCTGGGGAAGCTAGATGCTTACCCGGTTTTTCCTTTCAGGGTAAAGGGAACTCTTACGAGCTGGGAAATTGCCTCTTAGCACTGAACAGTGCTAGCTTGGGGTATTCTTGGGATGATGCTGGAAAAATGAGGTTGTCTTCTTTCTCTTTTAGTGAAGTTATTCTCAGATTTCTTTTTTTTTTTCATTCCACTATGTTGCTAAAGTGGGTGTCAGAGCTCTCTCACAGCTGTTTTTGTTTGTGGATATCTAATTGTTAATCTCTTGAAGGATGGAGGCTGGGGTCTCACTCCAGTCTATCAATTCTGCCATTCTGATATTTCTCTTGATCATTATCCAGATTATTCCCTCACCTCTCTTCTGTGTTCATTCATTTATTCATCTATTGAACAAATATTCTAGAAAGCTATGTGCCAGGCAGTATTAGGGATACTGTAGTTCTGTTGATGAAAGGGAGATAAAGTCTCTGCCTCTATAGAGCTAAAGTTCTAGTAAGAGAAACATAACATAAAAAAAATGTAGTAGGATGTGAAACTGAAAGTTTCTATTGAGACATCTACGTATAATAGATATGACATTCCAAAGTGAAGTAAAAAAATCAATATTAAAGTTTTTAGAGAGTTGAGAAGTTTTTTTTAATTAATGTATTTGAGAGAGAGCGTGCACAAGAGACAGCAGGAGCAGGGTTGGGGGGAAGGGAAGAGGGAGAGGGAGAAACAGGCTCCCCTCTGAGCAGGGAGCCCCATAGGGGTCTCAATCCCAGGACCCCACGATCATGACCTGAGCTGAAGGCAGATGCTCAGCCAACTGAGCCACCCACGTACCCCAAGAATTGAAAAGGTTTTGCATGATCCTTCACTGCTCAGGAAGTAATCAGACTGTGTAAAGACTGGAGAGAACTTTGTGAAAAATGATAATGAAAGGGTATTAAGTTTATTTTTTTAATATAAGGTAATCAGTAAAAGATCCTTCTTTACTGATCTCTATTTGTTTTATTGATATTTGGGCAGAGAGCTAAAGGAAGTGAAAGAATCAGCTACATGTATAACTGAAAGGAAGAGTATTCCTGCTGGAGGAACCAAAACACAATGGCCTGAAGATAAGAGAATGCTTACTGTGTTTTAAGAATAGCAAGGAAGACTGTAAGTATCAGAATGACTAGGGGAGGGTGGAGGAAGACTAGATGGAGATGAAATTGGAGAGGGAATTGATGGTGTCCTGACCTGGGGTAGTGTCACTGGATGTGGTAAGAACTGGAGAGATTCTGGACATGCTTGATAGTGGAGCTGGCACAATTTCCTAATAGCCTGGGTGGGTATGGAATATAATGTAAGAAAGGAGTCAAGGATGATTTCAATTAGGCTGAGCAATTGGAAATGAGGGTGGGTCAAAGGACCCACCCACTGAGTAAAGACTCAGATGGGAGAGAGATTCAGGAAGTAAGAGGAAGCAGAGTATGTTCAAAAGTTGGCTTTGGAAATATTAAGCTGTGAGAGTCCTATTATCTATCTGAATGGAAATGTTCAACAGGCAATTGTATATAAGAATCTATGGTACAAGTGAAATGTTAGGGTTGGAGATAAAGGCTAGAGAGTCATCACAGTATACCTAGCATTTTAAAATCATGGATCATTAAGTCTTTGTAGGGTGTAGCTGCCCGAGTTTGGTGAGCTCTATCTTCTGACTCATTTCACTCTTCTAAAACAAATAGGGTTTCTCTGTCTCAAGTTAGCTTGCCCTTGACATCTCAGTAAACTCATGCCTATATTTCTTGCACACCAAAGACTTTTCCTCTGAATATATCAGCTTATGTCTGATGAGGTCTGATTTCAGGATAAATCCTCACTTACACTCAGAAGACACAAAAACTTTCCTCCTGTCTCTTGGTGTATAATAAAGCTTGACTTATCAATAAATCCATATCAGTAAACTCACTTAGAACACAAATAAGGCCTCCACCCAACTCTTGTCTTCTTTTATGATACAGCTTGACTCCTGGAAAATTCTTATCTACATGAACCAGAGTATTCTTCCTAAATTATGCTTTCTTGTATAGGATAAGGTGAGATTTCAAGCTAAATCTGTACTCACAACTGGTAACAATTATTCCCAGAACCGTTAGCATGTCTGAGTAGGTAAACCCTCACCTACAGTCTCCACATTTGAACAAAGCAAATTCTCTGTTATTTCCTCTCAACATTCTCTTTGTCCTTGTGAGTTTATGGTTCTTGTATTTCCTCATCATCATTTTAGTAGGGTTTCTGGATAGGGTAGAAATAAATGCATGTGTTCAAGTTGCCATATTTAACAGGCCAAATAATTTTACATAATAAAAATTCATAAAATTTTTTCCATAAAATATTTCTATATTATAGGATGTTTCTAGTTATAGCAAATGTACATCATCCAGGTGATCTTGCTTAATAGCAAGATAAGTTTCTTGAAGTGATGAAAAAAAAGGCTTTTAAAATTACTCCGTGCTTATTGTTAGTAGTCTAACAGTACCTTGACATTTTACTATAGTTTTGTAATTCACTAGAATATTGTATTATTGGGTTATATTGGCAATTTTTTATATCTGTATTAGAAAAAAGACTACTAAATTTTCAGAAAACCTCAAGGCACCAAATTCTATTAAATAGATTACCTCCTGGGACGTCTGGGTGGCTCGCTTGGTTAAGTGTCTGCCTTTGGCTCAGGTCATGATCCGGGGCCCTGGGATCAAGCTCCGAGTCAGGCTCTCTGCTCAGCGGGAAGCCTGCTTCTCTCTCCCTTTGTCCTCTCACCCTGCTTGTGCGCTCTCTCTCTCATGCTCTCTGTCTCTCCCAAGTAAATAAATAAAATCTTAAAAAAATAATAATTACCTCTTTCAATTCAAATGTTATTTTAGGGCCTTGATATCTTTAAAACACATTATCTTAATCTTTATATTCTGTATCAACAGGAAAATACCTGGGAAATGAAAGAATATGATCAATTTTATTGTTGATAGACTTATATCAATAAATTTGAAAACTGCCACTAAAATATCAAATATTACAGAACACAGAGGCTATTGAAATCTATGTACAAAGAAACTGGGCTGGAAAGCAGATTTCAAAAGTAATAAAGGGATTAAAAATAGTAATAAAGGGATAAATACAGGCATCTGAAGAATTTAGACTATTACAACTTTACTTACATAATGCAAATACTATATGCCAAGATTAGAGGAAAATCAACAAAACTACTATCTCTATATGGATAAAATAAATAATTGATGAAATGAAAGATCTCCCCAAACACATATTCTTTTTTTTTTAAAGATTTTATTTATTTGTTTAAAGGAGAATGAGAAAGTGAGAGAGAGCACGAGTGGGGTGTGGGGCAAAGGGAGAAGCAGACTCCCGCTAAGCAGGGAGCCCGATGCTGGGCTCCATCCCAAGACTCCATCCTGGGACTTGATCCTGGAACTCTAGGATCATGACTTGAGCCGAAGGCAGATACTTAACCAACTGAGCCACCCAGGCACCACCCAAACACAGATTTTTAGAAGTGTATGGAATCATTCAAGATGATATGTAGCATCTTGTGTAATTATTTACATACATGTCTCCCTAATTTGTTACATGTCTCTCTCACTGGATTATGAGCTGAAGATAGTAGTCTTGTCTTACCAGTTTTATGGTTCACTGGTCTTAGCATAGCATGTAGCAAAGTACCTCAACATGGCAGATATATATGTTTGATTAGTAGATGGCTAGTGAGTGAGTTTACGGAAATGATCAGTGACTCTGAAAGAAGAAACCAAGTGCATTTGCTCACCTCCCTTCTCCTTTTGATTTTTAGTCTTAGCTGATGTGTAGGATGCATGCACTTTTCTCTCTGCTTTCCTCTGTGGGGGTGGCCTGCTATTTTACAGCTATGCAAGTGACTGGGTAGGTAAAGGCAAATTTAGTGATGAAATATTAGCAAGCCTGTTATGACACATATATGTTACATCTTCAATTAACATTTTTTTTCCCCTAAAGATTTTATTTTTAAGTAATCTCTACACCCAACGTGGGTTTGAACTCATAACCCAGAGATCAAGAGTCACGTGCTCCACCAACTGAGCCAGCCATGTGCTTCTTTCAATTAACCTTTTAATGAAGTTGATATTTTATCCCTAGCTATCTGACTCTTCTGTTGACCTTTCAGTTCTGATCTTTGGTGGGAAAGGGGGGTACTATTTATTGAGCCCCATGTACTACCAACTTTTAAAAGGGCATTCTGTTTATAAAATGAAGTATAGGGGAGCCTGGGTGGCTCAGTTGGTTGAGCATGTGGCTCTTGATTTCCGCTCAGGTCATGATCTCAGGATTGTGAGACTGAGCCCTGCACTGGGCTCTGCGCTGGGCATGGAGCCTGCTAAAGCTTCTCTCTCCCCTCTCCTTCTGCCCCCCCCCCCGCTTGCTATGTGCTCTCTCTCTCTCTCAAAACAAATTGAAAAAATAAATAAATAAAATGAAAGTATATACATTAATAAAAATCAAATAGTATAGTAGGGCTTATAACAGAAAGCAAGCCCTTCTGCCTCATTGCTGCCCCAACTCCATTGTACTTTCAACTTCTTAGAGGCAACCATAGTCAAATGTTTGTTTTTGTCTGGATAGTTTTCTCATTAATTCAATATAATACCACCATATCATTATTTACCGACTTATCAACTTTAGAGATAGTCCATTGGCTTCTTTCTTCTATGGTCTCTAAGGATTTAGTGCACTTATACCATTCCTGTATGAAGATCTTGTTAGGCCTAGCATTATATATACTAATATCACAATTATGGTAGAAGAAATTTTCATGCATAATTGTGAAATGTATGTGTGTATGTATTGCCAAGTACCTAATCATGCATTTCAGATTATAGACAATAAATATTGAATGAATATATACATGTTAGGTTCAAATTTTTCCATTTTTAAAATGTGAATATTTCCCATTATTAAAGATTCATAAGAAACTTTTTATTTTTTAAAGATTTTATTTATTTATTTGAGAGAGAGAGAGAGCAGGGGGAGAAGCAGAGAGAGAGGGACAAGCCGACTCCATGTTGAGTGCAGAACCTGATGCAGAGGCCCATCCGTCGACCTGATCCCATGATCCGATCCCATGACCCTGAGATCACTACCTAAGCTGAAAACCAAGAGTTGATTGCTCAACTGAATGAGCCACTCACGCACTCCAGAAAACATTTTTTTAAATGGCTGACATTAATAACATATGGCTGCACCATAATTTATTTAAACTTCAGGATATTATGAAATATTTAGGAGGTTTTCCAATTTCTTAAAGATACAAATAACCTGTCTATAAACATCCTTATAATAAATCCATCAACTGTATCTCTGATCCTTGGAGTAGATGCCTAGAAATGGAATTGCTGAATCAAAAGTTCTTGATACATATTGCCAATTTCCTTTCCAAGAAGATTTTGCCTATTTGTACTCCTAATAAAAGAGATTACTATAAAGGAAAATTATAAGAGTATTCATTTTGTTGCATACTATTGAATGCTAAATATGTGTATGCTCTAAAACTATGCTAATTTTGTAAATTTAAAATGGTTACTTGTTTTAGTTTGCCTTTTTTGTTTTTGATTGCCAGTGTGGCTGAAGATTACTTCTTATGTCCTATTATTATTACATAACATTTTAATTTCTTCAGTTTAATATTTTACTGTATCACTAATTTGAATTTTTTAATATTCAGAAAAGTACTTTATAAATTACTTCTTGGTTTTAACATTATTGGCTATTCTTTACACTTAAAAAAAATCCCACAGGAAAGCGATGTTAAGGATTAACAATCTTATTAACAGTTTACAGTGATACAAAATTTAGCTGCATAGATATATTTATTTTGCTTTTCATTATATATTATACTGTGGGTCATGGAATTTCAATTAAACTTTTTGTTATTGAAATTTGTGTAATAGTCATTACATATTATTGCCATCTTTAGGTGAGATGGTTTTTATAAGTTAGAAGGCCTCTGCCAATGTTTATTGTACTTTATGTATTTGATGCTTTATGAACATTGTTTTAATCTTGATCTTTCCCATGGTTTTCCCATCTACTTTTTGTCATTTGAGTGGTGTGGTGTGGTGTGTGATGTGTGTATTTGTGTAATTTGAAAAAGAATCCCTGCTTCTCCCTCTCCCACTCCCCCTGTGTTCCTTCTCTCACTGTCTCTCTCTGTCAAATAAATAAATAAAATCTTAAAAAAAAAAAAAAGGAAAAAGAATCCCTGTAGTAACATGCTTAGGAGAGGTAAGCAGAGAAGAGAGCAATCCTTTCCACTGTATTACCAACAAAATTCACATGGTAGCAACTGATTAGCTCAGGCTGTGTCAACTGCCTATGTCTGTTTGTCTGGGGTTGAGAGAGGGAGCGTCTTCCTCATGTGGAATCAGAAATGAGAGACACATAAAATGAACACAGTGTTATATGTCAATTTTACATCAATTTAAAAGGGGGAAAAATTTTTTTTTAAAAACGAGAGGCTATTTCCCCCAAATTTGTGACAGGGTAGAGGATCCTAGACAGTGAAAAAAACCAATAGCAATTACCTTATTTTTGCTGAAGAATTTTCAATGGAGCCATTGTCTGCTGGATAAAGTTTTATTCTTGTGATATACTATATAATCTTGGTCTCTAATAATCTAGATGACTATATGTTTTTGAGAATTAACTACACAAAGATTCCTCAAACTTGTTTCCCAACTGAGCACTAGTATACTTGGGCTAATCAGGGAATGCATGAACATTGAAATTAATTACTAGCTCAAGTCAATTAATAACATTTTTTTTCCCAGTGGGGTGGAGGGAATCCTGGACCAACTAATATTATTTTGTAAGTATTGTGATTTAAGTTTTCAGTTACATTGTATAAACACACTAATTAAATATTGTTTGAATTATTTAAAATAGTGTTTGGTAAAACAAAAAGCACCTTAGGAATATATAATAGCCCTTCATTATTATTCATTATTATATAAAACCATAAATAGTACTATGTAGTAATAAGTTACATTTCATTTGGTTTTGAGTATCATTCTTTTAGGATTATGTGTTAACATGAAAGAAATGCTTCTATTGACAGAATGGTATCAGTCACCACTGGCTGACCTTATTTTCATTCCATTAACTTAATGTTTCTTGGTTTTGAACATGTCTAGGAATATGAAATTATATGCTGAGCACTAAAGCCAATAAAAGCAAAGGAATATTATGAATATTATGAATGATATAATTCACTACTTGTTAAGCATACTCTAATTTTTTAAAAATAAGTACTTACAGGTATGTGAGAAGATGAGAGATCATGTCAAAGGTGAAAGCTTAGGACTAATAGGCAGAATTTGACTAGTTGAATAAGTACAAAAATATTTAGTCAATCAGTCAGTTGTGGGAGTTTAAATTGGGGTTTTGCCGAGCAGTATTCATGATCAATTTCTTTTCCAGAATATATGGTGCTACTTGCCACAGTGGTGGGTTTTTGACTTGCTCATCTTCTAATCTATATTCCTACTATGTCTTTCTAGTCTATAAAAGTTGTTATAGTATCAATGACGTTTTTATTTTTTTATTTTTTATTATTTTTTAAAGATTTTATTTATTTATTTGACAGAGAGAGAGACAGCGAGAGAGTGAACACAAGCGGGGGAGTGGGAGATGGAGAAGCGGGCTTCCCACCAAGCAGGGAGCCCGATGCGGGGCTCGATCCCAGGACCCCGGGATCATGACCTGAGCCGAAGGCAGACACTTAACGACTGAGCCACCCAGGCACCCCTCAATGACGTTTTTAGACTCCTTTGCAGCTTGTTTTGGATGTGCATTAGTTTCTGCAAATTAAGTGCACTTGCACAATTTGGAAGGTAACCCAAATGTTTTATGTCTTTTCTTGGTTGTGTATATGCTGGTAAACGTGGTCATGGAAATGTGACATTTTCTGTAGCAGCATTTCATAATCCTATCTCCAGCTTCCTATGGTGTTTGAAACAATTTCAGTGGAGATGGTGGCCCTATTTCAGTGCCCAGTAAATGGCTCTGTGGGATTTAATGGGCATTTGTGCTGATCATAGTGGCTTCCAGACTCAGGTCTCCTATCCCTAAATTTGGCTATTGCTCTGTGTTCACAAATTCAATAGTTCCATGGTAGCTCAGTAGTAGTATTTCTACTGCACGGTCAGTTCTTTAGTGCTCTAAAAATAATTTCTGAAGTCTCAGATTAAAGCCTTCTTCTCTTGCCTTCCTAGTAATTTTGTAAACTTCTAAATACCTGTACTTCTTAAAATACCTACAGTGGTTTCTGTTTCCTGACCTGAATTGTGACTGATTTAGCCCTTTACTAAAAATGTGTACAACTTGGAAAGTGAGAACAACTTGAAAAGTTAGAACAACTTGCCACAAGGATATGTGGCAGAGACTGCTAGCTATCCACCAATATCCATTCTTTCTTCTTTTAGTAATTGAAGATCCTAGTTTTTCTTAGCCAGGCAAAGACTCTACTTTTTACCTCTGAGGCAGCTACCAGTGTTCATATAACTACATCTTAGCTAATGGGACGTAAACAGAAGTGATGTATGTCACTTCCTGGTGATGCTCCTGCCCATTTCTTTTCTGTATTGGCTGAAAAACAGATGTAGTCATGGAAGGTGGAGAAGCCACCTTGGACCCAAAGATGAAAAATTCTTGTTGATGATGGCAAAGCTGCCCTACCAGCCTCAGATTTACTACGTTTGGATGGCAACATAAGAGGTAAATAAGCCTCTTTGTTGCTTAAACTACTATATTTTTGCTCCACCCACCCCCCTTTCTTTTACAGTGGCTTATATTGTAACCTAAACTAATACAAGATATATGTGGACTCTGAAGTTTGAGGTCAAGTCTTAAAATGACTGAATGTTACTCTATTAACAGGTATTCCTATAAACATATGCCATATATTTATAGGAATGACTTAGAGTAGCTCATCTACAATTCTTATGTAAAAAGACCTTTGGCTGTGGGCTGGTAATATGCTTTCAAAACACAGAGTTGGGTAAAGTATTTAAAAACTGTGTTAGGGGAACCTGGGTGGCTCAGGTCATGATTCTGGGGTCCTGGGATCGAGTCCGGCATCAGGCTCCCTGCTCAGTGGGGAGGCTGCTTCTCCCTCTGACCCTCCCCCGCTCATGGTCTCTCTCTCTCTCTCACTCAAATAAATAAAAATCTTTAAAAAAAATAAAAACTGTGTTAAATCAAATTTTCAAAGGCAAAGTTCAGTTATACTTGAGAGTGTATTATAACCTTGCTTTCAAAGAGTGAGCTTCTTGTCTCACTCACATACTGTTAAAAGAATTGACAGACAGGATAGGACCATAGCTCAGAGATTAATTCAGAACATTCTTTAGGTCAAGTTAGGTGGGATCAGTACATGAACCCTGTATATAAGGACAAAGAGGTATCTATACTAATTCAAATTCTTTATCCAGACATTGGAGCATACCCTCAATGCTAAATACTTATATTTTGGGTAAATGGCCAACGGCCACATGAGACTTTTGGAAGAATTTTTCATCAGTAAGACTTTGGTTTTCTTATCAAATGACAATATCCCTCTGGGAAAAAGCGAAGTCCACTCTGAAATGGGAAATCCCAGATATAAAGAAGGCTTTAATAGCAATGTTAGAGGTTTATATCCTCATTTCACTCTGATTTATTGTCTAGGGAAAAAAAAGAGCCAATTTCAAAGCTTTGAAAATTTGAAATGATTTACTCTTTTATTAGATTATGTAAGTTGGATCTGACCAAGTTCTATGAAAATATTCAATTCAAAGCTGTAGAATTGGGCAACAACACTTTCCCCAAATTTAAGGCCTTTGTTAGTCTTTTACGTGTGTTATCTCATTGCAAGTCCATGAGTCCCAAGCACCTTTTATGTCCACAGTCTAGTTTTTGTTTTTAGTTAAAGCAAACATGTAAAAACCATGTTTTGGGTAATTAACCTTGCTCCTGTGGCCATGTATGTTTGGAACAAAACTCAGTGCCTTGACAAAATTCCATGGACATAAGGAAGACCAGCAGTTTATGCCATCATCAGAAACTCATCCTATTAGGAACAATATGTATCAGATAGGGGGATACTATCTAATTGACCCAGTCAGATTCTGTAGCAGATAGCATTTCTCCAGAAACAGACTCTAGGAATCTCAGATTTGTATGCAGACTTATTAGTGTGTGTTCTTGGAGACAGCATCTGGTAGAACTTTGGGAAGTAAAATTAGGAAAAATAAGTTCAACTGTAGGGCGCCTGGGTGGCTCAGTCATTAAGCGTCTGCCTTCGGCTCAGGTCATGATCCTAGGGTCCTGAGATTGAGTCCCACATTGGGCTCCTTGCTCAACGGGGAGTCTGGTTCTCCCTCTCCCACTCCCCCTGCTGTGTCTCCTCTTTCACTATGTCTCTCTCTGTCAAATAAATAAAATATTAAAAACAAAACAAAACAAAACAAAAAAGAAGTTCAACTGTAATGCCCTTGCAACAGAGGCTTCAGGAAATCACATGAGGAGTTCTGAAACTGGGATGCTTCAGAGTTGTTCCAACTGAGACAAAAAGAATGGCTGATTAGATACCACATTGACCGGTCATCAGACATGAGCCTTTCTCAGGGAGGGAGCATGACCAATTCCTTCTTCCAGGGCAATTCCTGAAGAGGGATTCAGCTATAAAATATCAGTAGCCAACACTTCAAGGAGATGAGGGAATAAGTGCTTTGTCCTGAAGGGATATGGGTTATGCATCAAGGCATCCTCTACAGAGTCTTAGGGAGTTTGTTTGTTTGTTTGTTTGTTTGTTTATTTATTTATTTTAAATTCAAGTTAGTTAACATACAGTGCATCACTGGTTTCAGGAGCAGAATCCATATTCATCACCCACATATAATAGCCAGTGCTCATTCTAACAAGTGCCCTCCTTAATGCCCATCACCTATTTAACCCATCCCCCCACCTACCTCCCCTCCAGCAACCCTCAGTTTGTTCTTTATATTTAAGGTTCTCTTACGGTTTGCCTTAGGGAGTTTTAAATGCAGGTGGCATTAAGAAAAGATGGTCATGAACAGACATTTTTCCAAAGAAGACATCCAAATGGCCAAAGACACACGGAAAAGTGCTCAACATTGCTTGGCATCAGGGAAATCCAAATCAAAACCTCAATGAGATACCACCTCACACCAGTCAGAATGGCTAAAATGAACAAGGCAGGAAACGACAGATGTTGGCGGGGATGCGGAGAAAGGGGAACCCTCCTACACTGTTGGTGGGAATGCAAGCTGGTGCAGCCACTCTGGAAAACAGTATGGAGGTTCCTCAAAAAGTTGAAAATAGAGCTACCCTACGACCCAGCAATTGCACTACTGGGTATTTATCACAAAGATACAAATGTAGTGATTCGAAGGGGTACGTGCACCCCAATGTTTATAGCAGCAATGTCCACAATAACCAAACTATGGAAAGAGTCAAGATGCCCATCGACAGATGAATGGATAAAGAAGATGTGGTATATATACACAATGGAATATTATGCAGCCATCAAAAGGAATGAAATCTTGCCATTTGCAACGACGTGGATGGAACTGGAGGGTATTATGCTGAGCGAAATAAGTCAATCAGAGAAAGACATGTATCATATGATCTCACTGATATGAGGAATTCTTAATCTCAGGAAACAAACTGAGGGTTGCTGGAGTGGTGGGGGTGGGAGGGATGGGGTGGCTGGGTGATAGACATTGCGGAGGGTATGTGCTATGGTGAGTGCTGTGAATTGTGTAAGACTGTTGAATCACAGACCTGTACCTCTGAAACAAATAATACATTATATGTTATAAAAAAGAAGATGGTAGGAAGGGAAAAATGAAGGGGGGGAAATCAAAGGGGGAGAGGAACCATGAAAGACTATGGACTCTGAGAAACAAACTAAGGGTTCTAGAGGGGAGGGGGGTGGGGGATGGGTTAGCCTGGTGATGGGTATTAAAGAGGGCATGTATTGACTGCAGCACTGGGTGTTATACGGAAACAATGAATCATGGAACACTACATCAAAAACTAATCATGTAATGTATGCTGATTAACATAACATAATAAAAAAAAATAAGAAAAAGATTAACAACTAAAAGAAAAATTGGCAAAGGTTCACTTTATGTGAATTCTTTTTATAAGGATTTTAAATGGCTCTTAAAATATGAAAAAATAACCAACTTTGCTCATAATAAAAGAAATACAAATTTAAAAAAAAGAAAAAAGATCAGAAGCAGTAGAAGCAGAGATGATAAAGAAAGAGACAAAGTGAATCATGAAAATGATAGGGTTATTATAATATGGACAACAAGGTAATTAGGTTGCTACAACAGTTTTGGGATATCTTGAGAGGTTTTTGTATCTTTAACAATGATAAATGATATTTCAGTTCTTCATAAACACTAACTTTGCTGAGAAAATTTTTTCCGTTTCTTACAATCTGAAAAAGCAAACCTAAAAAATAGATCTTGGTATTCAACTTTGAAGTGTATCTTATGTGCAGAAACCTTCTCTAGAAAATATTAAAGACTTCTGGAGAGATTAAGAATTTTGCTTACTTACTTTAAGTTAAAAATTTTATCTTCCTTTTGAATTATGAAGTGCCATGCTATGTCCCTAATGTATTTTTTCCTTAAGTTTTATTTTTGCTGACACAAATATAGTCTCAACAGCTTTCTTTTGGATAATATTCATCTGGTTTATCTTTCCCCACCTTTTTAGTCCTAATTTTTCTGTTTTTAGGGTTTTGATAAATAGAATATAGCTGCTTATTTTATTATTTTTTTTAAGATTTATTTATTTGAGAGAGAGTGTACAAGTAGGAGAAGGGGCAGAGGGAGAGAAACTCAAGCAGACTCCCCACTGAGCAGGGAGCCTGCTGCTCAATCCCACAACCCTGAGATCGTGACCTAAGCCCAAACCGAGAGTTGGACACCCAGGCACCCCTATTGTTGGTTATTTTAATAGTCAGTCTGACAGTTCCTATAAGAGGACGGCTGAGTTTATTTAAATTTATCAGTATTTTGTACTTTTTCTATCATGTGTCTTTGTATATTTTAAATTTTTCCTATTTTTCTTACGGTTCTGTTTTCCTTCTTGACTTTTTTTTTTAATTGAATGGGATTTTTGCTTTTCTCTCCTTATTTCATTTTTCCTTCTGTTTTTTGAATTTAAATTCTTTGTTTCTAATTTTGTAATGGTTACATTTGAAATTTTACCATGCCTACCTAATCAAGTTCAGTATCTTAAACTCCATGTAGGAAAATACAAGAATTGCAGAATACTTCAACCTATCATGACTTCCTACTCATACATGATTGTTTATAGTATTTTAGTGCTATGCGTTTTTACTTTCACAAATTAGAATATTATAGGTTATTATTATTTTATAGAGACAATATTTATTGAGATTTACTTAAATGCATTACCACCCTCACTTGCTGTTTGGCTATCTTCCATTTGTGTATCTCAGGTATGCTATTATGGTTGTTTTTCTTTATCCCAAGTTATATCCTTTAGAACAGTGGTTCTCAATCTGTGCAGCTCAAATCACCCCTGCTTCCCAAGAAAGCATTTTATAAATACGTGGGGACATGTTTGCTATCACAATGATTAGATGGCAGTTACTGGCATTTGTAGTGTGAGCTAGAGATATGAAACATCTTGAATTACACACAGACAATTTTCCACACAAAAGAATTGTTCTGGTTCCTATATGACTCTCAATGATCGTGCCAGACATTCAGGTAGATGAAAAAACTCTTGGTAAGTATTTGAGTATAGAAATGAATTCCATTTATATAAAAATATTTGGCAGTTCTAACACACCAAATTTTCCAGGAATGCAAAACTATGTAAATCAAGAAAAGGGTATTATTTTATTTTGTTCTGAATTTTAACAATAGCTTACTATTTCAGAAAAATCACACCACTACTAGCTATGTTAATCTTGATGTTTGAGGTGCCAATACAACTCATCTGTGTTAATCTAAATATGTAGCTATCACATTGCTGGTGATTCTGTGCATGCGTGCGTGCGCGCGCGCACACACACACACACACACACACACATAATGGGTTTTATAGGTTCACCCACAAATAAAATTACAAGTGTGCCTACTCTGATAGATTAAGCATACATTTTACCAAGAAACATGCTGCCACAGTTGGCAAGGACATATTATACTTTTAATCTGGGAAGTAACAGCATAAACATCAAGGAAATCACTGATCCTGGCTAACATGTGAAGTGTATCAGATGTTATTGGACCAGAAGTGTAAAATTTAAGCTGGATAATTTAATTGACATTAAACGAGTGACTCATCAGTGGCTTGGGACTATTCCATAAACACCAGGATCTGATGCTAATACTCTGATGGGTTGGCTCCTTACCTTGGACATGACCATGGTCTGGGGATTTATCTAGATTGGAAACTGGATGAAGGTCTATGATTATGCACTGCAGTTTCCTGCACAGGTTCCTCATATACGGTATCTCATGGTGTCACTATGGAATCCAATTGTGTCCTGTTACTTCCAAGATTAATCTCTAACCCGTAAACGTGCCAAATATGACCCTTTCAGTTGTGGCCTATTTGCTTCTCTAGCCTCCTCATCTCCTCCTTCTAACTCTACTAACTCGAGTACTGGAGTATGGTACACCTCTCTCTTCGCTTCTTTTCTTGACCCTTCTATCGGGTTAAAAGGGGATTCTGGATTTCCACAACACCTACCTGGTGCGTTTCTCTAACATAACACTTAATTGCACTGTGGTGTAAAAGTTGATTTCTTTTTGTGTCTGATTATGAAGGCCGTCTTCTTCACAGTTCCTAGCAAGGTGCTCGGTAAGGGGAAGGCATCAATAGATGTTGGCTGTTAAAGAAAAACCGCATTGTAACATTTCAATACCATTCACGTAGTTAAAACGTTTCAATCTATTTTCAGTTTCACTTTTACTCAACTCTTTCTCTTCGTAGTCGGTTCCCTCCCATCTACAATCCAAGGCTAAGCACAGCGAGCGAACCTGAAACTTCCTTTAGGAGCCAGGCAGGTCCCCAGTGCCACTCCCTCTCACCTAGGAAGCCCGTCAACGTGCTGACGTCACGCGCACCGCAGACGTCCCGCCGTCAGGCCCACCCGTCAAAACCTTCCGGGATCTCTATTTTTGCGGTTAGCGGGGACAACTTGAACTCTATTCGTACGGAAGGCCGGCAACGACGAGGACCAAAGGCGGGTCCTTACGGACCCCTGCTTCCCCAAAGTAAGGTGACTTGTTTCCCAGAAAAACGCGCGGGCAGCCAAGGACCCACCCCCAAGCGCTTGCCGCAGTCTCCCAGGGAACGGCGTAGCGCGCAGGCCAGGCCTGGGTGGGGGCGCGCGTGCGCAATGCGCGGCGTTTGCGCCGACCTGGAGTAATGGGTGTGGGCGTTTGATTTTGCAGAGGATGGCCCATTTCTCAGGCGAGGACGAGGTGATGCTGCAGGCGATGCTGAGGCAGTTGTTCCAGAGCGTGAAGGAGAAGATCACGGGTGCTCCCTCCCTGGAGTGCGCCGAGGAAATCCTCTTACATCTGGAGGAAACTGATGAAAATTTTCACAAGTAAAATAGCTTTTGATGTCTTAAGCAAACAAACTAGCCGATCCAGAAAAGGTCCAAGTGTAGTTAGAGAAAAAATGTTCCTTTGATTATTGTTAAAGTAACACCCAAGTTGGAGGTTCATTTTTGGGGGGTTTATTTACACAAATGCCGAATTTATGTATTATTTATTTACTTTCCAAAGCTTCTGTCTCCTCTGTGTTTCTACTGCCACAACCAGCATATTCTAATTCTTCATTTTTCCTCATGGGCAGCACAGTAACAATAATTGTAAATTGTTCATGTTCTTCTAAGAGCAGTTCTGTTATTTCAGGGGATTCCTGTCACCATGCCTGAAAGCAGTGAGTTTCCAAGATCTCTCTTCTTTGCTATGTGGTATTTCAGTGGCTGCACCAGTTGCTCGTTCTGAGCACTGCAGGAATACTGAAGTGAGATTATTAACGTCCTATGGAATAGCTTAAGTTCTTATGAAGGGATAAGCCACATACTCCAATGCCTGTGATACATAGCAGAAATATAAGTGCTGTAGAAGGACTAGAGTACTCTGGGCTTGGGAGCAGTAGACAGAGGAGTTTTTAATGAGAGAGGTACCATTTGAGATTATTCTGGAAGGTTATGTTTCTTTAGAGACTTTTTTTCTTTGTTTTGGTTCGTTTAAATTAATCTTTTGCATTGAAAAGTCTTGCAGGTATCTCAATTAACTGTTATTGGTAGCAGTATTTTAATTTCAGTGTTTGTATTTCATTTTGATCTCACAGAGATGAAAATTTATCTTATGTTACCTTTAAACTGACTCTTGGGTGCCCTGAAGTTGTATTTATCTGGAACTCCACCCATTGCTTACATGGGCAAAAAGGGATCCTTGAGCCCTTTAATGTAAAACTTTGTTTTTACTTGCAGTTTTATAGGAGTATTTACAGTTTTCACCAGATTCTCAAGGGAGTTTTCAAAAGTGTGGAATTCTTGTTAATATAAAGTTACTAATTTCATTAATATTTCTGGTTATACATATAGTTTTTCTGTATTTCTGTGATTTTCTTGTTTATTTCTTCATTAAATCCATTGCTAATAGCTAAGTAGATTGTAGAATAATTGCAACTTTCTCAAATTAAAGTTTAATTAAATAGTGTTTTGTAAATTCATGTAATACAAATTTACCTCACACAGATCCTCTTAAACATTTAAGTCTGGGGTTTTATTTCACATGCAAGCAGTTGTTTAAATAACTTGTAAATTACTGTCAGTTTTTCTTAGGATCGTATTCTGGACATTTGTACATTTCGTCTAGATTTTCAAATTTATCACTATAAAGTTTTTCATTAATATCCTGTTAACTTTTTAATATTTTTAGTATCTGTAGTTATATGTCCCCCCTTTTATTTTATTTATTTATTTTTTTTTGTGCCTTCCCTCTTCTGTTCTGCTAGGGGTTTATTTTGTTAGTCTTTTAAAAGAATCAGCTATTGGCTTAGTTTTTCCTTTCTATTATGTGTATATTTTATGGTTTTTACATTCTGTTCTTTATTTTCTTTCTTCTTGGAAAATTTTTAAAACTTTTGTGATCAGTGGTTAGCTCATTAATTTGCAGCTTTTCTTCTTCTTTTTAGTGTAGTGTTTAAGGGTACATATTTGCCTGTATTGTTTCAGCTGCTCCAATTTTAAAATGCTTTTCAGATTGAAGTTAGGTCATTGATGTTCCTCTCAGCAGTCTAATGACTCTTGTAATAAAGTAACTTACTCTTCAACAGTGCATTAGATTAAATGCATGCTGATTAACATTCATAGTTAATGTTCACTGTTTACTGAAGAGATTTACTTTTGGCCTACCTAAAAAAATCCAGACACTCTCAAATTATAACTAGTTTGTAGTCTTTAAGATTTATAGTCCTTAAGGTATTTTAATTAGTTTGTAGTCTTAAAAGCATAGATGGTAAAATTTACATGTTAATTCACTAACCTGAGACCTGTGTCTTAGGAGGAAGGAACTCTGTGTAGGAAAGGAAAAGAGGAGATGGCTTGTCTTTGGTGTTTTCATAGAATCTTACAATTCAGAGTTGGATGTGATAGTAAAGGTCAGTTAGTCCAGCTGCTCATATTTTGTCTTTGTTTTCACTGACCTAACTCTCCTCGAACATGATATGTTCTGGAGTCACTTAGGCATATATTGCTTCCTGAAATGTTTCCTACTTCAGAATTATCTATCTTCCCATCTCCATTATCAGGACTTGGTTTCTTAAATCCACCCAATGTTGTCCTGGTCTTGGCAAGAACAATTTTATTAAACAGACTTATAGGGGAAACTGGTGTCTTTAGACTATTGTATTTTTGTAAGAAGATGGTTAGGACAATTGAGTCCATACATGATGGATTTCAGGTAGTATGATAAACTAAAGGGGAAAATACAGTCATTTGGGGAGAAACCATAGTGTAGGCAATAGTAGCCCTTTCTGGGGGGTTTGCCCTAATGGGCAGTTTTCCTAAACTATCTCTGCTTTCCAGAACCTCTTTTATTTTTCTGCCGAAAACTACACATATTTTCTAAAAGATCCAAGCTTTCCCCTTTGTCTCTGAAAGTGGCAACAAGGATTTGAGGCCTGTGGGAGGGGAGAGAGGTAGGGATGAGGACATTGCTTTTTTTTTTTTTCCCCATCACAAATCACACTGTGAGGCTGTCCAGCGGCCAGAGCCCCAGGCAAACAAAGACACTCCCATCAGGCAGGCCATTCAAGG
Organism: Callorhinus ursinus; assembly: GCF_003265705.2. Taxonomy (NCBI): domain Eukaryota; kingdom Metazoa; phylum Chordata; class Mammalia; order Carnivora; family Otariidae; genus Callorhinus; species Callorhinus ursinus. Next base: position 39,141,187 of record NW_027397068.1, on the reverse strand, counting down.
GGTGAAGAGATCACCTCTCAGTAGCCCAGAGTGAAGGCCAGACCTCTTTTTAGGTTAGGTTAAGTCTTCATTGTACAATAGGGCATGCTATAAAGTAAGTACCCAAAGATGCAGTGTGGTGTAGCAGTTAGAAACCTGGCTAGGTTTTTTTTTTTTTAATTTTTATTTTCTTAGATTTTAGTTATTCATTTGAGAAAGACAGAGACAGAGAGGATGAGCAGGGGGAGGGGCAGAGGGCGGGGGCAGAAGGGAAGCAGACTCCCCACTGAGCTGGGAGTCCAACCCCAGGACCCCACATGACCCCAGGACCCCACATGATCCCAGGACCCCATGCAGGGCTTGATCCCAGGAACCCGACACCATGACTTGAGCCAAAGTCAGACGCTTAAGCGACTGAGCCACCCACATGCCCCAAGCCTGGCTTGATTTTAAAGTCTCCAGTTCCAGCGCTGGCTTTGCCACTTTTGAGCTTAGGGATCTTGAGCAAGTTGCTTAACCCTTGTTCATGCCCACCAACAAAGTTGGAAGGCTCACAATTCCTGATTTCAAAATTGACTACAAACTACAGTAATCAAAACAGTGTGGTATAGCATAAGGATAGACAAATAGATCAACAAAATAAGTCTAGATATACACCGTCACATCCACAGATAACTGATTTTCAGGGAGGGTGTCAAGACCATTCAATGGGGGAAAGAACGGCCTTTTCAACAAATGGTGCTAGAGTAGCTGGATACCCATATGCAAAAGAATGAAGTTGAACCTCTGTTTCACACTGTATACAAGAGTTAACTCAAAATGTTATGTGTGTATGTGTTGTGTAGCTTTTGACACTTAAACTGGCCCCCAGGAAACAAACTGGCCTGGTTTTCAGTCTTGGCTACACCAGAATCAGTTGGGCCCCCTGTAAAAAAAATACTGATGCTTGGGCCTCTTCATAAACACATCAGAATTTCGGGGTGGGGGAAGGGCTTGGCAGTGGGGGAATTGTAGGGGCTTGGCCTTGTTTTTGAAAAAGCTCTCTAGGTGATTCTAACATGCAGCCAGGGTTGAGAGTTGAGAACCACAGAGTTAGAGCATATTTATTTGCATTTATGCAAGAATTTTGTGTGTGTGTGTGTGTGTGTATGTGTTTATTTTAGTAGTTATCAACCCTGATGATTATAAAAGTCTCTAATGCAGATGCTCATCTTTGTAGCCGTCACATCCAATATACTTCGGGTCTGATACAGATGAAACACAGTAGTATTCATTGATTTGAGTTTATTTTTTGTTTTACAGAAGAATCTACCAGTGATTATTTATTTATTTATTTATTAAAGATTTTATTTGACAGAGACACAGCGAGAGAGGGAACACAAGCAGGGGGAGTGGGAGAGGGAGAAGCAGGCTTCCCACAAAGCAGGGAGCCCGATGTGGGGCTCGATCCCAGGACCCTGGGTCATGACCTGAGCCAAAGGCAGACTCTTAACAACTGAGCCACCCAGGCACCCCTACCAGTGATTTTTTAAATTAGTGAACTCTAGGGTGTTTAAGTGGTAACTTCAAGAAAGCATCCATTGTGTAAAGTGATATCCATGTATAGTGAAATTACTAAGAATTATATGTGTGCTTCCATAATTAATGAATGCATTTCTAGTAATTGTTTATCATGACTCAGAAACCTATTCTTTGACCTAAAAGGTTGTAGGTGATGTAAAATACTCGTTCCTTCTATCACATATCCTTTTATATATTAATATGATATATAAAGTTAGGTTGGTCATATAATAAATCTTTTGATTCTGAAATAGGAATTCCAAATAGCATTATAATTCATAACTCACTCTAATAAAGTCTCTTTTTAAAACATGTCATTGCTGATAATTTTTTCTATATATGATTGAAAATTTTTTTGCATATTTAAATAGCTAAGAGAATGATTTCTTGAAACAAAATTATACTAGATTTTTTTTGTTTTTCTGTTGTAATAGTACTCCGTGTATCAGTGCATATTTTGGTATATTTTGAACACTTCAGAATTTTATCATGAAAGAAATAATTGAATTTTCTTGGAAAAATCTAGGTAATAAAACTGGAGAAAAAAATTGAAAAAAGTAAATGTTCTTTTAGCCAACTTTGTAAAGTTTTCCTGTGTAAATGTGAAAAATTTCATATTCATCAGTAGTAAAGCAAAATGATGAAGCACATTGCTGTGTATTTCAATTGAGCTGCTTCTGAAATGTGAGGTGAACACATTTTTCCTTAGTAGCAAACAACTGTACTTTTGGCTTTTAATGTCCTTCTTTGAGAAATATTTGGAAAAAGATATTTTGCATTCATTTGGTAAAAGTGTCTTTGAAACCAAATTTTTATTTTTTTCTCATTAAATTACTTTTAAGGTAACAAGGTTAGTCAAATATATGTATAGTATATTTGGTTTGAAAAGTGTCAGAGTATAGCTATGTGTAATAACGGTTTTTGCATTAGGATTACCATTCTTGTTATGTAGCAGGAACCTGAAATTTGGCAAGGTCAGGTAAGTTTTGTCTAAGGTTACAAGATTGACCAGTGTAAAATTTAGAACTTAAACCTGAAGCAAAGGGATTCATAGATTTCTAAAGGTATAACATTTATTCATTGTATATATCACATTCTTTAAAAAATAAGAAACTTCATTACTAGACAATTTTAAGATGAACAAGAAAGAAATATTAATAGACTTACAAATAAATGGAAGTTGTATTTATTGTAGTCCATGGCAAAGCTGTATTATTCTTTATATCTCCAGTGCAATTAGAGTATGTTAATCTGAAAATGTTAACACAGAGGAGTCTGCTAAAAATAAATGTGAAAGGAAAGGACCTAAATTGTAGCAGAATTGACTTAAATTAAGCCTCCTAAGGATCTTCTAAAATAAGTTATTAAGAATGTACATTTTTTTGAAGGAAGTTTTACATTTCTTAAATAGAAATTTTAAACATAGAGGTGATTCACCAGTATCTTTAGTGGTCAGGATTTTATAATGCTTAGAGTGAGTGGATGTTAATGGTCAAACTGGAATTCTGTGGGCCATATTTGGTCTGTGGATGTATTTCTTTGGCTTTGTTTAAAAAAAAAGGCAACATTTAAAAATTGGGAGGTGGCACATAAAATAGTTTTCTGGCTTTTCTTAAAACATTGAAAAATCAACATTAAGCTAATATTCCTAAATGGCAACAAATGGCTAAAGCCATGTAGAAGCTCTTCCTTTTACCTGAGACATGTCCTTTTATTTCACCCCTGCCTCTTTTCTCTCTTACACATGGCCGACTTTACCTGTCTACCCCTAGGTAACATCTGAGTTTGCAATTCCGGAATAAGTATGGGACCTTTTAAAAGTCTCTTTTGTGCATTGAGGGCTTTTGCTTTTATAAAAAATAAGAATATTGCAACACCTCCAGAATAATTTCTAAAAATGATGCAATGGGTTGATGTAAAGAGCTGTGGTTATCATTAATCTTTTGGATTAGTTGTAGACTTCATAAGAGCAACTCGATGGCACCAATACTATGAGGATTACAATGAAGGCAACACAGTACTTAATTTTATAGAAGTGTTTCTCCCAGCCCATAGCAACAATAATTTTCGATCCTGGGCACCACTATAGAAAACAGCATTCCTTGTAGGATTTTATGGGACATTGCCGTGAATTCATATGGTAAAAGAACCAACACAAAATGAATTGTCAGATGAGAATTTGAAGCCTTGGATTTTTCTTACCCAAAGAGAAGGGTCCAATTGCAGAAATGACTTTACTCATTTGAATCTTTCAATGATCAGTGAGTCAGTAGAGCATTCAAAGGGCCATAGGCAGCCTGGTAGTCCTCACATGACAGAGGGCCTTATCCTGCCTGGAGATCTTTTCTCTTAAAAGAGCAGTAACCCATTAGGCAATATTCAATTTTGGGGTTCTTGGGTTCATTTAATTTGGAAGATAAACCAAAACCTTGAAGTATTTTGAATGGTGTCTTCTGGGACATAGTACTATGGTCATAGATAAAAATGATGTCACTAGAAAAAAGTATGTGGTTATTCAAGTTCACAAAGAGGAGGTTTAAATTTTTTCTCAGCATATTTGCTGTTTGCTATTTATAGATGATGCTAAATAGTGGAGAGGTTTTTGTTTTTGTTTTTGTTGTTTTGATGTGTCTTTTATTTTAGAATGGTATTCTCTTAACTTTTTTTTTTTTTTAAAGATTCTTATTTATTTGAGAGAGAGAGAGACAGAGACAGAGCATGAGCAGGGGGGAGGGGGAGAGGCAGAGGGAGAAGCAGACTCTGGGCTAAGCAGGGAGCCCAACATGGGGCAGATCCCAGGACCCTGAGATTGTGACCTGAGCCGAAGGCAGACGCTTAACTGACTGAGCCACACCCAGGTGCCCCTTCTCTCAACTTTTTGAATACATTTTGTTAATGGGCTTGTTTTATATTTCTTCACTGCCTTAGTTATGAAAATGTCATTTCTGTTGCTTATAGTTTGGGCTTTAAACAAAGCAAACACAAAAGTTATATTTCTCAGTTAAATATTCATTTCTTGTGATTGCTTAATTTGTGGCACAGAAACGGGGCTGATCAAACTAAGGAATCATTTGCCTTTGCATAGTAGACGTTGATGATGAGATGTAGAATTCATCTTCAGAGTGGCCCTTCCTTTTGTTTCAGAGAATTAACTCAGGCTTCCCCGTGTTTTGTTTCCCACTGAGTATCTCAGAGATGTGAAGGAAAACTCCTGTGTTTGTTTGACTAGCCTAGGGCAAGATTGTGAGGAAGATCAAGATTGTTTTTAGGGACCTTTCATCTCTTTGCACTTTCTTCCAATTACACTTTTCCTTTTCCCAGTACTAAGAGTCTGGTTGTGAGGTCATACTGATTAGGCTGAAAGGATTATCTATTCCTGGATCCTTTTTTATTTACAAGGACATTTTAAAGAAAGCAATGATAAATTTTTGGTCTTAGAATTTCAGATATTCTGATTCTTTAGAGGGTTTCTGGTTGTGGTGGGATGGTTGTGGTGAACACATTTTTTGGGCTCTTCAGATCTTATCACACATATCTGCCAACTCTAATCTCAGAGCTAGCTGTCCTTCTGTGGAGGCATTATAGGGACTGTCAAATGTTAAAAAATTAGCATCTTTAGAGGGCACATATTGAATGGAGCACTGGGTGTTATACGCAAAGAATGAACCATGGAACACTACATCAAAAACTAATGATGTAAGGTATGGTGATTAACATAATAAAATTAAATTAAAAAAAGGACTTACTGTAAAAAAAATTAGCATCTTTAAAAGATTCTCTTGAAACCTTAATCTCTGAATTCTTGTTTCCTTTTTGTAAGTTTTTACCCATTTTGTATAGAATATGCAAAGATTTGGTTTATAATTACAAATATACAAACTAAAAAATAAGTTTAACATTTAAAATGGATGGTAAGTTATGCTTGTATAAGGGAAGATCTTCAAGTAATATAAGGCAATGATGAATCACCAGAAGAAGCAAAAACTGCAAAACTGCTTAAATGATGATTAGAGGCTATTTTCTATGATATATGATTCAGTAAGTTTGGGGTTTTGTTTTTCTTGGAGTATTTCTGAAAATCAGTGTTCATCATTTTGATTTAATATTGCAGGTCACTAAGTTTACAAAATAATGTTGTTTTCCTCTTCTGCCATTAATAGATACCTATTTTCTTAAAGCTTAGAAGTTACTAGCTAAACATTGAATTTAAATATTAAACATTTAAAAGTAAATTCAATAAATAACTTAAAATAAATTTTAAGTAAATTATACTTTTAAATTTAACATGTGAATTATAATTTTGAGAAAATAAAATGTAATAGATTTATCTCCCTAAATGCAAGAAATTTAAATAATATACAGTTGGTAAAAACATGAGCGTTACATTTACTTATTTCCCTTTCCAATCTCCATTGAGCACTACAGAACATCTTATTTTATTTCTTAAACATTTTTGAAATTTTTCCATTTTTGGGAGAGTGTGGGATTGTGGGAATGACAAGAGTTTTGGATTAAGGTGGAACTGAATTAGTAGCTTGTGAATTTTTTTTTAAAGGTTTATTGAGAGAGAGAGAGTGTGTGTGCACATGCACAGGAGCTGGGGGAGGGGCAGAGGGAGAGAGAGAAAGAGTCCTCCAGCAGACTCCCCGCTGAGCATGGAGCCTGATGCTTCCCTTGATCCCAGGATCCTGAAATCGCGACCGGAGCAGAAATCAAGAGCTGGCCGCTTAACCAGTTGAGCCACAGACACCCTTGTAGCTTGTGAATTTGACAAGGCTTTTTAACTTTTCAATTTGTGTCCTCATCTATTTTACCTATTTCATGTGGTAAATAAAACAATATTAATAAAATACTTAGAGCAATGTCTAATACATGATAATCACGTAAAAATCCGTCCTTTCTTATATGCAAGTCAAAACGTTTGGTGTTTGTGGAGAAAATTAAGCGTGGCCTCATGTAAGTGGAGATGCAGTAATTAAGGGGCTTGACTGATTAGGTATTTAAATGTTAAGCCAAGGAAATTGTATTTGAAGGATAATAGACAGCCAATAATTAGTTTTAAATACAACAAATATTTATTGAGACATTATGTATGTGATGTGGTGTGAGGTATTGATATGAATAAAATGGCTCTAACTCAGAAATAATGAAACCTGTGAGTTTTGAGGACCAAGATAACTACAGTGTTCAGGATAAATATGAGAGGGAAGGGGAGGTGAAAGAAGATGAGCAAGAAGGCTGCAGTAGTAATCTCTGTGTGAGGTGATGTGGATTTGCACTGAACAATAGAAGTGGGAAAAAAGGAGAAGCGATGAAGCCAAAGCATGTGTAGGCAATATTAACAAGTGTTGATGACTGGGTGGAGTGATGGAGTGAGTGGGCATGGAATGCAAGCAGAAAATGCCAATGTCCCAGAAAAAAAAAATTCTAGATTAGCTTGGTGATTTGGGATGAAAAATTTAATGCTAGTGTAAGGTAAATATGAGTATTGTATAAAACATTCTGTGCTAACATTTTTTTCCTGGATATGTTTAATAAGTGAGTTCATGATATTTACTGATTTATTTTTTAAATATTTGTTTTAGCTATGAATTTGTGAAATATCTTCGGCAGCATATATGTAACACTTTGGGGTCTATGATTGAAGAAGAAATGGGAAAATGGACATCTGATCAGAATCAGGATGAGGATTTTGGCTATGACACAGTTGTACAGCATGTTACTAAAAGGACTCAGGAATCTAAAGAGTGAGTATGGCCATAATAATGTTTTGTTTTATTTTATTTATTTAATTTTATTTTTTTTAAATTTTTTTATTAACATGTAATGTAGTACTTGTTTCGGCGGTACAACTTTGTGAGTCATCAGTCTTACACAATTCACAGCGCTCACCATTGTACATACCCTCCCCAATGTCCATCACCAGCCACCCCATCCCTCCCACCCCCCTCCACTCCAGCAACCCTCAATTTGTTTCCTGAGATTAAGAGTTTCTTATGGTTTGTCTCCATCTCTGGTTTCCTCTTGTTTCATTTTTCCTTCCATTGCCCTATGATCCTCTGTTGTCTTTCTCAAATTCTTCATATCAGTGAGATCATATGATACTTACTGTTTTCTGATTGACTTATTTCACTTAGCATAATACCCTCTAGTTGCATCCACGTTGATGCAAATGGCAAGATTTCATTTTTTGATGGCTGTATAATATTCCATTATATATATATATATATATATATATATATATATATATATATATATATATACACACACACCACATCTTCTTTATCCATTCATCTGTTGAATGACATCTAGGCTCTTTCCATAGTTTGGCTATTGTGGACATTGCTGCTATAAATATTGGGGTGCAGGTGCCCCTTCGGATCACTACATTTGTATCTTTGGGGTAAATACCCAGTAGTGCAGTTGCTGGGTCGTAGGGTAGCTCTATTTTCAACTTTTTGAGGAACCTCCATACTGTTTTCGAGAGTGGCTGCACCAGCTTGCATTCCCACCAACAGTGTAGGAGGATCCCCCTTTCTCCACATCTTTGCCAACATCGGTTATTTCCTGACTTGTTAATTTTAACCATTCTGACTGGTGTGAGGTGGTATCTCATTGAGGTTTTGATTTGGATTTCCCTGATACCCAGTGATGTTGAGCGCTTTTTCATGTGTCTGTTGGCCATTTGGATGTCTTCTTTGCAGAAATGTCTGTTCATGTCTTCTGCCCATTTCTTGATTGGATTAGTTGTTCTTTGGGTGTTGAGTTTGATAAGTTCTTTATAGATTTTGGATACTAGCCCTTTATCTGATATGTCTTTTGCAAGTACCTTCTCCCATTCTGTCAGTTGTCATTTGGTTTTGTGGACTGTTTCCTTTGCTGTGCAAAAGCTTTTATCTTGATGAAGTCCCAATAGTTCATTTTTTCCCTTGCTTCCCTTGCCTTTGGCAATGTTTCTAGGAAGAAGTTGCTGCTGCTTCGAAATGTGTTCTCCTCAAGGATTTTGATGGATTCCTGTCTCACATTGAGGTCTTTCATCCATTTTGAGTCTATTTTTGTGTGTGGTGTAAAGAAATGGTCCAGTTTCATTCTTCTGCATGTGGCTGTCCAATTTTCCAACACCATTTGTTGAAGAGACTGTCTTTTTTCCACTGGACATTCTTTCCTGCTTTGTTGAAGATGAGTTGACCATAGAGTTGAGGGTCCATTTCTGGGCTCTGTATTCTGTTCCCTTGATCTATGTGTCTTGTTTTTGTGCCAGTACCATACTGTCTTGGTGATTACAGCTTTGTAATAGAGCTTGATGTCCAGAAATGAGATGCTACCAACTTTGCTTTTCTTTTTCAACATTCCTCTGGCTATTTGGGGTCTTTTGTGGTTTCACACAAATTTTAGGATTATTTGTTCTGTTTCTTTGAAAAAAGTGGATGGTATTTTGATAGGGATTGCATTAAATGTGTAGATTGCTCTAGGTAGCATAGACATTTTCACAATATTTGTTCTTCCAATCCATGAGCATGGAACGTTTTTCCATTTCTTTGTGTCTTCCTCAATTTCTTTCATGAGTATTCTGTAGTTTTCTGAGTACAGGTTCTTTGCCTCTTTGGTTAGATTAATTCCTAGGTAGTTTATGGTTTTCGGTACAATTGCAAATGGGATCGACTCCTTAATTTCTCTTTCTTCTGTCTTATTAACGTATAGAAATGCAACTGAGGATTTCTGTGCATTGATTTTATATCCTGCCACTTTACTGAATTCCTATATGAGTTCTAGCAGTTTTGGGGTTTGGAGTCTTGGGTTTTCCACATAGTGTATCATATCATCTGCAAAGAGTGAGAGTTTCACTTCTTCTTTGCCGATTCAGATGCCTTTTATTTGTTTTTGTTGTCTTATTGCTGAGGCTAGGACTTCTAGTACTATGTTGAATAGCAGTGGTTATCGTGGACATCCCTGCTGTGTTCCTGACCTTAGGGGAAAAGCTCTCAGTTTTACCCCATTGAGTATGATATCCACTGTGGATTTTCCCTGGATGGCTTTTATGATGTTGAGGTATGTACCCTGTATCCCTACACTGTGAAGAGTTTTAACCAAGAAAGGATGCTGTACTTTGTCATGCTTTTTCTGCATCTATTGAGAGGGTCATATTGTTCTTGTTCCTTTTTTAATTAATGTATTGTATCACATTGATTGATTTGCAGATGTTGAACCAACCTTGTAGCCCAGGAATAAATCCCACTTGGTTTTGGTGAATAATCCTTTTAATGTACTGTTGGATCCTATTGGCTAGTATTTTGGTGAGAATTTTTGCATCCATGTTCATCAGGGTTATTGGTCTCTAGTTCTCCTTTTTGATGGGGTCTTTGTCTGGTTTTGGGATCAAGGTAACGGTGGCCTCATAAAATGACTGGAAGTTTTCCTTGCATTTCTATTTTTTGGAAGTGTTTCAGAAGAATAGGTATTAATTCTTCTCTAAATGTTTGGTAGAATTCCCCTGGGAAGCCATCTGGCCCTGGTCTCTTGTTTGTTGGGAGATTTTTGATTACTGCTTCAATTTCCTTACTGGTTATGGGTCTGTTCAGGTTTTCTTTTCCGTCCTGGTTCAGTTTTGGTAGTTTATACGTCTCTAGGAATGCATCCATTTCTTCCAGATTGTCTAATTTGCTGGCATATAGTTGCTCATAATATGTTCTTATTATTTGTATTTTTTTGGTGTTGGTTGTGATCTTTCCTCTTTCATTCATGATTTTATTTATTTTGGTCATTTCTCTTTTTGGTAAGTCTGGCCAGGGGTTTATCAATCTTATTAATTCTTTCAAAGAACCAGCTCCTAGTTTTGTTGATCTGTTACTGTTCTTTTGGTTTCTATTTCATTTATTTCTGCTCTGATCTTTATTATTTCTCTTCTCTGGCTGGGTTTAGGTTTTATTTGATGTTCTTTTTACAGCTCCTTTAGGTGTAGGGTTAGGTTGTGTATTTGAGACCCTTCTTGTTTCTTGAGAAAGGCTTACATTGCTGTATACTTTCCTCTTAGGACTGCCTTTTGCTCCTTCCCAAAGATTTTGAACAGTTGTGTCTTCATTTTCATTTATTTCCATGAATTTTTTAAAATTCTTCTTTAATTTCCTGGTTGACCCATTCATTCTTTAGTAGGATGCTCTTTAGTCTCTATGTATTTGAGTTCTTTCTGACTTTGCTCTTGTGACTGAGTTTTAATTTCAAAGCATTGTGGTCCGAAAATATGTAGGGAATGATTCCAATCTTTTAGTACCAGTTGAGACCTGATTTGTGACCTAGGATGTGATCTGTTCTGCGGAGTGTTCCATGGGCACTAGAGAAAAATGTGTATTCTGTTGCTTTGGGGTGGAATGTTCTGAATATACCTGATTTTTGACTTAGGATGTGATCTATTCTGGTGAGTGTTCCATGTGCACTAGAAAAGAATGTGTATTCTATTGCTTTGGGTTGGAATGTTCTGAATATATCTGTGAAGTCCATGTAGTCCAGTGTGTCATTTAAAGCCTTTATTTCTTTGCTGATGTTTTGCTTAGATGATCTGTCCATTTTAGTGAGGGGGGTGTTAAAGTCCCCTACTATTATTGTATTATTATTTATATGTTTCTTTGATTTTGTTATTAATTGGCTCATATAATTGGCTGTTCTTATGTTAGGGGCATAGATATTTACAATTGTTAGATCTTCTTGTTGGATAGACCCTTTAAGTATGATATAGTGTCCTTCCTCATCTCTTATTACAGTCTTTGGTTTAAAATCTAATTTGTCTGATATAAGAATTGCCACCCTGGCTTTCTTTTGATATGCATCAGTGTGGTAAATGGTTTTCCACACCCGCTCACTTTCCATCTGGAGGTGTCTTTGGGTCTAAAATGAGTCTCTTACAGACAGTATATCGATGCGTCTTGTTTTTTTATCCAGTCTGATACTCTGTATCTTTTGATTGGGGCATTTAGAACATTTACTTTCAGGGTAAGTATTGAAAGATGTGAATTTAGTGCCATTATATTGCCTGTAAGGTGACTATTACTGTATATTGTCTCTGTTCCTTTCTGGCCTGTGTTACTTTTAGGCTCTTTCTTTGCTTAAAGGACCCCTTTTGATATTTCTTGTAGGCCTCATTTGGTGTTTGCAAATTCTTTTAGTTTTTGTTTGTCCTGGAAGCTTTTTATCTCTCATTCTATTTTAAATGACAGCCTAGTTGGATATCGTATTCTTGGCTGCATATTTTTCTCATTTAGTGCTCTGAATATATCATGCCAGTCCTTTCTGGCCTGCCAGGTCTCTGTGAATAGGTCTGCTGACAATCTAATGTTTCTGCCATTGTAGGTTACAGACCTCTTCTCCCAAGCTGCTTTCAGGATTTTTCTCTTTGAGACTTGTGAGTTTTCCTACTAGATGTTGGGGTGTTGACCTATTTTTATTAATTTTGAAGGGGGTTCTCTATGCCTCCTGGATTCTGGTGCCTGTTTCCTTCCCCAAGTTGGGGAAGTTCTCTGCTGTAATTTGCTCCAATATGCCTTCTGCCCTCTCTTTCTTTCTTCTTCTTCTGGGATCCCAATTATTCTAAGGTTGTTTAGCTCTATGGTATCGCTTATCTCTCGAACTCTCCCCTTGTGATCCAGTAGTTGTTTCTCTCTCTTTTTCTTAGCTTCTTTATCCTCCATTATTTGGTCTTCTGTATCACTAATTCTCTCTTCTGCCTCATTTATGCTGGCAGTTAGAGCTTCCATTTTTTATTACACCTCATTAATAGCCTTTTTTATTTGAACTTGGTTAGATTTTAGTTCTTTTATTTCTCCAGAAAGGGATTCTCTAGTATCTTCTATGCTTTTTTTCAAGCCCAGCTAGTATCTTTATAATCATTATTCTGAACTCTAGTTCTGACATCTTACTAATATCTGCATTGATTAGTTGATTAGGTCACTGGCAGTTCGTACTTCCTCTTGTTCTTTTTTTTGAGGTGAGTTTTTCCATCTTGTCATTTTGTCCAGAGAATAGATGAATGAGAGAACAAAATGGTAAAAGGGTAACAATGACCCCGGAAAAATATACACTAAACAAGTCAGAAGAGACCCGAAAGCGGGGTAAAAGAAAGGGGGGGAAAAAAAAAGGAATATGATCAGGCTGGTGAATAGCACAGAGCCACATACTAGATTTTGAGTGTATTTTTGTCTGTTAGAAGAAATTGCCTCCCAAAATTTTAAAGAAAAACTTATATACAAAAATAAGGGTAAGTACAATGAATGGATAAAATATGACTATAAAGATGAAAATTAAAGATTTTAAAAAAGGATTGATAAGTTGGTTGAGAAAAGAATGCAAAAGAATTAAAAAAAAAAGAATGTGATCAGGTGGGAGGGTAGGACAGTGTCATACACTAGATTTAGGGTATATTTTGTTTTTTTAGAAGAAACTGTATCCCAAAATTTTAAAGAATGAAAAACTTACATATATGCAAAAAGTAAGGTTAAATACAATGAAAGGATAGAATATGACTGTAAAAATGAAAATTCATAAAAGAGTTTAAAAAAGAAATTGATAAGATGTTGGTTGAAAAAGGAAAGAAGACAAATTCAACTAAAAAATAGAAAAAAAAATAGTAAAGAAAGTTTAAAAAATTAACTTTCAAAGACTAAAGCAGCATGGGAAAAAAGCCATAAATTCTGTGTGCTGTATTCCCCTAGCACTGGGGTTTTGCCATTCTCATTCATCGATAAACTTGGTCTTGGCTGGATGTTCTTGCTGATCCTCTGTGGGAGGGGCCTGTTGCAGAGATTCTCAAATGTCTTTGCCTGAAGTGGAATTGCACCGCCCTTGCCAGGGGCCAGGCTAGGTAATCTGCTCGGGTTTGCTCTTGGTAGTTTTTATTCCCCCAAAGCTTTCTGTATAGCTTTGGAGGATGAGAGTGAAAATGGTGGCCTCCCAATCTCCGCCTGGAGGAGCTGAGAACTCGGGACCCCACTCCTCAGTGAGCCCTCAGAGAAAAGCAGTCAATCACTCTTGTCTCCCCGGGCTCCGCTGTACTCCATGCTCACTCAGCCTGTGACTGAGCGTTAATATCTCTGGCACACGACCCCATGTGGAGTCTCCAAACCCAGCAGATCCCTGCGGTGCGCTCCCATGCTGCTCCTTCTGGGGGAGGAAGGGGAGTCTCCCTGGATCTGCCGCTTGTTTGGTCCCTGCTGGAAGAGCAGTGGCCCAGCTGTGCCACGGATCATGGTTTATGGCAACCCCGAGCTGAGAGCCCACTCCTCAGCTCCATCTCTGCAGCCTGCTTCCCCGCTCCGATACCTGGGAGTTGTGCCGCACTCAGGCACCCCTGGTCTTTCTGTGACCCCGAGGGTCCTGAGACCATACTGTCCCAGCGAGGGTTCCACCCTCCACTTAGCCACTGGAGCGGCATCCCTCAGCAGAGCAGACTTCTAAAAGTTCTGATACTGGGCTCTGCTGCTCTATCGCTTGCCAGTAGCGGCTGATGGAGGTCCCCTCCCCCGCCGTCTGTCTTCCTAAATATCGCCTCAGATTCACTTCTCTGCATGTCCTACCTTCCCGAAAGTGGTCGGTTTTCTGTTCAGAGAGTTGCTGTTATTTTCTTCGATCTCCTGTTGAGTTCGTAGGTCTTCTGAATGGTTTGATAACTATCTAGCTGAATTCCTGGGACCAGACGAAATTTAGGTCTCCAATTCCTCCGCCATCTTGCTCCTCCTCAATCACCAGCCTGCTAGAAAAAGACAAAAGTCACCAGCAGCTAGGTGGAGGCATTGTGGGTCAAGATGTGGGGTGTGGAGCTCCTTTGCTTTCCGGAGGAGCTTACCATTCCCCCCCAACCTCCATGTGTTTTCTATTTTATTTATTTATTTTTAAAGATTTTATTTATTTATTTGTCAGAGAGAGATAGAGCAAGCACGCAAGCAGGGGGAGCAGCATGCAGAGGGAGAAGCAGGTTGCCCACCCAGTGGGGAACCCAGTGTGGAACTTGATCCTAGGATCCTGGGATCATGACCTGAGCCAAGGGCAGACGCTTAACAGACTGAGCCACCTAGGTGCCCCAAGATTTCTTATTTCTTGATTGAAGAAAAAACACATACTAGAGTCATGTTCATCTTTGGATAATATAATTTCTGGTAATCTATTTCTGGTAGTACTATTAAATTTATTCTAAAAGGAGTATTAAAATATTTTGTTAGTCAGAAAATGAAAGCATTTTCATGCTAAGAGCAGAGTTGTATATGGGAATATTAGGAAATTTTTTTTATATCTGCATAAGCCATTTAATTTTCTTATGTTTTAGTTCATCCATGTGTAAAAATTAAAACAATGATGATTACCTCACAAAAATGTTCAATGTCTTAATGAGTGTATTCTGCTTTATGAGTCGTAGATGATAGATTTTAAGTTGTGCAGAATATTATTTTTTTCGTGTGTGTTTGTGAAATTGAGAAATTATTTAGGACTAATGATTAGGCAATAGTATCTCTATTAACAGCATTTTTACTGTAATAATTAGAAATTATTTTCTTAAACATTTTGATATTTTTTAAATAGAGGTTTACAGATAGAAGAATTCATTTGTAGGGTCTGTCATCTATTCCTCATATATATAAGTGCAACTACTAACCATGTAGATTTTCATTATTAATTGATGTGGTTTTTATTCACTGCCTCTTAGAACTTTTTCTTATTTTGACTTCTTGGAGTATTGAATGAGTCTTAATGGTGTTTATAATCCATTTTATATTTGTTTTACTTTGGCTTTTTCAAAACTGCTGTGGCTACTATTGAAGACTAGTTCATTTGACTCTTGATATTGAGGGTCTGGCTCTCTCGCTTTTTTGTTTTTTTAAATTTTAAAAATTATTACTCTTGGGGTGTCTGGCTGGCGCAGTCAATGGAGCATGTGACTCTTGATCTTGGGATTCTGAGTTCGAGCCCCTCGTTGGATGGAGAGATTACTTAAAAATAAAATCTTTAAAAAAGATAAAAATAAAATTTTTTGTTCTTATCTCTTTCTGTGGTCAGTTTGCTGATACTTCTTGCAGAAGAATTCATGTTGGTGTTTTCAAAACGGTCTGGAGGAAACATGTCTAAGATAAAACGTTTATGTTTTCTGTGGATTTTAATGACCCTTGATCCTAACCTATATATATCATTGAGATTCTTACCTTTATATTCATTTATTAAATTACTATATTGCAAATTATAAGGGGAAAGGACTTTGTGTTGTTTACATGGCTATGCCTAACTGCAAAGGAGTCTGGGGACTGTAGTTTAGACCTGTGTCTAGCTATAATACAAATACTGTGGAAGGAGAGAGTAGCATTTGATGGATAGCTCTTGATTGCTACCAAGGCATTGTTATGCTTCCCTGTTTCTTGCTGCTGAGAATGTGTAGAGGAGAAAGCAGGAGACTTTTTCAGTTATCCTGTACGTACTTTGCCATTTAGTCTGATGAGTGTCCTAGGATTCCTTCTTGTTCTTTATAGCCCCTTACCTTAAACTTGGATCTTCCCTGGACTTTTTCCTCACCTCTATAGCAGTTCTCTTCTGTATGTGTTTTCCTCGTGCATTATTCCTAACTATTCTCGTCTTCTTTCAATATTTTTGTGTTTTCTCACAATTTCTGGTGCTTTAAGAATACATACATAAATTAACTATGAATTGAATTAGCTTCTAGTTATATATCTATATATATAACTTCTAGTTATATATTATATTTATATAATTTATATAAATTATATGTTACTGAATCATATTAAATATATGAGAATATATTTTAAGTTATATATAGAATTACATATATTTAGTAATATATAATGTGTATCATATAATTTAAGATGTATTTTAAAATTCCTTTAAACTTTAAAATCTCAGCTTCCTATTTCTATCCAAAACCCCAGCATGGTTTTATTGTTTATATAAGAGTAACTTACCTATCCTTCCTCAGATTTATGGAGTTACAATGACCCATTTAACAGAAATATAAAGAAAGGGAAGTTTCTGTGCTTATTTTCCTAATATATTTTTATTACAAAATGATAATAAATATGTTTCATGCTTTACAAAGAACTTTCAGATACATACTCTTATATCTTGCTACAGCTATATGAAATAGGTCAGTTAAATTGTATTCTTTTTATCTCATTTTATAATTGAGGAAAATGAAACTGATTTATGATGACAAAGCTGGTAGGTAAAGTAGTCAGGATTATAATCCAGGATTTCTGATTCCAAAATAATATTTTATTCACTATGTTTATTTAAATCATTATGCCTTTTTGTTTTAAATATAGAAATTTCAGTGGTCCAGGTCACATATTACAGGTTCTTTAGGAAAAATAAAAGGCTAGATTGAATTTTTTTAGTAGTTTCATCTAGCTCTAAAATTCAGTTTCTAGGCTTTTTGGGCTCTCAATCTATTTTTTTTAAAGATTTTATTTATTTATTTCATCTAGCTCTAAAATTCAGTTTCTAGGCTTTTTGGGCTCTCATTCTATTTTTTTTAAAGATTTTATTTAAAGAGAGAGAGAGAGGAAGAGGGAGAAGCAGGCTCCGCATGGAGCAGGGAGCCCAGTGCGTGCCGCAACTCAATCCCAGGACTCTGGGATCATGACCTGAGCTGAAGGCAGACATTTAACCGACTGAGCCACCCAGGCACCCTGGCATCTCAATCTAATATTAATATGGATGCTTGAGAGTTTGCACATAATAAGTGGAGAACTTTATAAGTTCTTTTTGAGACTTTTGTTTATTTATTTATTTAGATTTTATTTATTTTAGAGAGAGAGAGAGCACACATACGTGAATTGTGGGAGGGACAGAGAGAGAGAGAATCTTAAGCGGGCTTGTGGAGCTTGATCTCATGACCCTGAGATCATGACCTGAGCTGAAATCAAGAGTTGGATGCATAACCAACTGAGCCACCCAGCCACCCCTCTTTCTAAGACGGGAGCTAAAAGGGATTTAGAAGCTGTCTGGTTCAAACTCTTACCAATTTCAGGAATCCCTTTTTTTTTTTTTCTTAAAGATTTTTTAATTTTAATTTTAATTTTTATTTAACAGGAGAGACACAGCGAGAGAGGGAACACAAGCAGGGGGAGTGGGAGGGAGAGAAGCAGGAATCCCTTTCTTAACATCTCTGACAGTGGGTTCTTTAGCCTCTGTTTCAAAGGACTTACTGATAGCTTAACTCTTATTTAGGTCTTAATGGTGGCTATAGGTGCCTATAACGATAGATAGGGAAGAAGGGAAGGAAAGAAAATAGAGGAAGGGAGCAGGATAGAGAAAGAGTTAGAAATAAACAGGGAATAAAAGGGGTATGTAAGATAGACTGTTCTGGTAGCATGATATTAGCAGTTGACTGTTGTGGAGTACAGGTATCCATGCCATTGGAACATCTTGCTTTAGACTGTATTAATTTTACTACCTTGGTCCGTGTAATCAGATGAAGAAACCTGTGAAATAACATATGTTTTGGAATTCTTGTTAATTTTTATTCCTGTCGTGTGAATTCTGTTGTGCTACTTGTTCTTTAAGAAAAACTGATACAGGGCGCCTGGGTGGCTCAGTTGGTTAAGCGACTGCCTTCGGCTCAGGTCATGATCCTGGAGTCCCGGGATCGAGTCCCACATCGGGCTTCCTGCTCAGCGGGGAGTCTGCTTCTCCCTCTGACCCTCTTCCCTCTCGTGCTTTCTATCTCTCATTCTCTCTCTCTCTCAAATAAATAAATAAAATCTTAAAAAAAAATAAAAGAAAAACTGATACATTTTTTTTTTCTTTTTAGAACTGTGCTCTTAAAGGGACTTTACAGAAAATAAAATAAGATAGTTTAATTTAGCTGAGTGTTTTGATTTGTGCTAATAGTCTTTCTCTTACTAAGACTGCTTTGAATTTAAAGATACAAAGAAATGATGCATTCCCTGAAGAATATCATGATGGTAGTGGTGGAATCTATGATTAACAAGTTTGAAGAAGATGAGATGCGAAGTCAAGAGAGGCAGAAAAAAATCCAGAAGGAGAAAAGCAACAGTTACTGCACAGATAATTGCTCTGATAGTGATTCGTCATTCAATCAGGTGTGTTGTTTCATTTTGCATTTATGTCTTGAAATGGTGTTTAATAATCAGTAACTTCAATACATTCTTTGTTAGCCAGATTTTTTCTGCTAAGATTCAGAAGAAAGATAATAAAATTACCTAATCTTAAAGATTGAGTACATGAAATAACATCTTCTAGAATTATATGTTCAGTGAATGATTACATTATATCTGAGAAATCTTAATGAGGTATGGAAATAAACTAATTGATTTTGGATTTAAAAAAAATAAACACTTGAAACAGATCTGCTTAAGCTTTAGTTAAACAAAACATCTTATTCCTAATTGATTTTTATTAATCAGAGTTTACATTATAAATGAGATATGGAGATAAAACATTTCCTTTATCTTCTGAGATGAAGATCACTGTGAATTGTTTTAAAACATGATGAGCACTGGGTGTTATACTCAACTAACACTACGTCAGAAACTAATGATGTACTATATGTTCGCTAATTGAATTTAAATAAAAAAAAAAACCCAAAAACCAAAAACAACAAAAAACATTAAGCTTCTTCTTTTTGACATCAAGAGATTTGAGGTTTTACATTTTCTCTTTCCAGGTTATTGGAATCCTTGTCATTTGGCTAGAGCAGAGCTAGCAGAAAAGCCACAGGTTAGATTAGTCCTAATAGAAGACAAAGGAGACTAGTTAGACTAGAACCTTATATGCATGTACTATCAACTTCCCCACAGAAACTTCCAGGCCAAATGGAGTCTGTCTGACCTCTGTGTGAAGGCTACCTGATATTTCTAATGAAACATTTTCACCTAATTAGTGCTAACTTGGGGACATAGCTCTAACAGATCCTAGCCATATACCAAAAGGGATTTGGGGAGTTTGGGTGAAATGTGAAACAGTCACACATATTGGTCACAGTTGAGACTGCATTTATGAAGGAAAAGTGTTTGGAAGTCATTAAAGCAGAACTTAAAAGTTGCTCTGCTCAGGAGAGATTGTGCTAAGTTTTGAATTTTACAAGTCAGGTTTATTTTCTGATGTGATGGAGGAAATGGCAAAGACTGTGAATTTTCTTCACCTTGTAGCCCTTAATATTTCTTTGCTGATTGACTCTTTGGAAGAAGCTGGGTTATAGAGATTATATAGTTTTAGTTTTATTCAGTAGGTTATGGAACTGCTTCTTCAGATCAATGAAGGCACAGAAAGACCCAACTTTTAGGACTTTGGATGCTCACAGAATTATACTTTCTTATTTGATGAACCGTCTGTTTACATTGAAATTGAACAAGAGGAAAAAAAATGAAGCATTGTTATTTGTTCTAAGAAGTCCAGGTGTTCAGACCACATAGGGTTGATCGAGTAGCTAGCAGTCAAAAGGTGTTAATCTGAAATGCTAAATTATTTCCAGTCCTAGAATCATAAGTTTTTTAAGAAATTCAAAGCTTTGGTAGAAATGGGGTCATACTTTCAGAAGATGTTCTTGTTTTTTATTTTGTTTTGGTTTTATTCTTGAGAAGGAATCAGACTTTAAGTTTATATGGCTTCTTTGGGATGCCCACAGGGTATATCTGCATTTTCAAGTATCTGCCCTATGGATATGACTTTGTTTCAGAAGGCTCTAATTGAGTTGAAAGTGAACTGTGTCCACCCACCAAGGCATGGGATCCCCAGACTTTGAGAAAAAAGCATATGAATGCCAGAAGTACCCCCAAAACTCTTTCAGTGTGACCAAACTCCAGGAGATGTTTGGGTATGCCTTTGCTTAGTGAAAATAGACCCTTTTACATGACCAAAGAGAGCATGAATTACTATATTCAGAAGTTGAAAGGGTCTCTGAAGATATGTCATTCATTCCATTAAATACAGATGTTGTTAATAATGCTTTCAACATTGATAAGTTATTTGCTCTGGGCTTAGAAAAATCTGTCTGAATTGTATGAATAACCTTGAGTAAACAATTCTGATGCTGCTGTTTTGATATTGGTAGAAAACTTGTATTTTGTGAATAGAATAGGCTTTATTTCATTGTTGTTAATTTTAACAATTGCAGGCTGATTATATATGGATTTCTGACCCATTATTGAAAAACTTTGGACATGGTTGGCCTTGGACACTATTGGTGTACATTTGAGGATATTAAAGAATAAAGAAGAGAGATTAGTTTTTACTATAATTGTGAGCAGAGCACTGAAAGAATTTGGTATTGTGATTAAACCTTGAAAAAAGTCATTGCAAAATAATTCTGGAAAGATAGAAATAATAATATTAGCTATATGTTATTGAGATTTCTGCCATACGTTGGTACTTATAGATTGTACTTGACTTTATATTCAGTATAGGTGTTACTAGGCCACTCTATAGAAAAAAGGAGAGGCTTATAAGAATAGGTAAGTAATTTGCCCAAACTCGTATTGCTAGTTAGGCGTGAACTGTGAATTTAAGCCTGATCCCTCTCCTTCCAAAGTCTTTGTTCCATACTACACTGCCTGGAGACTGCTTGGGTTCAGATCTCGGTTCTCCCACTTACTAGCCATCTGACCTTGGACAAATGTCTTAACTTCCCTGTGCCATGGTGTTTCTCATTTGTAAAATGGGAATGATACTACCACTTACCTCATATCGTTTTTGAGAATATTAACTGAGTTAATGTATAGCAAGTCCTTAGAACTGTTGCTGCTACTCTATACATGTTAGCTTTCATCTCTTAAAGGATGTAGTGGAATGGGTGCCATGCAGAGACATACTAAAATAGAAATTTCTCAGCTATGGTCCTGTATGGTTTTTAACTGAGCCTCTCTGGGTTGTTTTCTACAGCTGGGAAGGAAGAGGATTACCTCTAATATACCTTAAGCTTTTAAAATTCATAAGCTTTCCTATTGCAAACTATTTCATTATGTTCCAAAGGAATGCCAGGGTACACACTATTTTATATGGAGGAGGTGAGTTTAGGATAGCAGTAACCTGTTGCTCTTGTATAATGTTAACTTATTTAAGGCATTTACTGTTTCTTTGCTTTCAAGACAGCCTCTCTTTGAAACCCATCTTTTGGTATCTATGGTTGGCAGAATAATGGACTCCTTGAAGATATCCATATCTGAATCCCCAAAACCTGTGAACCTGTTAGCTTACATGGTGCAGGAGCCTTTGTTAATGTGATTAAGGATTTTTTGGATGGGGAGGCTATCCTCACCTAGAAGAGTCAAATGTAATCACAAGCATCTGTATAAGAGTGACTCAGGAGGGTCAGAGTCAGAGTAGGTACTGTGTAGGTAGGCTGAAGTAGAGGTCAGAGTAGGGATTGTTGGCCTTGAACATGGAAGGAGGCCAATTAACTAAAGAGACTGTAGGCAGTCTTTAGAAGCTGGAAAAGGTAAGGAAATGGATTCTGCCCCAGAGCCTCCAGAAGGAACACAACCCTGCTGATAGGTTTTAGATTTCTGACCTCCAGAACTATAAGATAATAAATTTATGTTGTTTTAAGTCACTAAATTTATGGTAATTTGTTGTAGTAGCAACAGGAGACTAATCTAGTGCCATCGTCCTTGCTAGTTCACCTGTCCTCCCCAAAGCTCAGGGATGGTCTTTCCTGTTTCTTAATTCATAGAAAAGAAGATACTATTCCTTTGATTTTGTGTTTGAACTGTCTCCTGGGAACAATCTGAATCCTGTCTTTTGTTAGGCTTTGAATTCTTCCAGTAAGATTTTTCTTGAGTAGATTTTTTCCTTTATTGGGTGCATGGTCTTTCCCCTGTCTTTTAGAGTATTTGCTTTCAACACCCCTAAGTATATGTTTTATCCTAACTCCTCAAACCTTAGAGTATTTTGAGTTCAACCCATTTTCTGGCCTCCCTAAAATCTTAAAACAGTGCTCTTTTTGGTGAGGAATTCTGCTTTTGAGGATATCACACTATGGCTGACGCATTATAAGATTCTCCTCTTTTTTAGCAATATCAGCCAGAGAACGGTAGGATAGCCACAGCCCAAACCACACTTCAGAAGTTCTTCCATCTCTAGCTACCCTCAGTCCATCAGATTTTGATTATTCTTGTTGTACAAGCAGAAAAAGATAGGAGACTAAAGTCTTAAATGTAGAAGTGAGAGGGAAAGGTAGCTGGGACTAGAGAAAATGAAGATCATAGCGTTGATAATGCAGCTTGCTCCTGTGAGGCTGGAGACAGGTGGATTGCTGGGGAGAAGAATTAGGTAGATGCAGGTGTGAGCTTTTTTGTTTGCTTGCTTAATAGTTCTCTCTTGAGACAGTTTGACACCAGAAAAACTGATTGATTAACAGTGCTAAATTTCTTCTTTATGAATACCTAAAGTTTCTTTATACTTTAAAATATTGGTAGATTTTTGTTACTATCTCTCAATGGTAGCAATTTTAAAGTGAAAACTGTTCTTGTTAAAACATAATTAAAACATAGGGAATTAAGAAACAATTTATCACTTTTTTAAAAGATTTTATTTATTTATTTGACCGAGAGAGAGAGAGAGAGAGATCACAAGTGGGCAGACAGGCAGGCAGAGGGAGAGGGAGAAGCAGGCTCCCTGCTGAGCATGGAGCCCAATTCAGGGCTTGATCCCAGGACCCTGGGATTATGACCTGAGCCTACGCCCAACTGACTGAGCTACCAGGCACCCAAGAAACAATTTATCATTTGAAATGTTTTTAAAACATTGTTTTTATTTTGGATTAGTAACTTTGTTCTGTATATAAGACATTTTGAAAGGGCGGTGCATAATTTAAAAAGTTTTAGATGTACTAAAGTTTGAAAAAGCTATTCTACAGGAAGCTGATTCATTCTGAATCTTAGAAATAAACCAGTCTGAAATAAAGTCTGGCTCTGCCATTGATGAATTGTGGACCTTGGTGTTTTCTCTCAATGCCTCAGTTTTCTTATCTGTTATAGTGGAGATAATAATAGAACCTACCTTATAGAGTTTTTTTGTGGACTTAATGATTTAATGTGTATAAAGCATTTTGAACACTACCTGGCACATAGTAAGCACTAAGTGTTTGATCTTGTCCTCTTCATCATCATTGAGTGATGTTTCGTTTCTTTTCTTTTTTTTAAGAATAGGAAAGAACTTGTGCATTTAGACATTAAAGCCTGAAGTACCATTAGGTTCAGTATTTATATATTTCTTATTTCCTATAGTTCAAAAAACAATAATAGTTGTCTGTCTTTGGTTGTATTTTAATGGTTTATACAGTTTACAAACCAAATATTTGGAGTTTTCTAGGGTAAATTAATTTTGAGGGTAGTTTGATTTTGTTTAAGTGTAGTCATTGAATAATGTGAATATTCTTTAGTATATGTTGTAATAAAGTAATTGAGTGTGATATCTGTTACCAAAAAATTACAGAATGCTTTATATTTGCAATCCTTAGTAAACTGCATTTGACAGAAATATATCCCAATCGTATTTCAGCGTATCAATACCTTTAATTAGGATCTATATTATCCTCTAGAGGACCAGATACATTTTAGATTGTCATTCAGTTCTGTTTCTTGCTCTTTCTCCTTAGAATGTGCTCAGAAATTATTTGCCAGCTTATGCTTTAACATACATAAATATGTTTAAAAAATCTTCCTTTTGGAAGTATCAACCTATATTGATATCACCAACAGATCTGTCTTGCGTTACTTTACAAATCAAGTTGGCATATACTCCCCTCAGGAATTTTCAATCTAAGAGATATCTAGAACTGTTGAAAAATCTTAACAATCTGTATTACATGGGACACACTATCAACTTGCTCTAGTTAAAGAAGTTACTGGTTAGTTGCTATGGAAACTTATGTCAATCCACTGATACATAATAACACACAGACCTTTAAAAAAAATAGGTAACCTTTAAGGCAGGTATTAGGTTGGATAATGAACAGAATTAGTAATTAAATGATAAATAATTAAAGGGAAGTAGATAGATTAATGAGGCTTCTTCAGTCAGATAACTATTAGAGGCTATGCTTTTTTTTTAAGGTTTATTTGTTTTAGAGAGAGCACATGTACATGAGCATGAGTGGGAGTGGCAGAGGGAGAGGGAGAGAGAATCTCAAGCAGACTCCATGCTGAGCACAGAACCCTTTGTGGGGCTCAGTCTCCTGACCCTGAGATCATGACCTGAGCTGAAACCAAGAGTTGGACACCCCCAAGCTATGCTTTTCTAATATGTATTTTAATCTGGGAGAAAAGGCACATATGGTAGAATTGAAGGATTTCACCTCTTTGGTTGTCTGTTCACCAACATATATTATGTGCAATATATTATTTGCATATACTATGTGAAATATTTTGTGATAGGCACTGCTAAACTGAAAAGATTAATCAGGTATACGTTATTTCTTCAAGGAGCTTACTTGAGATTGTGAATAGGTTATGTATATAAATAACAGAGTTGTAAGGTAGAAATAGTGCATCCTGGGAATCTAAAGAAGAGTCTTTATTAAGACTATCAAAGAGCTATGGAGGAAAGTATTTCAAACAAGGGAATGGACAAAAGCTCTAAATCAACAAAGAATGTGGCCTATTGGGGAACCTGAGTAGTTTATGTGAAGGGTTAGAACAAAGAGTTTGTGGAAGTAAATTGGAAGGGTAGATTAAGGCCAAATTATGGGGCAAGGATTAGATCTTAATTATTGTTCCTAGCTATAGGATTCTAGTGCCTGGTATGTTACGTAATAGGTATCCGAAACATGGTAGATGTCAAATAAATGTATGAGGAATAAATGAATGCATTTAAAAGCTAAATTAGATTATTTTGTAAGTAAAGGGATATCATTTTAGGTTTCTGAACAGAAAAGTGTGTTGGGGAGATTTACCTGATAATTGTGTGCAGAAGGGCATGAGCAGGTGAGAAAGCAGATATAGGGAGAGAAGTTAGAAGGCTATCGTGAGAGTTGGAGTAAGAAGGCCTAAACTGAGGAGGCTTTGTAGAAATAAATAGGGACTGATGTGAGAATTATTACGGAGGTATGATCATTAAACTTGATTATTGAAGTGTTTTGGGAGGAGTAGTGCAGAGTGGGAATAGAGTCAAAAGTCTAGCTGTGGTTTCAAGCTGAGGTGGTAGGAAGACCATGGTGTCATAAACCATGCCTGGGATTAGGGAGGAAGGTTAGGTGTGGAGAAGAATATAGGGAGTTCTTTTTTTTTTTTCAAGATTTTAAATGGCAAATACCAGTAAGGTATTCCAGTGGTGTAGCAAGTGGTTGAAGATACAGGATTCACTTGGTAGAAAGGTTGGGCCCACCTAATTAGGTGAGACCTTAGGAAACACATTTTCAGAGGGCCAGGAGAGACTAATGGGTAGGTAAGAAAAGAAGGTACCAAACCACAGTGCACTGGGTAGGAACTTAAGGAGGTATGAATTTCAAGGTGGAGGTGATGGTTAACTAGCTGTAATGAAGGCTAAAGAGAAGTCAATGCTGAGGACTAAGAAAAGATCTTTGTATTTGGTTAATAGTTCACCACAGAGTAATATTGGGGGGGAAGAGGAGGTAAGTGGAAGGATCATCATGTTGATTAGCCTTGATCATTTTTGTGAAATAAAAGGCAAAACCATTTTCAGAGAGTAAGGGTTGCTTGCCTAGAGTATTGCACATAAGATTAGAAAACAGCCTTTGTCAAGGGGAGCATTTAAATAAATGAATTTTGTTAAGATTTATGTGTTACACTTTTTGACTACTGCTTTGACATAATATTGGTTGATTCACCAAGTATGAACTGGCTGTAGCTGAGAATGTTTGAACAATGTTTGGCTCCCCATTTATCAGGGCTGTTTTAGAACATGCCTCTATACTGGGAAAGAGGCTGGATTAGAATGGGAATCTATGGAAATGAATGAATTATATCTTTAGATTGCTTGATCTTGAATAGGTGGTTGGTAGGTAGAGTCAGTTATTTTATATTTTCTCATAGAAAATTTCCTGAGAAACAGATTACTTCAAACTTTAGAATTTTATAACAATAAAGCAAAAGACTTTGCAGTTTTCCCATTTAATTCTTCCCAGTGACACTGGGAGGTAGATGTGAAAACTGAGGATGGGGTTCAAGACTCCAGGGTCACATAACTAGTTGAAGATTGGGCCAGGATTTGAAACTTCATCTATCAATTAAGATTCATGTCCTTGACATCATACTTATTTTCTTAGTAAGTTAGATGGCAAGACATTTTAGACCTTGATAATGATCTGGTAAAAGTCATGATGGGAGTGGAAGGATGAGAAGAAATCAAGTTTACAAGAGAGGCAAAAGGGCCAGACTAAAGGGGGTAAAAAAAAAAAAGCTTGTTTAGCAGTAGAACAGAATGAGTAAGTATATACATATATACTTTACATGTATTTGAGTACATTTATATGCATGTATATGTATATACTTCTAAATGTACATATATGCATTATATATGTATCACAAATGCATATAAGTTCATACATATGCTTACATATACTATTTAAGATATTCTATATTTATGTTTTTTTTCATTTGGCAAGACTGCTGCATTCATATACTTATATTTATTGTTAGTATTCATAGATTTTAATATTTTAACTATAATATAAAAATTCAAAATTGAAGGTCTATTTAGTATATATTGCTTTTAATTTTGAAAAGTAGCATGTACAGAGTCTTTAGCAGTTCAACTATATACTTTTAGAAAGGAGTAAAAGTAAAACTTAAGGCTCTTTAAGAAATAGAATATCAGACTGTTTTGGGTTTTTTATAGAATGGTTGTATGTACCCTGTGTTGCTAAGGACAATGTAATACTGTAGGAAGACTCACTTTGCAATCATTTATATATTAAACTAATGTGTATTGAGTGACTACTCTGTATGAGGCACTAATTCAGGTATTGGGGATACTATAGTGAAAAAAGACCAAATTCTAAGCAATAATAGGGCAGCCATACAAAACTCTGGAGGAAGAGCATTGCCAGGCGGGAGGATGGAGGTGGCAAAGGTTCTTAGGCTAGAGTGAGCATGGCGTCTTCCAGGGATGGGGAAAAAAGGCCAGTGTGACTAAAGTCTGGTTGGCAGAGGGAAGAATTGTAGGAGAGTGTGTTAGAGAAGCAGGGGCCTAGATCATGTAAGTAAATCTCCTATATTCTGAGTAATGTAGGAAGTCTCCTTTGTGGGATTGAAATAAGGGAGTTGAAGAGATGTGATTTGTAACTTTGAGAAGCTCCATCTGACTGTTGCTGGAGAATGAGTGGATGGTAGGGTGGAGGAGGATGAGATTTAAGAATAGAAGCAAGGACCGAGGGTTGCTGGAGTGGAGGGGGTTGGGAGGGATGGGGTGGCTGCGTGATAGACATTGGGGAGGGTATACACTGTGGTGAGTGCTGTGAATTGTGTAAGACTGATGAATCACAGACCTGTACCCCTGAAACAAATAATACATTATATGTCAATAAAAAATAATAAATAAATAAAATAAAACATTTTTTTTAATATAAAAAAGAATAGAAGCAAGGAGACTAAGTATGAATTGAAGGAGTCTAGGCTAGAGTTGATGGTGCCTTGATTTAAGGTTTTAGCAGGGAAGTATGGGGTAGTTGGAGTTAAGATATGTGGAACTTAGGGGTTATCTTATGGGACTTAATGATATTGGGTATAGGAAATAAGAGAAAATGAAGATCCAAGATTGACTCCTATTTTTGATCTAAGTAAAAAATCTGGATGGGTGGGTAATGTCATTTAGGAGGCTGGAGAAGTTTGGGGAGGAGCAGGTTTGGAATAACATCAAGAATTCTGTCTTGGACATGTTAAGTTTGAGATGCCTATTAGACATCCAAATGGAAATGTTGAAAGGATAATTATATATAACTTTGGAGAAGAAGTGACTGATGGATATTTGAGTCATCATGATGTACCTAAAGAACTGGATGAGAACACCTAAGGGAAGAGTGTACATAGTAAAAATGTGGATGGGAATCTGAGTTCTGATAGCTGGGTGACTTGGAGAAGTTATTTAACCTTAGTTTTCATATTTCTCATGTTTCAGTCATTGTGAATTGAGATCATATAGGGCTTGTTACATAAAAGGTAATAAATGACAGCTATTATTTTAATGGCAGTTTTATTTTTAGATGGTTATTTTAGGTATTAGTCATATTTAAACTGCTTTCAGCAAGAAAAAGACCCTTTCCTTTTCCAAAATAACTTATGATCTACTATAAACTTTTCTCTAGATAGAGGCTTGTATCTCAGGAATTTTTCACCAAAGAGGAGGCATGGAGGGCTAAGGAAAAGTACAGGAAAGATTAAGGGACAAAAATGTTCAAGCAGCATCATAGCTATGCCTAGGGTACCATTAGTGCCTTCCTGTTTTAGCTTTCTGTTTCATTCATCTCACATTCATCTCACAAAACATCTTGGCTTTACATCTTTTGAATCCTGCAATGTACTACATATTGCAGTTGCTCAGCCAATAATAATTTTCATATACATGAAGTACACTGTTCTCCTGAGACTTCAGTTCCCATTTAAATGCCTTGGGAAACAAATTCCAAGTTTTCTGTCAAATCAGAATAGATCACTCTCTTTTCTTGCTCAGAATGCATTTTGTGCTTGGAATTATATTAAAAAATAATTTATAGCAGTACTTCTTAAAAGTCTACTAAATGAATGTTCTGTCAATTGTGTTACAGAGTTACAAATTTTGTCAAGGAAAATTACAATTGATTTTAGACCAGTTGGATCCGGGGCAACCTAAAGAGGTAAGTTTAAAGAATAGTTGTCAAGTTCAATCAGGTATATATTTATAATATATTAGATTATAATCAGTAGCAGCTGGACTGTTTCTCTTGAAGATAGGCCTTTATTATCATGGTGCTCCTAGACTGATGTCCCTGCTAGACTTTCCAGTTTTGAAATGAAAGGTTACAGAATAAGGGAGGCTGTCAGAGAATTGTCATGGTTTGTGGGAGGAAATTTTTATGTCTAGTTTCAGTTTTGAAGGGATAAAGTTATAAGCAGTTGTCTCCCAGACTGTTCTTTCACTGTTGCTTTGTATGTGATATTTTAGTGATTTCCTTGAAGAAAAACGATCTTCATTTAATGTTCTTTCTACTTCTGGAAAATGTGAGCAACTTTGACACATATGTTCATTTATTAGAAAAAGGATTTTAAAGAAGGAGTTCTATTGAATTGTGCCTGTTTATATTTTAAGATTGTATAAATTACTGTTTATCAAGTCTTATTTCATTAAATCAGTCTGAAATAGAAAATAGGATTTTAAGTACCTAAGACTTTTGTGCATATCTTGCCAATTGGTTTCAGTTTTTGAAATGTTTTTCAAGTTTTCATTTTATTTTATTTTATTTTTTAAATAAATAAAATTTGAGATAGAGGCGTGTGAGCATAGGTCGGGGGAGGGACACAGGGAGAGGGAGAAGCAGGCTCTCCACTGAGCAGGGAGTCCAACTTGGGGCTCGAAGGTGGACACTTAACTGACTGAGCCATCCAGGCACCCTATATGTTAACAATCTTATTTTCAGTTTAAGTGGATTAGTTGGAAATCTGTACTTGTTCGGAAACTTTTGTTGTGCTTCTGCAAGTAATAAATTCTTAATGGGATTTTGTCCTAAAAATTAACTGAAAAGGAGAAAATATTTAATGTTTCTAAAATCTCTCCAAAGTTCTCCAGTCCCTATCACAAATATAGTTGTGTTTAGGAGTTCTTCTTTCATAAGAATATATATAGACACTTTTAAGTGCATGTGTATTCTTTTTCACCTAAAACTTGATTTAGAGGGTCTGGTTTTCTAAGGTCTTAGCTTCTCCTGCCCCCCCCCCCCACCTCTTGCCCTTTTTAGACCACTAGGTTTCAGTTATTTCATCTGGGGAAACAACCAGATTTTGAGAAATGGGTTGGAATCAGTGTGTTATTACTCACTAGTTGGAGAGTGGTTGGGGAGAAGCCTTGCTCCATTCATGATTGGAGTAGAGCTATTTTTCACTGCTGTCCTTTGGATCATACTGTTTTGCGTGAATTCTGATTTGATTTTGCAAAGAATGATTAAGAAGTAAGCTTTCCATGAAAATACAGACTTCAATTTTTCATCACACTGTTGACTCTTCCTACCGCAGTGGTTAGAAGGTCAGAAAATATGGTGTAGCAACAAAAACTAGTCCAAATTATTTTGTGAGAACTATATTCTGGAATGGGAATGCTTCACTAGGGGCATATTATGCTATTTTTAAAATTAAGGCCCTCAAACTGTAGGACCACCTATAGGTTCCTACTTAAGTAGGGAAAATGTGTGAGACAAATCCATTGGAAAACCTTGCCCTCGTGATTCAGATTTGGCCACCATTCTTCTTCCTCTTTCACTTAGACATGTGACCTAGAATCTCCAACAGTTAGGTTTTTATTTTTGCTTTATGTAAAACAACAACTTATTTTTTTCTGTTTAACACTTAGTTTAAAAAAATGAGTTCTCAAAAATTGTTTTATAAAAGGACCTCTGATTTTCATCAATTCGCTCTTTGAAACAATCATCTAGACTGCTTTTCAATGTTTAATATTTGAAGTCTTGGTATTCTAGTGGCTGGGTATTAATAAAAAATCTTTTAAATTATAGGTGAGATATGAAGCCTTGCAAACATT
Source organism: Callorhinus ursinus (assembly GCF_003265705.2). Lineage (NCBI taxonomy): Eukaryota > Metazoa > Chordata > Mammalia > Carnivora > Otariidae > Callorhinus > Callorhinus ursinus. The sequence goes on along the minus strand of NW_027397068.1, from coordinate 39,109,963 downwards.
ATGTTCAGCTCCGCCATCTGATGTTTTGAACTGTGAAAATTGGACGACTCTCTGTGAAAAACTGACAGTGTCTCTTTCAGATCCCGATCCTGTGTTTAGTGTAAGGAAACACACTGAGCAAGACAGAAGTCTTTGCTTCATAGAACTTACATTCTAGTAGAGGAGTCAGACAGTGAACAATTTTTAAGGAAAAAAAACTCAATACATTTATCTGTTGAAAATCACATTCTTCCATCAATGAAGATACAATTATACTGATAAACAGAAGTGGTTTGGAAACAAGTGGTTTGTTGTTTTTATAAGGGGGGAAAATGTATTCAGTTACCTAATATCTGGATTCAGTTCAACCTGACACCAGATGATGATGCAGACTTCTGTAAAACTCAATGATCCAGGAACTTCAAAAGAGAAAAAGATATTTCAGGGTCACTTTTAACATTTCTAGGCTTTCTAAAAGGAAATACAGTTGTAAATTTCTCTGTATTTTTTTTCTTAACAAAGAATAGTTGTCAGGTTTCCTTTTATTATTTAAAAAGTTATATAACAACTTTATAAACAGTAAATATCCTAATGGGTCAATATAAGTGGCTATGTTTGGCCATTATAGATTATTCAGCAAGAATATTGTCAATGTTTAATAAAATTGGAAGAAGTTGTTACAGAGGGGAAATGGTAATAGAACCAATCATTTTGGACTAGAAAACAAGCCATGGCATTCTTTTCATTTTGAATTTATGCTTGATCCAAATTCTTGAGTTGGATTCTGTTTCTTCATTTCCTATTCTAAAAGACTCTTGCATGTAACTGAGTGAAGCCTATAGTGTTTGAAGAGTGTGACAGATACTTACCAATTGCTGTAACTATAAAAATAAACTTTCTAAAGTATTTAATATCCTGTATTCAGTAAGAATTCCTTTAGGTTATTAGAAATTTTTAGTCATTTGGGTAACCATTTTTTCTAATTATGCTACATTTGATATAGGCAAGTTATTTACCCCTGCCCCAGAGTAGAACACTTGAGGAGATCTTATGTTTTTCTTTAATGGGATATTGAATTTCACAATTAGGATTAATTTCATCACAATATTAAAGTTGGTAAAATTAAAATGATAGCTATCATTTGTAAGTACTTAACTAGTGCCAAATACTTTTCTAGCTACATCTATTAACATTTAATTCATTTACCTTGTGATAGTTTCTACTTTAGGTTTTAATAATGCAAATTTGGAAAATGTGTTAAATAATACTTTTCTTGGGAATGGGCAAAATATTAGAGTCCTAAATGTCAAATTACTGAAACTACCCATGTGAACAATTTAAAAAAACAACAAATGTTGGATTTGGAAAAGAGTGGAATATTTTTTGTTTGTTTGTGTTAACCATTTAGTACTCCTACTTTTCCCTTGATACCTTCACATTGTACCTTACTCTGTCTATCAAACCTCACTCTCTCCCCTCCCATGTAGTTTTGGTCAATTTTACTTTTTACTGACCAATATAAGATCGTGCTCTTATTTATAAGTACATTCCTACTTAAGTTTCTGAATGGATTATTTTGTTTATTTTCTAAGTTTTTTACTATGTGAAAAATAGTTTTTTCATCTCTATTTTTGTAAGAATCTCTGATGCAAATCTTTTCATTTCCGCAGGACCGGATTTTAAAATTCTATGCACAGACATTTACTCTTTCACCATTACATATGACCAAGGAGATTTATACAAGCTTAGGTATGTTTATTAAATTTTTTTGTGCTTAAGAAAATGGATAGGAAATAACTTTTCAGAAAACACTGTAAATGAATGATATCATATTTTTAAATTTTTCTTTTCAGCTAAATATTTGAAGTTATACTTTCTTTCTAGAGAAAATCATATTCCTACTCTTTCAGCTGGTATAGATATAAGTAATCCTAATGTGATCTGCTTACTTAAAAAGGTATTCACTTCCTATATGCTTTTTTAAAATTAAAATAGTTCTATATTTAAGAATTCTGATTTTTGAGAACTGTTATGCACTGCTTTTCAGGTTCGTCTTCTAAATGAATATCAGAAAGAGGCTCCATCTTTCTGGATTCGTCACCCAGAAAAGTAAGTCCTCTAATTTATGCTAATATAAAATATAGGGGTGTTACTGTCCCGTGTACATTACACGGAGAAAGAATAGAGACAGTCTTAATTGAGTTACGTTTTTGGGAAGGGATTCATAAGTTTGTTTAGCTTTTCATGTTTTGTGCTTTCCTACATGAATGGCTCCATGCAAATATCATTTTATATCATTTATTTATCACAACAAAGCAAAATGAAGTTGTTGTAGCCTCCAATTCTTTTATAATTTGTCTTTGCTAGTTTGGACAAGTTCCTTAAGTGTTCTTTAACCTTTTTCCTTTCAGTTCTAAAACTTTTTAATAAGGTTGTTAAGAGCAACTGTAAGTCTAAAAAGGAAAGTTAAGTTTGGAGAGCCAGTGTTGAAGTAGAAAGAACATATGTTTTATAAAAAGCAGGAAGAAATTGGGTGTGAATCCCACCTCTACCATTTGCTGAAACAAAAAAAAAAAGTTGTTTCTAAAAATTTTCACTTTATTATTCCATAAATATAAAATATATCATTGGTACAGTGGGTGTGTGTATGTGTAATAGCATTTGTTTTTTTCTAAAACTGTTTTGTTCCCAAACTTTAAGGTATATGGAAGAAATTGTGGAGAATACTTTGTCCTTATTATCAGTTAAACATGATCAGAGCCATCTTGTCTCACAAAAGATTTTGGATCCAATTTACTTTTTTGCATTGGTTGATACCAAGGCTGTGTGGTTCAAAAAGTGGATGGTAAGGAAAAATGGAAAGTTTTTATACTTTTCAGTGCATTGCTGTATTGTTTCAAAGAATAGTTAATATTCCAGTTTTTACTGTGTGCTAAGAGTTCTAATCACTTTTACATGTTAAACTCGTTTAAATCTTACGGCAATCTATGAGATAGATGGTATTATTACCCCATTTTAATGATGTGGGAGCTGAGGCATGGAGAAGTAACTTACTTGGTTGTTTACCTAGTAAGTGACAGAGCCAGAATGGGATTTTAAATGATAATTCATTTGAATCTAGTAAACTGAATGATCTATCCAAAATCTAGTCTTTTTTAGTTTAAAATCTTCAGATTTTTTAAGTAGGTATGGTAGAATGTGAGTTCAGTGTTCATTTTTCTCTGACTTAGGAAATATGTCTGAAAATATCCTTTCATTTACTTCCTCCTGAACCTGTAGTTTGGAAAATGTTTAATGCCTGAATGCCGGTGATTTCCAGGGGAGCTCATTACTGTTCTGGAACTGAAACTAATTGAAGAGTAAAAGAGATCCTTATGCTGTTCCTCCCTCCTCTGCTGTGGAATAAGTGGTCTGTGTGATAGTAGCTGCAGCAGTGTTGGCTTTTATTCTTACATCTTTGTCCCTCTAAAACTGGTCTGCAAGGCATTACGTATTTGCAGCTGTGGGGAAGGGAGAAGTGTGGGGCCATGACTTGCCATGCAAAGCAGCAACAAGTTTATTTACTGCTTGGCACACTTTGGACATTACCTAGTTGATGGCTTATTTTTATTTTTACTTTTGTTTTGATTTTTGTTATCTAAACTGGATAGTGATGCCTAATTAACCAAAACCCAGTTCTATCTAGGGTTTAGCCCTTACCTGGCCTATACTGTTTATGTTTGATAAGTGTTGGCTCAATTTAATTAACTTGAACCCTTTGTTTCTTACATCTGACACTTTCTCCTTAATTTTTAATTATCAAACTATACCTTTATTGTAGAAAACGTGAAATATGTAAAACCACAAATTAAATTTCTATAACAGGTATAACTATCAAAATTTTGGTTATGTAGTTACATTATATACAATTGTAAATTTATCGGTTTAGGTCTTTAACAAATATTCTGTTGGGACGCCTGGGTGGCTTAGTCATTAAGCGTTTGCCTTCTGCTCAGGTCATGATCCCAGGGTCCTAGGATCGACTCCCATATCGGGCTCTTTGCTCAGTGGGGAGCCTGCTTCTCCATCTGTCTGCTGCTCCCCCTGCTTGTGCTTGTTCTCGCTGTCTCTCTGACAAATAAATAAATAAAATCTTTAAAAGAAAAACAAATCCAATTCTGTTTATAATTTTTTCACTTAACATTTTTTATTGTTAGTACTTGATTTGCAAGAGTATGCAGCAGATCACAGGAAAACTAACCAACAGAAAATTCTTTAAAAAAAAAAATCAGCTCCTGAGTGTATTCTAATATTAATGAAAATTCATCATATTACCCTATACTCATCTAAGTCAGAGGTTGGCAGACTTTCTAAAGGGCCAGACAGTAAATTTTTGGTTTTGTGGGCTGTACTGTCTTTGCACCTACTCAATTCTGTTGTAACCCAAAAGCATCCATAGATAATATATAAAACTTTATGTACAAAATCAGGTAGCAGCTGAACTTGGTGTGAGGGATATAGTATAGTGACTGGTCTAAGGCATGCCCAATGAAGATTTCTTTTCAGAACGTGATCAAAAGTTGAAATGTTGGTTAACATTCTCTTTTAAAACTGAATAAAGGATTAATGGTTTTTGAAAACATTTTAAACCACTAGGGTTAAAACACACAGACTTGCTATTAAACCTCAATTAACCAATACCCCATTTAATTAAACTCTATTTCCTAGAATTGTGATAGTTTTTAACAAGTATAATACTGTTTAATAGTTTTTATTAAGTAAAATGAAGAAGCTACATTGAAAATACATATCTAATATAATTTAGTAATATTGATGTATAGTCTCCCCTTTGTGCAATGCATAAAAAGCATGTTTTAATCCTACTATATTTAGCTATAAGGAGAGAATTATTTTTTGGCACTTCGAATCACTTAAAATATGTGATTGGCAGAAAATGATTAGGATACTGTTCTTTCAGAACATTTCATGCGTGGCAAACTTCTGCATATGTAGACAGTAGAATATCCTCTTCATTGTGAGGGTTGTGATCTTCTCCTCCCCCACTTTTGTATCTTTCCTTCAGATATGTGTGTTGATAATGGTTTTAAAATAACTTAGCACAGAAACTGGTTGCATTTGAGGGATCGAATATTTTTTCTACTGGTCAATAAAAGATCCGTAGTTTTTTCTTATCATTTGCATTCTTGTGATTGCTATGCTCATAATCCATTGTACATAGAAAAACCTGTTTTTGTGCTGATTACAATTATTTAAAACTGTTGTTGGTAATTTATGTTATTGGAAATGATGCAGGAAAAATAGACTTTGGTATAGCTTGAATATTAAATTAAATATCATTTTCTCCTAATTTTAGCATGCATATTATAGCAGAACTGCAGTACTAAGACTTCTAGAAAAGAAATATAAATCTCTGGTAAGTCTATTTCTGTCCTTAATTTTGAGAAATAATATCACAAAAAGGTATACAGTGTAATAAGTTGAATGTGCAAAGTTGAGTGATAAGTAATCTTGGTTAATGAAACAATCCCCCTTTTATGTGATCTTTTTAAAACTACCTTTCTGTGAAATATAAAAGGATATAAGGAGAGACTTAAATTATAGTCAGGATAACAATTAGGAAATCCATAATTACAGAGTAAATTGAGGTAGTTTGAGATAAGCCCTATTTTTAAGTATTATAACTTAATTCAGGTCAGGAATTTGTAGGGGAGTTAGTTCTGTAAAATATACCCAGGCTTTTGACTGAAGGTTGTATGAAAAACTCAGAATGATAAATGCTTCTGTATTTACAAAAATTAATTCAAGTTACACCAAATATAAACTAATACTGTAAAATATATTAGCAAAATTTTCTACATTTATTGCTATTAGTAGAATAGTATGTATGGGCATTGAAAGGAATTGAAAAGCAATCAAATCTAATAACAATTGACAAACATAAAATGTGAAATTTATTAAAATATTTTTAAAAGTTCTCATATGACTTTGAAATAAGTATGATTTCTGTTGTTAGAATCTTGAGTTTAAAAGGGCAAGTGAAATATTCCTAGAGTTGTGAACTCTCTGAGTGCAGTAGAGCATAAAATGAAAGAACAATAATTTTTCTGTGTTTGAGAACCAAGAGCATTGAGTTTCAGAAAGGAGAAGAGAGGAATGTTGAAGAATAGAGTGAGGATTTATTAGTAGAAGTAGTAAGCATTTGGGGTGCCTGGGTCGCTCAGTCCGTTAAGTGACTGACTCTTGATTTCAGCTCAGGTCATGATCTCCAACAGAGGGAGGCTCCAAGCTCAGTGGGGAGTCTGCTGGAGATTCTCACTCTCTCCCTCTGCCCCTCCCCCTACTTGCAGGGCTGCTCTCTTTCTTTTTATCTCTCTCTCTCTCAGATAAATCCTAAAAAAGTAGCGTTTAAAAATTTTTAATGAATTGAAATAAAGTCTTTCCACATCTCATTTCGTTTCCATTCCTATTGTAAATGAAGATTTTTGCCATATGAATATAGACTGATCTTGTCAGACTAGAGGAAGGGGGGAGAAACCCCAGTGATTCACCCTCCCCATGGTTTGTCATACAAATAATTTACTGTTGCTATCACAGGGGCCCGGGTGGAAGTATTGCAAATGTTTCTGATAGATTAACTTTTAAATAAGGAACAAATTTTTAAGAGTTAATTATACTATAATCAGTTTTTAGTCTGAAAATAGTTACTTTATTATAAAGAACTTTATATCAAATATGTCCTGTACATAATGGGTCAAACTTGCATGAGATTTCAACTTAAACCTTATTTTCTCTTAAAAAGCTTTCCTAAACTTACAAAATATGAGTGAGTTCATAATAATAGAGGATGGATGGCAACTCAGGTGCACTTAATTGCTAACTCCTAAGATGGAGGAAGGGCAGGGGAGGGAAGTTAAAAAAACAGGGTATGTGAAAAATGAAGAGAAAATTTAAATTCTGGCTGTCAATATTTTTTTTAAATGATTTTGCGAGGGCAAGAAAAAGGAAATACACTACATAAAGCCATTTCAGAAGTCATTCCCTTATGGGTAGATTGGGCAAAGAATGAAGTTGTTTAAATAAAAAGTTAAATATTTATGCTGATAGCCAAAATGCTTTTCAACTAGTTCATGACTTTACAATGCTATGGAAATAAAGCTCTCAGCTTTCTCAGTTCTTAAAAATAGACAGCACCGGGGTGCCTGGGTAGCTCAGTCAGTTAGTGTCTGCCTTCCGCTTAGGTCATGATCCTAGCATCCTGGGAATGGAGCCCCATATCAGGCTTCCTGCTCTGCAGGGCGTTTGTTTCTCCCTCTGCCTCTCCCCCCACCCCCCATGCTTGTATACACGCTTTCTTTCTCTCAAATAAATAAATAAAATAAATAAATAAAATCTTAAAAAAATTGACAGCAGGCACATAAATTGTGTTGCCTAATGCTACCTACTTAAAATTTCATAAATGTCATAAATGTAATAGAATTGCCCAGAGTAGCCACTAACCATGTATTAGTTTTAAATTATAATTAAAGAAAATTAAAAATACCCAGTTCCCTCAGTTTCCCTAATTACATTTCAAGTTTTCAGTAGCCACATATAGCTAGTGGCCACTCTGCTGGACAATGCAGACATTCCACAGTTGCAGAAAATGTTATGAGAGTATGGAGGAGAAGCTAGAAGAAATGCTTTAGCTGGTCATCATGCCAAACCCACTGCCATGATTAAAGCCTTTATGTAAGGAGCTCTTACAAAGCAAAAGACAATTGCATGGAATTAATTTCTAGAAATAATAAGTTATTATTAATAAGTTATTATTTTATTAGATAACTACAGCAGTTCAGCAGTGTGTTCAGTACTTTGAGTTGTGTGAAGCCATGAAAGCTGATGAGATTTTGGGCCATTCAAAGCATTGTGGTAAGTATTGTTTTCCTCTGTTACATACTTTTAAAGATGATACCTTTTAGTAACTTAGTTTTTAATGGTCAGTAGCATGGTAAATTAGATCACTTCTGCTAACATAAAATATTTTCACAAATTTAAAAGACAGCATGATGATGACTTTCATAACAGCTGTACATTTGAAACTAATGCATTATCATATGGATTGTTACATATGCAGTTCTTCAATTTATACTGGAGTATATGTCCTAGTCTGTTATATTGCGATAAGATACTGCTCATTCTTTCCTCTGGTATATTAGTCATTTAATTGACCTTTATGCATTTTAGGAGGAGGAACATTTCTATAAAATATTGTTTTATTATTGGATATCCCACCCTTTGATTCCTGTCTGCTTATCCTCTTTCTGAGCTAAAATACCCTAGATGTTTCATAATCTGGCCTTAGTCACTCTATTGAATCTCAGGAATAAGTAAAGGATCTTCTCTTATAGTCAGATTCTGCTACGTACCAATGTCTATACACTTTTGTTAATCTTTTTTCATTCTCTTTTGTCACTTCTCTAAGCAAATAGTAAGTTCTCTGAGAATATGAAGATCTTATTTTTTTTTTTAATCCTTGGCTAAATTCTTTATCTAATTCAAGCAAGAAAAATGGTCAAAGACCAGTAATTAGTGGGTTTCAAAAGTTAGTGTTTTGTAGTAAAGGGGGAAGTGTAGAAGCCAGAATTTATTCAAGAGGAGGAAAAGGATAAGTTTATATAAACTTACTTCATTTATAAATTTATGGATTTTAAAAATTTCTTGATATTATAATGTTATATCTAGTGCTTTCCCCCCGCCCCCTACCATTCTACTAGGACATCATGGCTTTGCTCTCTTCCCTATCTAGTGAAGACCTGGGGTGCTTCATTTTTTTAGCCATTTCTTTCAAAATCCTTGCTCTTTCTCTTTCATTTCAGTTTCCTGTCTGCAGTTTCTAGTCTTTAGATCAATTCAGTCTTCCATCCTCTCTGGTCTTCAGGAAATTGAGCAGAGAGCATTTGTTATACATTTAGTGGGCGTACTACTTTTCTAACCATAGCAACTGTGTTGCATCCTCTTAGATATTTTTTCTTCAGTGTCCACAGTAGCTGTTGCAAGCTTTTACCAGTCTTATCAAGGGCCCTGCTTTACCATGGCTCACTTTTCTTTCAAGAGGAGACTTTACATCCTACCTACTACACTAAGAAAAGTAGAACTTGGCAGATATGAATTCCCCAAATGTCCTGCTTCTGAGCATACAAATGCATGTTTATATGCCCTTATCAATATCCCTTTTCTTTGGACTGCACTGAATAGGTATTCTTTTCCGGATTGATTTTTTTGTTCTTGATTCTGTTCCCCTCTGGTGTTCTTTGGGTTTTGTTTCTGTTTTCGAACTGGGACATTGCTTCACTTCTTACTGGGTCTCCCTTTCTGTTGGTACTTGCCCTGCATTATCCGAACCTCCTGCAGAGAAGCTTTCCTGAAGTGAAGACTCAAAATATTCCTTTTGTAGCTTAGTCCTCTGTGATCTGCCCGTGCCCCTCAAATTCTGGTCATACCAGACTGCCATACTCTGAATCGGAAGCCCAGTGTCCTGCTTCTTACTGGTTTTTGACACCAGCAAATAATTCAAGGTCTTATATCAAACAGGTACTCAGTAGATCTTGAATGTATGGATGAATGATATATATTAGGTGTATATATTTTACAGATTCTAATTTCATTTGCTAACATGGTTATAAATACAGTCTTTTATAGTATTGACTTTTAATTGGTAGAATTAAACAGTAATATTTTTTGTTGACTTCCTCCCTTAACTTATTCTTGAAGTTCCTCTTGATAACAAATGGTAATTCTGACAATCTTGTGCTGATTTAGAAGGAATACTGTATGCATCTTACATTTCCCTGAGCTTAAATTTTGTGATGAATGCTTTTCCCCAGAGATTTAGGTGTTATAGGATTTTTTTTTTTAAAGATTTTATTTATTTATTTGAGAGAGAGAGAATGAGAGATAGAGAGCACGAGAGGGAAGAGGGTCAGAGGGAGAAGCAGACTCCCTGCCGAGCAGGGAGCCCGATGTGGGACTCGATCCCGGGACTCCAGGATCATGACCTGAGCCTAAGGCAGTCGCTTAACCAACTGAGCCACCCAGGCGCCCCTAGGTGTTATAGGATCTTAAGAAAGATAATTAACTTTTTTTTTTTTTTAACACCAACAGAGTCTTCATTATAGACTGCAACCTTGTTTAATGTTTGGAAGGGAATGAAGATAGGTACTATCTAAAATATAGCATTAAAATAAATATTTTTGCTTCTCTTTTAAGGGAACAAACAGAAAACCTTCTACTACTCAGGACAAGAATTACAATATATTTATTTCATTCACTCACTGTGCCTTTTAGGAAGATTATTGATCTATACACAAGGCAGACGGCTATTTCCCATAAAGCTGAAGAATAGAAAAGGTAAGTACAATTAGGAGAAACGAATATGTTCAGCTTGGTAAGGTTAATGTGCTATGAATTACTAAACTTTGTGGAGATTTTGCGTGGTCTCTTCTAGGATATTTAGTGACATACCTTTTAGTCTACTGATGGCTTGTATACCTTTAAGTATTACATTTGCTTTTATCAGTATGTGCTTTTCCCCTACATTCTAGTTTTTTCTATTCATCCAGCCTTTAATGCTTTCCTTATTTCTCCCTGTCTTTCAAAATCCTAGACATACTGAACAATCCAGATCTGGATTCAGAACTAGAAGACCTTGTTTAAATTCTAGTTCCCTTATAAACTGGCTATGACCTTTGGGCAACTCACTTAACCATTGCTTGTTTTTTTAATCTACAAAGATGGAATAATATCAGTGATACTGAGCTCACACAGTTTTTGTGATGATTAGAGATGCAGTTTCAGAATGCTATTTTATAAACTGCAAAGCTCTGTACCATTTGATAACATTACTATGTTACCCTAAGTCTTATTTTTAAAGTTTTCCCCGTCAAACTTCAGCACATGCTATTACTTTTTTGCCTCCCTTAAAACTTTAAGTCTATATAGGACTATAGTGACCAGCAAACTTTTTCTGTGTGTCAGATAGTAAATATTTTTGGTTTTGTTGGCTACATACTGTCTCTGTTTCATATCCTGTATATTTGTGTATTCATGTGCTTATGTGTGCAAAAGAGTTATCACAGCAGGCCTGAGACTGCTGTCCTTAGGAAAGCCTGCTTGCAAGGTTGCACTAGCTGGCATCTGGGAACTTGGATTTCTCACTCTTCCTAGAACCGATAAGAGTGGTTCACTGTGCCTACCTAAACTATCTGTACACACAATGTAGTTTATACTGAATACTTGCTTTCCTTCCGGGAGTCTGGAATCCTGGTACGTGCTATGCAGAGTGTGCTTACATCATCAGCCCCCAGTAAAAAGCTTGGGCACTGAGTCTCTAAGGAGCTTCTTGGTAGCCAACATTTTACGTGTGTTGCCACAGCTTGTTGCTGGAAGAATTAAGTATATTTTGTGTGACTCCACTGGAAGAGAACCCTTGGACGTTTGCACCTGGACGTCACCTCATACACTTTTGCTTTGTATCTTTTGTTGTGAAATACCATAGCTGGGAGCACAACTGTGTGTTGAGTCCTCCTAGTGAACCATTGAATCTGGGTATGGTTTGAGAGATCCTTGACACAGTTTACACACCTTTATTTATTTATTTTTTTAAAGATTTATTTATGTATTTATTTGTCAGAGAGAGAGAGAGGCACAAGCAGGGAGAGCAACAGGCAGAGAGAGAAGCAGGCTCCCCGCTGAGCAAGGAGCCCAATGCAGGGCTAGATCCCAGGACTCCTGGATCATGACCTGAGCCAAAGGCAGTTGCTTAACCAACTGAGCCATCCAGGTGCCCCATATACACCTTTAAAAGTGTAAAACAAAACAAAACATTTTTAGCTTACGAGCCTTACAAAATTAGACCATAATCACTATGGTTTGCCAATCCTATTATGGAGTGTCTTCATTTTGAATACTTTTGTACTGTTTCCTAGTTGTTTTACTTAAGGTTTTCTCCTCAGTTACTCTGGTTGTGAGCTCCTCAACAAAAACTGTTTTATGTACTGATACATCCTGTGGTCATGTAATTCTAGGCATAATGAGCACTTAGAGAATGGGCTTTCAAGAAAAGAGCTGCCATTTTATAGGATACTGTTGAACTTTACAGAGATAGAAAGATTAATAAATGCTTGTAATGTTACTGCATGTATTGAACTGAAGTTTATATGTCTATCATCTGTAATTTAGCACTTTATGTTGACTTTTAACATCGACCTTTTGGCCTGACGAATGTCATAGGTCATCTCAAAACTGAGTTTTGAGAGCTTTGTTCTACTATATTAGCATAAGTCAACATTTACTGCTAAGTTTCACCTGCATTTTCACCAGAATCTTGATGAAAATTTTCTGCAGCAGGGGTTGGTAAATCACAACCCATGGGCCAAATCTGGTACTGTTTTGTATGGCTTGTGAGCTAATTACTTGAAAAAATTACGACTATTTTGTGACATGTGGAATAAAATTAAAATTTTGGTGTATGTAAAGTCTTACTGGAAGACCACCATACTTGTCCATTTGCAAATTGTCTATGGCTACTTTACAACATCATAATTGAGTATTTGTAACAGAAACAGTTTGGCCACTGAGCCCAAAATATTTCCTTGAAAAAGTTTGATACCTTTTCTACAGTTCTATATAGATACGTTGGCTGGAACAACATATGAAGCTGAATTTTATCATTCCTAAAAAACTCATGGTCCTAATGAGATTCCTAGATCTTCCTGCTGTAGGTTTATATGAAGTGACGGGTCCACCATAAGTGGTAAAACTGCACCTGCACATAGCCCCTGCTGCATTATTGTCCTTGCCACCTTTTAACTTCCCATGTCTAATTTGTTTTTCTGGGGCCTTCTATCTGGGGTTCTAGCTCCCTTCTCCTAATTTTACCACAGTCTCTGAAAACTCAGGAGGATGGGAAGCTCAGTTAAATTTTTCTAAGTTGTAAGTGTATACTAGAAAATAATCTTTTTCTTTTTTCCTTTTCAAAGATTTAGTATCCCTTACAGATCTTCTGGTTCTGTTTACCCAACTTATCTGTTACTCACCAAGTTGTCCAAAGATGACATCAGCTGCACATTTAGGTAATTCTGCTTCTGTTTTAAATAGTGTAATAGAAAACATCTAAAAATACTTAATATTCCATTGTCTAGACATTTTGAGTGACTGACCTAGTTTTGGTAAAGAGGTTTCCTAAGATGCAGTATTATTCATAACAAATTACATTGGTCCTGGAAGTAAACCATGAAATTTAATTTTGTTCATTGATGTTTTAAGATGTTCCTAATTTACTACTTTTTTATGTAGAATTGATTTTTCTGAGAATTTTAATGTTGTTCTTAAGATCAGGATGTTCTTAAGAAATGCTACTAAGGGAAATTTGATTGATAGGTACTAATGTGTTCTTTCTTGCTGTTTTCTATGCTTTATACTTGCCTGATGTTTTGATCAGCCTGCTTGTTTTAGCTCACATCTAAAACTTCAGATCTTCTCTAATGAAAGAATAAAGCAAAAGCAAAAACTTCATGTTTTTCAATATAATAACTTTTAGTCTTTAGCTGTTGACTGGCTTATAAAAAAGTGGTCTATAATATTTACATTTAAAAGATAACTTACACTTTTTCCTTTGACTATCAATGAAAGTTTACAAAGCAAAACACTTTAATAACAAAACACTCCCATAATCTATAGGCTGATAGTGTTCCAAACCTGGAAATGACTGTAGAAATGCTGGCAAAATTCTGAGAAGAATTCAAGTGAATCAAAGAAAAAAAGATAGTTTGGGCCATATATATTAATGCTGTATGCATCTATCAATCAGTATATTTTATTTATGTAATTATAACAACTTATTAGTCTCAACAATGGCTCTCAAACTTCTTTCTGCCTTTACAGCATTTCTATGTATAAACATGTAGCCTATGTCTGCCTGTGATATGTTCCTATAACATGCGGTGCTTCCTTTGTTAAAAATGTTCCTTCTTAGACGAACCATGAGAGACGATGGACTCTGAAAACCAAACTGAGGGTTCTAGAGGGGAGGGGGATGGGGGGATGGGTTAGCCTGGTGATGGGTATTAAAGAGGGCACGTTCTGTGTGGAGCACTGGGTGTTATACACAAACAATGAATCATGGAACACTACATCAAAAACTAATGATGTAATATATGGTGATTAACATAACAATAAAAAATTTAAAGAAAAAAAAGAATATGAGGTGAGTTGATTAAAAAAAAAATGTTCCTTCTTATAATTATTTGCCAGTGTCTTGGTTTACCATCTAGTGGACTGTTTTTTAATTTTTTTGTGTGTCTTAGTTAACAGTGCCTAGCACAGTGTCTGGCACATAGTAGGCACTCAAAAATAGATAAAAGAATGGATGAATGAATGAATGGCCATATGCTCATCAGTAGTATCTCTCATTGCAAACAGGGTCTGGAACTGGTTGGAAAAAATCACTAAACTTTTCTTCTCCATTTTCTTTTTGTCAAGTATTGACTTGAGGTCTTAGTGTGTTCATGGAGTATAGAATATTGTAACCTAAATTAAGAATTTTGGTATTACTTTTAGTATTATAGCTTACAACCTTAAGCTGCTAACTTTTGGTTCCTTAGTTTCTTGTAGAACACTATTTTGTGAGTATATTAGGTAATATAACCTGAAAATCTATTGATTTATGAAACCAAAAATATCACACTTATTTTAGTGACTATTCCCTGTGTTACATTTATTTGTATTTGTGTTTTCCCGTATATATTTTAAAAGAAAGTTTTTACAATGCTCATTCATTTCACCAGTTTTATGGTGATACAAGTAGTGGTGTGTGAGTCTTAAAAGGAGGTTTTACCTTTTCTGCCTTTTTAGCCATCATTTTGTTTTACTTTCATTTTCTACTAGGTTGGACACTTGAATACATATATTTTTTTTTCTTTTTAAAGATTTATTTATTTATTTGAGAGAGAGAGTGCCTGTGCAACTGGGGGGTGAGGGGCACAGGGAGAGGGAGAGAGAGAAAATCTCAAGCAGACTCACCATTGAGCTTGGAGCCCGAAGTGGGGCTCTATCTCATGACCCCAAGATCATGACCTGAACTGAAATCAAGAGTCAGATGCCTAATTGACTGAGCCACCTAGGTGCCCCAAATACATGTTTTAAGAAAAAAGAAAAAGTGAATACAAGTGTTTGCTGGGAAGAGAAAAGTTGTAAATTTGCTTCAAATCACATCTTCACTGTTAGCAGTGACTTAATGTCAAACAGTGAATGATCTTCTGTTGTTTCTCAGCCTTCAGATTTGTCATTTACTTTTTAAAAATTAACTTGAGTATATATTGAGCTTAATTGATCACCCCTTAGGTTTCAGGTTGTGACTTGACAATACCTCATCCTTTGGGCATTGCGTTGTGTGATTTTTTTTTTTTAAACTATTTAACTTTGATGTTGATCTTTTTAGAACAGCAATGGCTAACTCATAAATAAGATACATTAAGTTTTTAATGTTTAAAATTTTAATATCTAAAAGTACTTGTTTATCAGATAATTACTCTCCTGCAAGTATGGTGACTGAAATTCTTCGGATACTCTGTGATCAAAAAGAATGTGCAATCGAATGCTTATATAATAACACTGTGATTGAGGCACTTCTTCAGCCTATTCATAATTTAATGAAAGGAACTAAGGTTGGTATTTACTAAAGAGAGTCTTTTTAATTGGGTATTGGGAACATTCAGTGGGACTTTATTTTTAAATTTGACGTATTTGAAATATTTATTACGATATCTTTCCACATATGAATATTTTATGCTGACCCTCGATTTTTATTTAATGTTAAATCATAGTTTATGTAGTCAGTTGATTTATTTGTTATTGACAGTGTAGGGGGAAAATACATATAACATAATTTTCTTTTCTAGTCAGGCTTAGGTATAAGGATTGAGGGAAGTTATTAAGGTATTTGTCTTACAAATCTAATCTTGTGAATTTTATTATTTGTTTTAACAGTAATTTTAGAGCCTTTACATTATTTTTCTGAAGAGTCAGCTCTGTTTTATATGAAGAACTAGTTTTTTAGAAAGAAAGACTTACACATATGTTCAGAACTGGGATGCTCATATCTCTTTACAGTTTGTATGGCCTGTTCCTTTGCATTATGTAATTTAATCCTTACAACTGTGGCTGAAAGAAGTGGATTGCTCGAGCTCCGACATTTAACAGGTAGCAGAGTTGGTACCACTAGTAGCACTGCTCTCTGTCCATTTCTATGACTTAAGCTTCGGGGGAATGACTTAAATCTTAATAGGCTAAAGGTTTTGCCTTTCCATGTCTGTGTTTTGTAGTGTTTTTACTGTTTCCATCTCCTGTGCCCACTCCTCAATGGGCTGGGCAACTGTTCATCCCATCATATAGTCATTATTCATTGCTCATTCAGAAAACATTAAACATTTATGTGAATGTGGTGCAAAGTATGGAATTGTAGGAAATTAAGGGGATGTAATTTTGGTTTTATGGTTAGCCTTAGGAAGATAAGTAGAGAAGGACCAATAGAATTCCTAATACAGTTTAATATAGTAGAATGCCATAATGTCAATGGTAATATGAAATATGAACCTCATACCAGAGTTGAGAAATGTGCTCTTGGATTTTGTTTCAGAACTGTTGTTTGTCTTTGCTTTCATATATCTTTAACTTTTTATCTTCTTGTGGCTTCTTTCCTTTATCTGTAAATATGCCTGAATCTGTCTCATAGTTGGGATGAGAGAAGCCCTTGATCATCCAATGCACATCTTTAGCTACCACCTAATATCTGATCTTCTTAACAATTAATTATGGAAGACTGCCATTGTTTCCTGTCTCCCTCTGTTCTGTCATGTTTCAGAACATTGCATTTTGATCTTACCTCCATCACATCATTGATTGCTGTTGCTTGTAACTTCCTATACCTATAACTAGTGACCACTTTTCAGACTATTATCTACCTGATTATAGACAACTTCTAAAATTGTTTATCTGGCTTTCCTAAGTTCCTGTATATTTTTTGCCCTCCCTTTCTAACCATTCTTTCCCTGTCACCTATGAGGGCTCCCCTTCCAGGTCCCTGCTGTCTTCAGTGAGTCATGACCTGGTTCACTCTTTTCTTTCGAAAGAGAGTTTTTCCTAGGTGATTTCCTCCAGTCATGAAGATTAGATGTATAGTTAACATCTAAGTTTAGATCTGTTCAACTCTAGATTTGTCTTTAGATGCCTGCTAAACACCTTTTTGAGTTGCTCTATGAGCAAATCAAATGCCATTTTCAAAATAGTAGTTTTTGGTTTGTCAGTGTTTTCTTTTTCTTTTTTTTCTTTTTTTTTAAGATTTTTTTATTTTTTATTTGACACAGAGAGAAAGAGAGAGAAAGTATAAGCAGAGGGAGCGGCAGGCAGAGGCAGAGGGAGAGGGAGAAGCAGGCTCCCTGCTGAGCAGGGAGCCCCATGTGGGGCTCGATCCCAGGACTCTGGGATCATGACCCGAGCCGAAGGCAGACCCTTAACCTTCTGAGCCACCCAGGCGCCCCCTTTCTTTCTTTTCTTTTCTTTCCTTTTTTTTTTTTTCTCTTGCTCCACTTCTTCAAGCTTGCTCCCATTTTCCCGTGTGATGAGTAGGACTGCTGTACATCTAGACTTCCTCATTTTCTTCATTCCATTTGTAATTAAGCCCTGTAGACTTGTTCTCTTATGTATCTCTAAAATCCATGTATGTCTTTTAATCCCTACTGCTACTGATTTTATTTAAGCTCTGATAATTCCTTGCTTGGAATATTGAAATGATTTTCTTATTTTTTCCAGTCTTTAACCTTTCTGGCCTGTCCTCTGTATTGTCACTAAAGCCATCACAATACTTTCCTACTTGTTGCTTGCTAGATAAATGTCTAGATAAAAAGTCTGAAATTTATCAACTTTCATGTTGTATCCTACCCATTTTTTCCCATGTATTTCACTTATAACAGATTATTTGCATTTTTTGACAAGGCTATTAATATTTCCCTATGTTTGCATACTTTTCCCTCACCCTGGGAAGTCTTGGTCTAAGTGAAAAATTCCTTTCTTCAGATTATAGTTTTTTTTTTTTTCTCTGAAAATTTGTCCTAGTTCTTCCTGGGAAAGTTAGGTGTTTATTTCTGCATATTCCCATGTTATCTACTTCTGTAATTATGCTGGAATTATTCTTGAGTGTAAGAAATAGCCCTCTGGCACATAATAGACATTCTGTATTTAATCTTAAAGCATTCAGCATCACCCATTGAGCCACTACTGTATCATTGGTGCTTTGCTAGGTATTTGAAATACAGAAGAGATTAAGACTTATACTTTCTTCTGAAGGAACCTATTCTAATAGGAAAGGCAGACTATTAAAATACTGGATGAGGAATAGAAAGGTTTAAAAAAAATGAATATATGAGAGAAGGAAAGTATTTCAGGCAGAGAAGTTGTTTTAAGAAAGATATTTAAAGTGAAAGTAATCGACTGTATCATAATGCCTAATATAATAAGGAAATATTCAGGTGAATATGCCTGACTCATTAGTTATAAAGCTAACTCACTGAATTTATTAGGCCGTATTGGTTTCAAAGTATAGATACTCAGATTTCTTTTAGACAGTATGTGTATTGGCAGCTATGCAGGTATAGACAAATAAGTAGGCCCCAGAAAGAACAGGAACTTTAGTAGACTTAGGCTTCTAGATGGGCTCCAGCATTAATATAGTCATATTAGTTTTTAGTAATTTCCTTGTACTAATTTGCTATATGCTGGCAAAGATATTTTTAGTATTTCCACTTAAAATTAAAAGTAAAGAAATATGATTTGTTCACCCCCCATTAGATGACATCATTGGTTATTGGTGAGCCCATGAATTGGTTGTTCTTACTCAGACCTATAATTCATGACCCAACCAATTGCACAAAGGAATGGTGTTCCTTAGAAATGATGGCAGTGTGTTAGAAATCATGTATAATAAAATTAGGGTGGATATTCAGGAACTGGTGAGTGGGAAGTAAAGGGCAAGATGGATCTAGAGGAGCTACTGCATTTGTCAAACAGAATTATATATAAAACTGTAATGAGAACAGCAGTTCTCTCAACTGTCTTAATAAACAATAACTGGTTTGGACAAAAAGTCTATATGTATCTGCCTCATCAGCTGTGCTGGTAAGTGAATATAATATAGTGACACATTTAATTCAGACATACTTCATAGCCAAACAGTCATTAACTTTCTTTTTATTGTGGTAATATAACTTTGTTAGACTACACTACCACCCTTAAATTTTAGTCTGTGAAATGTTAGCATGTCATAAAATTATATGGTTTGTTATCTTTTTAATGTACAGACTGCTCCAGATTGCTCTGAAACAGCTTTAATTCACATAGCTGATATTTTGGCAAGAATTGCATCTGTAGAAGAAGGACTTACCTTACTACTTTATGGAGAAAATATGAACTCTTCTGAAGAAAAAAGGTATATGTCTGTGTTTTAAGTTTGTGGAATTTTTAGCACATTTTCTCGATCTGATTCAAAAGTTTCCAAAATGTCATACAATATGTTAATAATGAAAATCAGGATAACTATTATAGATAGGTTCCTGATCAGCCACTAACAATGTATTAGATGATTTCAGGTTGAAGTAGTAACCAGAATTATGGACAATGCAGGCAGATTAGGCCTTGATGTGAGCAACTTCAAAGTGAGAATAGGAGGGTTCACTCTAGATGGGATGTTTTTGCTTCTTGGGCTCTTTCAGTCTTCTAAAGCGACCCACGATTGATTCAAGTCAAAGCACACAAAGGTGCACAAAGGAAAAGCTAACTTTTCCATCTTCCTTCTCTACCCTCGCTTAGTTCTATCTCCTGGCTGTTACCAGTGGTAACATTTTGGTTATGCTTTTAGACTTTCTCTGAACTTATAATGATCTATCAAACATACATTCATGATCATAGAATTTTTGTTTCCTTTTCACAAAAATAGCATCATATAAGATATTCAGTTTTCTTATGTGTAACCATAAGTATCTTCCCAGATGAGCACAAAATGAAACACTGTTTTTAATAGCTCCATAGTACTTTGATATGGCTTTACCATAATATTTTCAAACTTTTCCCCTATTAATGGATATCAGGTTGTCCTATCCTATCCTATCCTAGATAGGATTTTGCTTCCATAAATAATGCCACAATAAGTGTTTTTTTAATATTATTGATTGTGATGGATTATATTAATCTTTGAATATTGAACTCAGCATTGCATACCTAAAATAAATCCCATTTTGTTGTGGTATACAATTCTTTTTATACATTGTTAGATTTGATTTGCTAATCTTTGTTGAGGATTTTTGTGTCTATGTTCATGAGAGATATCAGTCTGTATTTTTTGTAATATCGTCATCTGGTCTTGATTTATTCTGATGAAAGCATCATAATGAGTCAGAAGCAGAAGAAATGCTTTCTGTTTTCTGGAAGAGATTGTGGAGAATTGGTATAATTTCTTTATATGTCTGATAGAATTCACTAGTGAACCTATTTGGGCCTGGTGTTCCCTGTTTTGGAAGATTATTAATTGGTTCAATTTTTATATTAGATATGGGCTTATTCAGATTGTTTATTTCTTCTTTTGTGAGTTTTGGCATATTGTGTCTTTCATAGAATTGGTCCACTTTTCTAGGTGATTAAATTTGTGGATATAGATTGTTTATAATATTCCTTTATTACCCTTTTAATGTCCATGCGATCAGAATTGATGGTCCCTCTTTCCATTCTGATAATAGTAATTTGTCGTCTTGTTTTTCTTTTTTAACCTAGCTGGAGGCTTATCAGTTTTATTGATATTTTAAAAAGACCAACTTTTTTTTCCTCTGCTGATTTTGGTTTTGTTTTTAACTTCATTGATTTCTGTTTTAATTTTTATTTTTTACTTCCTTTGGTTTTAGTTCTTTTCCTAATTTCCTATGGTGAAAGCCTTGATTATTGATTTTTAGATCTGTCTTCTAATATATACATTCAGTGCGGTAAATTTTCCTCTAAGCACTGCTTTTGCTGCATCCTATAAATTTTGATAATTTGTGTTTTCATTTTCACTTCAAAATATTTTTAAACTTCCCTAAAGACTTCTTTGACCTATGTATTTATGAGTCTGAGAGTGCATTCTTTTTAATTTAAGGTATCTTTTGGCTCAGAATGTGGTCTATCTTGGTGAATATTTCTGTGAACTTGAGAAAAATGTATATTCTGCTGTTGTTGAAGTATTCTATAGATGTCAGTCATATTTAGTTGGTTAATGATGTTCAGTTCAGCTTTGTCCTTAATATAGTCATGCTGGATCTGTCAATAACATTCTTTGTTATATGTTCTATCTCTTTATTGAGGTTCTGTGTTTATCCATTCTTCTGAGTTCAGTGAGCATCTTTATGACCATTAATTTGAATTTTTTTAATTAGGTTCTTATCTCCATATCATTTTCTGAGGTTTTTGTCTTTTTTTTTGTTTGTTTCTTCTGTTTCCTAATTTGTCTTAGCTCTGTTTTTTCTATGTATTAGGTAAAATGCAGGTACTTTTCTCAGTCTTCAAAGAGTGGCCTTGAATAGGTGATGAATCTCTAGTTCAACCTTGTCCTAGCTCTTGTTTGTCTTTCAAACCTTTGTGATTATCTCAACTGTCTGATTTATTATTGATATGCCGCCTTTTCTGAGGGTTTGCCAAGGCCTGTCCGTGATCCAAGGGGAGGAAACTCATTTAGCACCTAGTTTCAGTCTGATTAGAAGCCAGACCTTCAGGCCACAGCTTTGAAAGTATGCAAATATATTTAGTCCTGTGGGGTCACATTTGTAATCACTGCTGGCCTCTAGACCAGATCTGGAGGTTTCTCCAGGGTGTGAGTTACAAAAATCTGAGTTCCAGCTGAGTGTATAAGATCTTCCCTGGGAAGTCTTATCCAGCTGTAGTGAGGCCAAGGAGGTGTGCAAGGATGATGTTTTCCTGCTTTTGTTCCTTGGAGGGCCCTCTTAGCCTCTTGATTTGTGGGAAACTTGAAGCCTGTTCCTGAGGCTAAAGCTGTAGGGTAAGTAAATAGGCCTTTTTTATAGGAAGATTGGGGTTGTTTCAGTCTGCTGTTGGTGCAGGGCCCTGGGATTGATGGCCTGTCAAGAATGGTCTTTCCAGTTGTTACACTCTGGTGGAGCTTAGGGCCAGGTGATCAAGGGGTGTGGTTTGTGCCATCTGCTGGCTTGAGCAAGGCAGCTAGAGGGTGTAGAGAACAGGGCACATTCACCAGCTTTAGAAAGACAACAGGAAAGTGTCTTGAGTGTATGTTTCCATGGGCTTCTGTAATGGAGGGGGAGAGTGCTTTGTCTGTATGCTGGCTTTAGGTTGGGAATAGGAGACTTCCCTGACAGCTCACACTCCATGTTCCAGCTGGGGAGTTGGGGAGTACTGCAACTCTCCACCTGGCCTCAGCAAGTGCCACAAAAGCTCACCCCTGTTGTACCAGCAAGGTGGTGGTAGCCCTGCCCTGCTAGCGGGCCATGTGGAGAGTGCATCTGTGGCATCTACCATCCTCATCTGTCTCTGAAGAGCAGCATCTCAACTCTCCCCCGCCCCTCCAGCCAATGCCCCCACATTAGCAAATGAGTCTCCTTTACATACATACAGTCTAGGGGCCTTTCCAGACTACTGTTTTCTTTGCTGGGTCTTGGGGCAAGACCACAAACAATCCCTTCAAGAGGGGAGTTTCCTTATAGCTCTTTTAGACCCCCTGGATGTTAGCCCTTTTGGTTTTCCAAGCCAGGTGTTCTGTGGGTTTATTTCTCTGGTGTAGATCCCAGGAGTGGGGTCCCTGATATGGGGTACCAACCTTTTACTCCTCTGGGAGAAGCATCTGTCTGGTGAGATCCCTTCTTGTTATGTGTTGCCATGCCGTGAGATGGGGTGTTTTTTTGGGAGACTGTGTCTCTGCTTTTCCTGCCTGCTTTGATCTGGTCCTTTTATCCTTTGTTGTGGGAAGCAGTTCATTTAGTTTTCAGATCTTTTTCACAGGGAAATGATCATATGTAGCTTAGGTGTGTCCATGGGAGGAGGATTTTCCTACCACTATCTTGGACCTCCCCTCCGGGAGCTTGCTTTTTAAGTTTTTTACCGTCTATGGGGTGCCTGGGTGGCTCAGTCGTTAAGCATCTGCCTTCGGCTCAGGTCATGATCCCAGGGTCCTGGGATCGAGCCCCGTATCAGACTCCCTGCTTGGTGAGCCTGCTTTTGCCTCTCCCTCTGCTGCTCCCCCTGCTTGTGCTCTCTCTCTACATCAAATAAGTAAATAAAATCTTTAAAAAAAATAAAAACTTTAAAAAAATTAAAAAAAAGGTTTTTACCATCTAAGAAATTTCCTCAGCTTTATTTTCTAGCCCTTAGATTCAGATTGTGGTTTGCATTTCTTAAGTTATATTTTTTCTATAAGAGAGCATTCTTATTCTATTATCCTATTGTTTCATGAGTTTTAAGTTCTCTTATATCCATGAAGATACAGAGTTTTCATTTCTCATTTTCTTTTTTCCTTCGACATTGATTTTTCTATTTGTTGTCTTGGTTTCTGATTTTAAATTAGAGATTTCTTCAGATACTTAAAAAGTCAGTAAATAGCTATTTGAAAACTATGCAGGAACATGGGACCTTGTTACTTGTCGTCTTTGCTGTGGGGGAATCTTGCCATGGATTCATTTTGGGAACCTCTAATATCAACCTCTTTAGTCGTTGTTCTGGTCAGATTCCATCGAGAAGGTTCCTATAGCTAGCTGCCTGCAGAGAGTATAAGCTTAGTGGGAGAAGATCACTGGGTGGAGAAAGTGGTTTTCAAGTTTTACTGTATAAGCTTTGATTTAACCCTGTGGTACTCTCTACTGTTCTTGATCTTTGCTTGCTTTCCAAAAGATACATGGGAGTGGCTATATGGAATGTAGAAGGGAAGCTGGTCAGACTTCTTTTTAAGTTGACTTTCAGGCAGCTCTTCTGTTTTCAGTCCCACTTCTACCCCTAATTTCAGAGATACTTGATATCACCAATTTGAGTTTTTTGAGAGATTCTATGAGATAAATTGTGTTCTGTTTTCTATATTGTGGCTGATCATTCGGTTTTTCCAGGTCCTGAGTTACTTCTTGTTTTTTTCAACTTTCTAGATTCCAAAACATCGTTACTGTCACATCCTTTCTTTTCTCCTTGACAGCTATAAAAGCCTTCTGAAAAATTCCCTTCACTTTTGTGTTTTAGTATTTTAAGAGGGTGCAGATGTGAATGTATGTGTTCAATCTGCCATATTCAACTGGAAGTCTTTTTCTGTATAGATAATAATCTTTTGTAAAATGAAGAAGACTAACCTTTTGTCATGAGTTCTAAGGTTTCTTTTTATTCTCCATTACTTCCCTATTTCATTGTTTTTTTTTTTTGCTTATAGACATTTAATTATGTAGTCAATTTTTCCCCAATCATTAGTATTTCTAAGTTTTTAATTTTTTAATTTTTAAAAATTTTTTATTATGTTCAGTTAGCCAACTTATAGTATATCATTAGTTTTTGATGTAGTGTTCAACGATTAATTAGTTTCCCTTACGTTGAAGTTAAACAGATAAGACATTAAATGTCAGTTTCTTTTGAATCACCATTGTGCTGTGGTTGTTTCTGATTATACTATTTATATTGGCAAAATACTGGAATCATCTCAAATTTCCAATAACAAGAGGCTAATTGATTAAATTGTGCTTGTACAAAGGAGCACTTAGCAGCTGTGCGATAGGAACATGGAATTTTTTTATGTATTGCTGTGGAGTTATCTTCAGGATATCTGTGAACAAACAAAACTCAAAAGAATGTTTTAGAATGCTACATTTTATATAATAGAAGGGACTATGAATAAACCAAATCATATTGTTATTTTTCAAAAGGAGTGATAAAAGGGTAAACTGAAAAGTAATAGTTTTAGAGGAAGAGAGAAAAACATGTGGATAGGGAGGTAGAGATGGAGGATATATAGGTTATACCTTCATTGTACCTAGATTTGACTTTGGAATCATGTCGCTGTTTTACATGCTGAATGTAAAAGTTAAATCAAAAAGAAAAATTCACATTTCAAAGAAATTCAAACAAATGGGAATAAGTGAATTTAACTACCAAGCAAGTTAGTGACCTACCCATGCAGAGGAACGAATTACCTCAAGTGACCTGATTTGAACATTTCTAGTGGGATATATCATAAGGTTGGAAGAAAAAATTCTCAAAATAATCTTAAACTGCAATCAATATATTTTGAAACTATTATGAACATATTCTAAAATAAATAAGTAATTAGCATCATAAGGAACTAGAATATAGAATTAAAGAAGTTAAACTTGAATTTTAAATTCATAATGGAAATATAAGTATTAATTTATTTTTCTTATGCTTTTCTCAGAACTACCACTGAAGAGGCCTAGAAGTAATAACAACCCCTTAGCAATGAGTTGGCACCCAGACTGTGGTCTCTAAATATCTTTTTTGTTATTGTTGTTTTTTCCTAAAAAAGGGGGAAGGGATCCTTGAAGGTAGTTATTTCTGCATTGGGCCAGGAAATATGCAAGGTGATCCTGAGATATCTTACCATTCTAGAAAGTAAGGAAATTATCTAAGACTAAAGACATAGTGTCAGAAGTACCCCAAGCTACCAGAAGGGGCCTCCTACTGGTTTAAGGTAGATAATTTGAGGATTAAAAAAATGACTTTAATGATTGACATACATAAAGCATGCAGAAATGGTTTTAAAAACACACTAAAACTAAAAAAAAAAACCTTGTCAATTACCAATTGAGGTTGTGAGGACACCAACTCATTATTTTGCAAGTTGGTTAAAAATGTTCAAAATCTTTTTTCTGTTTCCTGTACAAACTGTATTTTTTTTCCAAAGATTTATTTGTTGATTAGAGGGAGAGTGTGCAAGCATGAGTACGAGTGGGAGGGGCAGAGGGAGAGAGAGAGAATCTCAAGCAGAGTCTGTGCTGAGCCCAATGCAGGGCTCAGTCTCCTGACCCTGAGATCATGACCTGAGCTGAAACCAAGAGTTGGACACTTAACTGACTGTGCCACCCAGGCACCCCTGTACAAACTGTATTTTAATATAACTATTAAGTTACTGTGGATAAAGTTCTTCATAGAAAAATTTTAGTTAATAAATGCAGAATAACTAGAAAATCATCATTTGGTAACTCCTAATGAAATAGTTGATTTAGGAAATTATCATGAATTGATGCTAAAACCATTAGGTAAAAGGCTTGATGTGGGGAGGACTTCCCACTGGAGAGTTCAGGCTCATACCATGTGACCAGTTGATTTTTAGCATCATTACAATTGGGACAACCAGATATGTATCTAATGATATGATGCAATAGAAGGTACACAACAGCGACCACCTATGAAGTTATTTGGCCAAGAAAAAAGAAATTGAACTTTAAGCCGCTAGATATAATTATCAATTTATAAGAAATATGGAGAAGTAGAGGAACACATTAAATGACAGCATGGTGAAGTAATTATCCATATAAAGAATGGATAGGGAAAATATGTCATTTCTCCAAATTAATGGCGTGGATAAAAAAGAAAAGAGGGGGCCTAAATGATCACAATAACTTAATGCACTCTGTGAAACTTGTTTGAATTTTGATTTATACAAGTCTATTATAAGGAACACCTTAAGACAATCAGAAGAATCTTGATATGGGTGGATTATCAGATAATATTAAAAAATTTATGTTTTGTTAGTTGTGGTATTGGCATGTAACATAGAAACCTTAATCAGTTAGAGATGTACACTAGGTAAAATGATGTTTGGCATTTAGCATACAGTATTCTAGTAGAGGTGGGCAGAGGGGAAGGTCAGGGAATAGATAAAACAAGACTGGCAAAATGTTAATAACTGTTGAAGATGGGTGGAGGGGTACATGGAAAGTCAGCACCCTATCCTATCCACAGCTTACTGTGTTTGTTTTTAAAGCCAGAAAAACTAAAAGTGTGCTGCTCTGGAGCTAGATACCCTGGGTTTGAGTCCTGGCTCCACTTCTTACTAGCTATGTGATATTGTTTAAGTTACTTAACTCCTGTAAGGTTTAACTATATTTCCTTATCTTTTTAAAAAATGAAGAATATATCTACTTCATACGGTTAGTTTAAGAATTAAATGAGTTAATACATCGAAATACTTAGAACAATGCCTGGCATATTAAGTATTTACTATGATTTCCTTATTTATTATTGCTATGAAAGTGTCCCAGCCTCTGAAATAGAGGAGCTACATCCTATTAATGGCTTGGGAACTCAGGATTATGTTTTTACTACAATCAGGTGAAGTTACATATGGCTGTGGGCCCATGGTGTCTATAACCTTTTAAGTGTATAGTTTTGCTTTTTTCTATCTGTGTATTCTTTTTTCTAGTCTCCTGTAACTGTTCTCCTTATTAGACATTTGTCTGTACATGTGTGGGAACAGGAATATTGATATGTTAGAGAATAGGTAGAGAACCAAAGGGGAGCCAAGTAAATGTGAAGTTTGTGATATGGCTAGACTTTTTGGTAGTACTTTAAGAGGTCATGATTTATAACCTTGGAATCACTTTTAGTCTATCATGTTTTAGTCCTACAGGTGCTCATATAATTGCCCAGTTTTCAAAAAAACTTCTTGATGAAGATATTTCTATTTTTTCTGGATCGGAAATGTTGCCCATGGTTAAAGGAGCTTTTATCTCTGTGTGTCGTCAAATATATGGTACATGTGAAGGCTTACAAGTGTTAATTCCTTATAGTTTGCATGAGTCTATAGCAAAGGCGTGGAAGAAGGTAAGAATTTTCAAGCTTTTTTCCCTTCCTGTAAATCTTTATTTCAAATATAGTCACCATTATAATGCAGTTAAAATCTTTTACTGGGGCAAATATGAGTTTCTTAGCGTCACAGTATTCTAGGAACATAATGCTTTTTAATTTGGTACAGGATGACTTCACCTCATTTCCAGGGCAAAGTTCTAGGACCAAACTGGGCACTTCAAAGTCTTTTCTTCTGGTAGGAGAGGCTTTAGATAAATTATCTTTGCATAAACTGACATTCTTCTTTAGAAGCTATTTCTGAGCAATTTTTACAGACAGGTGTGGCTTTGTTATGGACACTGGAGATTATAATGTAGCAATAGTCAAATGTAGTATGTATCAGTGAACTACACTGATTTCCCCCACATTTATATACTTCCTTTATAAAATAATTTTACATGATATTTAATTAAAAACCAAATAACTTAAAATTTGAAGGTAATTTAATTTTAATTATATTAAGGATCAACTGTAAAAATGTATCATGAGATCTTATGAATAATGCTATCTATAAAAAATAATGTAATCTGTTGTATTTTAGACAAGTTTGCTATCAGAAAGAATTCCTACTCCAGTAAAGTGTTCGGATTCTGTTTCTTCAGTAAGCCAGGAATCCCAAAACATGTAAGCACAATTGACTAAACTTATGTTTCTCTACATTTGCTGAAATAATTTAAATGAGAATGTAATTGAATGGTATAGCAAAAATACACCTGAAACTAATATTACACCATATGTTAATTAACTGGGATTGAAATAAAAACTAAAAAGGAAAATACAGGAAGGTAACTGTATACATATAGGATTAGGGAAAATTACATCTAGGGGGAACTTGAGAGATCATGTCATACTTTTACCTTAAATCTAGCATTATTTATTGTACTTGCTTTATCCTGTGTTTACATTTTGGGTTAAGAAATTGGATCTGTTGTAATGTTTCCCGAAAATGTGGAGAATTCTCAAATACTAGATTTGGAAAGCTAACTAGGGAGTTCCCGTAGGAATAAAGTGTTTTCAAATGCCAATGAAGTCTATTTATATTTAAATTATGATTTTTCAAAATGTGTGGGAATGCATTTTAATTAGATTTTGGCATTGGAAAATAATTAAAATCAGTATTTACACTGGTTTTTAATTTAGACGTCTCCATGTTTTTTCACAAATACCAATAGGACATGGAGTCAGATTAATGAGAAAAAAACATTTTTTAAAAATTAAGATCTGGTAACTTATGTACTGGAATTCTCTTCTTAGTTGTTGGCATACTAAACAGGTAATAGAACTTTAAGGGATATTCTTAAGAAAAATTTAAAAATCAACATTTCAGGTAGACATAGTTTAAAGAAGTCAAACAAAAAGCCTTTTTCATTTCCTTAACAGTGTGATGGTTCAACAAATAGTTAATTCTTCTCTAAAAATCAACTAAATTTTTTTTTCTGATAGTTGTCATAAACTTAAATCCATTGCCATTGTGTGTGTGTGTGTGTGTGTGTGTGTGTGTGTGTGTGTATGTATGAGAGAGGAGGGGAGAAAATTTCTGCAATTTTTGAGGTAATTTTTAGATCTGTTTTCTTTTAAAGATTTTATTTATTTGAGATGGGGGGAGCACAGGAGCAGAGGTGGGTGGGACAGGGGTGGCAGACAGAGAAGCCGACTCCCCACTAAGCCAGGAACCTGATGTGGGCTCCATCCCAAGACCCTGAGACCATGATCTGAGCCTAAGGCAGCCGCTTAACTGACTGAGCCACCCAGGCACTCAGAGATCTGTTTTCTTTGAGATCTTCTGTGATTTGTCATTTTTCATTTCATTCATGCATTCATTTTCATATTGGACCAAGTGCTTTGACTTCTTAGGATACCTGTATGCCTTAAAGGAGCTTATCGTGTCCTCTAGAATACAAATAAATACAATGTGGCAGTATAGTATGCTAAATTTATATGATGGGGCCATGCGGGGTCCATTGGGAGGCAACTTAGGGGGGAATCTTTCCATAAGAAGTTGTTAAGCTACTTTAAAGAGAATATATCTTAATTGACTAAAAACTAAACATTATTTCAGATGGAAGAAATGGTCAATAGGCTAGAAGAGGAAACATGATTAATGTAGTTAATACATTTTACTCTCAGTAATATTTTTAGATTCTGAAGTTAGAGTGTGAAGGAGCTAATAAATTATATGCCATTCCTTCCCTCCTGAATTATGAACCAAGTAATAGTGATAAAGAAGTCAAACAATTCAAAACACTGAATAACACAGGCTTCCTAAGATCTCAAGAATTAGATTTACCCTTCTGTCACAATTGGCAGTGGACAGCCGTAGGCTTCCCTCTAAGGCAGAGCTTAAGATCAAACTTAACTACATAGTAGAACAGAGCAGAATGTGTGCTTCCTACAGGTAGCTGGATCACAAACAAGTAGGCTGAGAGAGAGGCATTGCTTAGCTAGGCATGCTTAGGTCATTCTCCAAATCTCCAGAGTCCTTTCTTCCATGAGAGGAGTAAGTGATTAGGTGGGGAGGGGCAAGCAGTGTTAAACTGGGAAACTTGTTTCTGGGGGGAAAAGGAGGTTCCCTCAACATGACATTAATGTCTTAGAAACAAAAGATTTAATAGAGTTTTTGATAATATAGAGTCAGAACTGTTGATTTCATTTTCATTATCAAATTTAAATTAGCACTTAGAGTGGAATGTCTTTTGTTCTTTTGTGTTAGTTGAGAAGTTGGTATGATAGACATTATTTGTTGCTTCATAATTTGGTAAAACTTGAGTGTAAAACCATCTGGGTCAGTTAGTTAACTAAACATGTTCTAATGCCAGTACATAGCAGATTCCTAATATTGTTTCTTTTCCTTTTTTTTTTTAAATTCCAGTATAATTAACATACAATGAGTGTTAGTTTCAGGTATACAGTATAGTGATTTAACAATTCCATACATTACTCAGTGCTCATCATGATAAGCATACTCTTAAACCCCTTCACCTGTTTTCACCCATCCCCCCACATGCCTCCCCTCTGGTAACCATTTGTTTGTTCTAGATAGTTAAGAGTCTGCTTTTTGGTTTGTCTTTTTTTTTTTTTTGGTTCATTTGTTTTGTTTCTTAAATTCCACATATGAGTGAAATTACATGGTATTTGTCTTTTTCTAGCTGACATATTTCACTTAGCATTATACTTTGTAGCTCCATCCATGTTATTTCCAATAGCATGATTTCATTCTCTTTTATGGCTAAGTACTATTCCATTGTGTGTGTGTGTGTGTGTGTGTGTGTGTGTATGTGCAACTGTATATATATACACATATATATATATGCACACACAGATACGTACCACCTCTTGTTCATTCATCTAATGATGGACACTTTGGCTGCTTCCATGTTTGGCTATTGTAAATAATGCTGCAATAAACATAGGGGTACATATCTTTTTAAATTAGTGTTTTTGCTTTTTTGGGGTAAATACCCAGTAGTGGAATTACTGGATCATATGGTAGATCTATTCTTAATTTTTTGAGGAACCTCCAAAGTGTTTTCCACAGTGGCTGCACCAGTTCATGTTCCCACCAACAGTGGACAAGGGTTCCTTTTTTTCTCCACATCCTCGCCAACACTTGCTGTTTTTTTGTGTTTTTCATTTGAGCCATTATAACAGGTGTGAGGTGATATCTCACTGTGGATTTGATTTGCATTTCCCTGATGATTGATGTTGAACATCTCTTCATGTGTCTGTTAGCCATCTGTATGTCTTCTTTTATGAAATGTCTATTCTCATCTTCTGCCCATTTTTTAATTGGAATAAGTTCTTTATGTATTTTGGATACTAACCCTTTATCAGATACACCATTTGCAAATATCTTCTCCCTTTCCTGATACCTTTCTTGAATCAGTGAATAAATTAATAACACTTTTCCTACCTCTAGACACTAGTCTCTAAATAATGACACCAACAGTAAGACTGATATGATAAAGGTAAAATTAAGAGTAAGTTGCTAAAAGTCTTATTTTTGAGCCTCTGACGGACTAATGTTAGGTATTTTGATCTTATATTTTCTGATAGCATATGTTAGAGATTTCTCCTCCATCCTTCCATTTATTGATATTTACTACAGAGAAGATGGAAGTATTTATATAGTCATCATAGGGGATTGGTGTCTTTTAAATCTAGACTTTGAATTGCAGTCTCAACTCAAATTTCTACCATGCTGGTTTGGTTGATTAATTGTGACGACAAGCTATGTGGGATCATCATTAGGGTGACCATAGAGAAGAATATAATCAGAGGGACAACAGGGTGCCCAATCCGCCCCAACCAATCATCAAGGGGTCTTTAGAAAACTAGAGGGTGAAGTAAAGTTGGGGGTAGGGGGAGTGTTTAATCTGTAAAACTCAGCCTATGATCTCAAAGAAATAAACACCTAAAACTCAATTTCCATGAAAGTGTCTAACCCTCCATAATATCTAACCATTCAAAGAATGGAGTTCTCATAAGCTGACAAAACCATGTGTTCTTTGCCGTTGCCTTTATCTCAGCACCAATAAACAAATTCAATGGCTTGGATTTTCCATTTTGAAATAGTATCTTCTCTATAATTGAAAGAGAATTAAATGCTAAGATCTTGGCAGAAAAAATAAATTATGTCAATTCTCTGTAATTTTTGAGAATGGGATGCAACCTATAAGTTTTTTTGCCTGTGTTGTTTTATTTGGGGGGTGGGAGTCAAGGTAAACTTTAAAATTCTGTTTCTTTAATGGCTAATGGTTATTCAGATTTTTTATTTGTGTTTCAGATATTTGATTATATTTTCTAAAAATACTGCATTTTTTAATCTAAACATACACATTTTTGTTGACTTGTTCAAGGTATTCTTGTATGATTAAAGAAATTCTTTAGCTGTAATTATTTTTTGAGTCTTAGTATTTTTTGACCATTTTCCCCCCTTAACTACTTTGTTGCATTAGTTTATGCAAAGACCAGGTTTTGGTTTTGCTAATGCTCTTTTCATCTCTCTCCCTCTCCTTTTCATTGTCTCTCCTTCCCTCACTTCTGTAGTACAGGAAAGTAAATGAAAAGGGAAATGAGAATGGATGGTGAGAGAAGCAATCTACATCAGCCATACTAATTTTAATACATTTTTATATGTAGCACTTTCATATTAAGCTCTTTTAAATATTTTAAGAACTTTCTATTTTGATTTTACTCTTTAATCCATGAAATATTTGCAGTACACTTGTTTTCTAACAGTTATTTTTACTACTATCTTTTTTTTAAACTGTTGACTGATAATTTATATTTTCAGAGAACCTGGATGGAATGATATGTATCCTTTTAAGTTGGTTGAGCTTTTGTGATGTAGTACAGGGTCAGTTAAACCCATAATCTGCCTTTGCTTGAAAAACCTTACTTTATGTTCTTTATTGGAAGCTCCTAATTTTTCTTTTCAATCAGTTATTCAATTTGTAGACATTTATTATTTTTGCCATTCTTTGAAACTTGTAGCCCATTCTTTCTCATAGGCTCACCTTTTTCCCCCCTAATAAAGTATATGTTTAAGTTTCCAAATAGTTTTCCTTTAATTATTCTTTAAGGATTTGAGAGTAGTTAACTGATACTCTCTTTCTATCTGAAAATGACTATTTTCCTTCCAACCCACAAACCCACCCCTCACTGTATCTGTTCTCTCCATCCCCTCCCTACCCTCTGTCTCACCCTCACTTTTTTTTTTTTTTTAAGATTTTATAGAGAGAGAGGGAGAGAGAGAAAAGGGGCAGAGGGAAAGGGAGAGAGCAATCCAAGGCTGACACCGTGTTGAGCTTGGAGCTGGACACAGGGCTCAATCCCACGATCCTGAGATCATGACCTGAGCTGAAATCAACAGTCCAACGCTTAACTGACTGAGCCACCCAGGTGCCCCTCATCCTCACTGTTAAGGGTAGTTGATAGTTTCTCTGGGTATAAAAGTTTTGATAGGTAATTATTTCTCATCAGTATTTCAAGCTATTACTCCATTTTCTTCTGGAATAGGTAGTAACTGATGAATCTGTTAATATAATCACCTTTCTCTTATAGGTCATATATTTTGTCTCTCATAGCTTATGATTTATTTGTGTTGGGATTTTGTTTTGTGTTTTTTTTTGGACTGGTGTCTTTCCTCAAATCTAGAAAATTCTTACTATCTTTTTAAATATTCCTTTCCTTCTCTTTTACTGCTTTTATTTGATGTATGTGGAGACCTTTCAGTATGTGTTCTGTGTCTCCTCTGTTAAACATTTATTTCTTACTTATCTGCTATCCAGTCAATCTTTGTACGTGTTTAAGTGGCTGTTTTTTTATTTCCAAAATTTCCAGTGGTTCTTTTTAAAAAATGTGCCTGTTTTTATTTCCCTTTTACTTTTTGCTTCAGTTTTAATAGAAAAATTTTAAAAACTTCCTTTGAGTATCATAAATTTATTTTAGTCATTACTTCCGAAAATTATTTCAGCTGGAATGGATTCGTTTGATAAGTTTGATTCTGCTAGCTCTTAGCTTTAGATATCTTTTAAAGTTTGGGAGTTCATTTTTGAGAGATTTTTTTGTTTGTTTCCTTCCTTTTCTCCCTCTTCTCTTACTGTTTCTCCCTACTTGTGTTTTTTTTTTTTTTTAAAGATTTTATTTATTTATTTGAGAGAGAGAGAGAGAGAATGAGAGATAGAGAGCACGAGAGGGAAGAGGGACAGAGGGAGAAGCAGACTCCCT
>NW_027397068.1:38991812-39075240 GCF_003265705.2 Callorhinus ursinus | reverse complement strand
GTTTTTTTTTTTTTTAAAGATTTTATTTATTTATTTGAGAGAGAGAGAGAGAGAATGAGAGATAGAGAGCACGAGAGGGAAGAGGGACAGAGGGAGAAGCAGACTCCCTGCTGAGCAGGGAGCCCGATGCGGGACTCGATCCCGGGACTCCAGGATCATGACCTGAGCCGAAGGCAGTCGCCCAACCAACTGAGCCACCCAGGCGCCCCTCCCTACTTGTGTTTTTATGTTCATTTCTTCATGTCCAGTTTTATGGTTTTTCTCTTTATGGTCATGTTTTAAATAAATATTGTATTGGCATTTTGAGGCTTCTGTCAGTGATGATGTAGATATCACAGATACAACTGAAGAACTAGAAAATAAATTGATCATATGCTCATTTCTAGAAATGAGGATCTGTCTGTGTCTTCCTGTTGCCCTAGGCTTATGGCTTGTCAAAGTCCCACTTATAGAGCCTGTGTTATACATATGTATATTGTTATATGCATTTTGTTATATGTGATTTTTTTTAAATATATGAATTTTATTTTAAATCAGTTAAATATATATTATTTTTGTTAGTCTTACCCAGTCCTGGGTCTAAAGCAGTGAGCCTAATACTGGTCTTTTGTCTCATATGTAATTCTGTTAGTCCTTTATATCCTACTGGAACTAAATTTGGTTTCCATTGTCTCCGTTTACCTTAAAAATAGAGTTCCATTTCTTTGTATTTCTGTTCTCTGTCCATGGTGGAATTTGTTATTTAACATGGTTATCTCTTTGGCCATTGCTTTGTGATTGGCATAGAGGATATGTGTAAAAATATGTACTAATCATTCTTGTTTTGATTAGAAAAGTCCTGGATTTCAAATTTCTTTACAGTCTTTTTCAAAACAGACTCTAACACTTCCTTAGTGGGGAGGGGATTGGCACACATCTCCATACTCACAGTTTCATTATACATGTAGATATTGGTTTTTGGCCTACTTTTATATCCAGTTTCTTTCCAGACAACTAGGACTATCCAGTAGGTAGTACATTCTCTCCTTTTGGTACTTCTGAATGAAGTGCTCATATCCCCTCCTACATTTCCATGTTTCCAGCTCTGACTCTTCTATTAATGGTGTCTTCTGAATGTTTCAGACTTTGTCTCTGAAGAATGTTAGTGGCCTTCCTTTTAAAAGTGTTTTGAGGAAAAAAATATCATTCTCCAAAAGTAAAATTAAAAACCTATGAAAATAAAGCTACTGTACCTGATATGCTTTAGAAAGTTGGAAGACAGATACTCTGTAATGAAAAGAAAAGTATAGAAATAATGGAAATTTGGGACTTGGGGACTCCAGGCCCAGCAGAATTATGGTAGGAGAAGAGAATGTAATTAAAATGAAGATGAGAGAACCTAGATTTAATAAAAATGCTGACACCTATAGTTAATATTTGATTAAAGTTAAAATTATTGGGTTAGAAAGTATAATAATAAAAACTCAATATCAGAGAAACCATACTTTTTATCTTATTTTTTAAACTGAATACTTAGCCATCAATATGTACTCTATAAGGTTACCAGCAGTATTAAGCTGAAATATTTTCTTTTCAGTTTTGAATGTAATAAAGAAATGCATACTTTTCTTTTTACCTGTTTCAGTATGGCTTGGGAAGAGAATTTGTTAGATGATTTACTAAATTTTGCTGCCACTCCCAAAGGACTACTGTTTCTTCAAAGAACAGGTGCCATCAACGAATGTGTGACGTTTATGTTCAATCGATATGCAAAAAAATTACAGGTATGAATTACCATCTGCTGCAGGCAAAAAGAATTTTTGTTGCTGTAAAAGCCATTAAGAACATCATTCTGTCTTCTCTGCATGAAGAGGTTATTAAACCTCAATTAAAAAGCCATATAACGTTGTAATATTTAACTTGGTATTTTTTTCAGGGAAGGATTAGAGTTGATGTTTCTATCTGTGGATATGTTTACAGGATGGGAAGCAACCAGATGGAATCGAAAAATATAGTTAACCATCCAGATGTGTTATAAATATAATAAACATCTGGTTACACTAAAACTGGGTGGAATTTCAGGAGAGGGAGAAACCTCTTTGGGTCTAAATATACATGTTAATAAGAATTTAGTCCTCACATTAAAAAATATTTGTAGAGAGATTTTACTGATACTGTTAAATAAAATGTAGAGTATAATTTAGTCCTTTCTCAGATGTTCAGTGAGATATATTCAATGAGGTATGTTCAATGAGGTATATTCAGCTTTTTGGTGTGATAGTATAAACATCTCTGAACTTCTTGGCTTTTTAGGGTCATATGTATGCTTTTAAAAGTGTCTTCTTTGTTTCTGGCATCTGTTGTATATTGATGTTACTAGGTTACCAGGTTGTAAGTACCTTTTTATTTGTTCTTCAGTTCTAATTTCCTGCTTTTGCCTAAGCCTGTAAAAATACAAAAACTTAGAGTTTTTGCCTGTGAAGAGTTAGCAGTTTATGAGGGAGGGTCATGACCATCCCTTCACAAATAAAACATATGAACATTAGTTCATGGGTTTATGATATTAGGCTTGTATGTGCAGATATGTTTTTATTGTTCTTATTTAAATGGATCTCAAGTATAGAGAACCTAATTATTTACATGCCTCAGTTTATGGCATACTGTAAGATGTCTGTCTTGATTAATTTTATTCCCCTGTCATTTCTGATTTACAGTTCCATTTCACCCGGCATGCATCCCTCTACCCCAGGCTTCCATACTAATGTGTTTAATATGTGTAATATCCTAGGATGTATATACTTCTTGTTGAATATTGTCTTAGTCCATTTAGGCTATTAAAATACCATAGATTGGGTGGTTTATAAACAGCAGAAATTTATTGCTCACAGTTCTGGAGACTGGAAGTCCATGATCAGGATGCTAGTGTGGTCAGGGGAGGGCCCTCTTCTGGTCATACATGTCTCATTATGTTCTCACATGGATAAGGGCTAAGGAGCTCTCTGGGGTCTTTTTTGTAAGAGTACTAATCCCATTCTTGGGGACTCTCCACCTCATGATCTAATCAAGGTCCCACTTACTACATCACCTTTGGGGATTAGGATTTCAACATATGAATTTTGAAGGGACACAAACATTCAGACTATAGTAAATATTTAAGTTTCTTGGGAGTTTTAAGTTTACATAAATAAATTTGTCATTTTAATATGAATTTGTCTGCTGATGAGTTTGAATCTCCTTGTGTACTTAGTTAACCATTTGGATTTTTTTTTTTTTTACATTTTTGAAAATATTCAAGCAATTCAAAGACATTTTTCTTTCTCATCAGATGCTTGAGACTATGCATACATAACTTTTGCTACTGTGATAATATATCTAGGACTAGATGTCATTGTTTTAACATTTATGAATATGAAAAAAAATCTAGTCTTTCTTTGTACCACACTGGTGGTTATAATAGAAGATACTGTTCCCTGTTCTCAGTAACTCACAACCTTATAATATGATACAATACTTTAATGGTGCTTTCTGTTATTCAGGACTTGTTTTGGAAAATTTAGATTCTCTGGTATCTTATAAGAAAGCCACTAGGCCATTTCCTTAATTTTGCTGAAGAGAAAGTAGAGACCCAGGCTTGTTAAATGATCTGTGAATGCTCACACACGTAGTTACTGAAAGCAGTAAGACTAGAGCTCAAATTTGTCTTTAACAGTGTTCCTGAAAGCTAACTCTTAGTTTAATAAAGGATCCCTGACTTCTCTGAAGTTTTTCTTTGCCTCTTCCTTTTCAGTACTTAATGTGAATTTGGGAGGCTCCTGTGGCTGCTAGTATCAAAATCAGTAGGGTCAATGGGGATGACTGATGAGTAAGGTGTTTTTTCAGTTTTTATGGAAGAGGGGAAGCCAGGAAAAAGACATTCATATTTCTGTACCTCTGTGTCATCTAACTATAGAACTAATGTATGGTAAATTAAGGAAAGTGGAAAATATGAGTAATAAAATTAGAAAAGGAAGGCAAACTTAAGACATGAATAGCAGAAAATTGAAGAAATCTAATTCTTTCCCATGGTCTTTTAGTTCCTTTCTACTTTTTTTTTTGCCCTCAAAACTGAATGTACAGTTATATTTTTAAAATTTGATTAAAACAGATCCTTTTAATGAAATGTCAAAAAAATATGAATTGTAAATGGTTAGCTTTGTTTAGAAGTCAACCATTTTATTAGCCAACCTGGTTATAACTAAGATCTGAGGAGGAATATTTTTTTAATGTCTATTATTTCCTTATTCTGTTTTCTGCCAAGAGTGATACTTTTGTACTTATGAATATATGTATAATACTCTCTTTGTGACATAACAGATTATCCAGGGTCTTCTACAACACTGTTTAGAAACCTGTGTGTTAATGAGGATTCTTTGTGTGTGTGTAATATATATATATATATATATATATATATATATATATATATATATAATTACCTTAGGAAAAAAAATCACATTTCGTCTAAAAATAATTACCATTGAGGAGATACTATTTTTTAAAGTTTTTTTTATTATTTACAAGTATATTTCAACTGGTAGTCAATATAGATTTATTAATGAGGAAATTTATTATTGAAGAACTAACCTAAGGAATAAAATAATAAAAGTTAAAAGTTGGAAGACATGCTAATCTTCATCTGGTCAAAGTCCCTTATTTTATGTATGAGGAGACTTAGAACTAGAGAAAGAAGTGACTTGTTCAAGGCAAAAATCTACTTAATTTTAAGGCTGGGGCCAGAACCTATATCTGAAATAAGATTGTCAAAAATATTAACTCATTGTTAGGGTGTCTGAGTTTGTTTTGCTGCTCATTATCTTTACCTGAAAGAATGTCTAGTATTCTAAGAAGAAGAATCAGTAACTCTACATGTAACAAGTAGATAAAATATTATCATTTTATGTTTTCCTGCTTTTCATTGTTCCTTACTTATGTTGTTAGATCAGCAGGCATAAAAAGTTTGGCTATGGAGTTTTGGTAGCACAAGTGGCATCAACAGCAGCAGGTGCAATAGCACTACAAAGTTCAGGTAAGTTTTTCCTTTTAATTAAAATTCTAATTATTTTAAATAAAATGAGCAAGCCAATAGAAAATTTAACTGGCATGGTCAGCTCTCAGGATATTTATTTTAGAAAAGTTAGTAAGGCCCAGCTTTTCCCAAGTTAGGAAAAGTTAGGCCTTAGGTAAGGGAAAGTTATGGGGTTTCCTTTATTTTTTCTCTTCCATGAATTGCAATGGGGGATTTTTTTTTCCCTTGAAAGATATGTATACACACATCCTTGTTCTCTTTTCTGAGAACAATGGAACATAAATTAAACTGAGAAGTACTTGATCTTTAGGAAGTTGTCTTCATCTTATAAATCAAAAGGATATCATCCTTTCAGTACAACTGAATCTTACAGGATTTCTTTCTTTCTTTCTTTTTCTTTTTGAATCTTCTAGGATTTCTTAGTGCTCAGTTTTAGTGGCCTGTATATGCTTCAAAATTTACAACCATAATAGCATACATACATACATCCCATTTCCTTATTTCCCTTCTTCCTCTTTTGCTTGTTGAAAGCTTCCCTCTCACCACTTAGCTTTCACCACTGTCTTTGCAGTCAGCATGTATTATCTACTATGGATTGGAGTTTTTAGAAGTTTAAACATCACTAACTTAATATATCTTAAGGTTATCTGAACCCTGAACCGGAGACAAGACATACCTCTAACAGAGATGCTATGGTTATATTTTTCAAAGCTTAGGGTTGATGAATTATAACATCACTGACCACAACTGATTCTCTCCTTAAATGAAAATATTTTACTATAATATATCTTAAAAACCTTTTGGCTAAACTAATTTGGACTATTTGTATTATGAAACATGTTTCTTGGTAGAAGTTGTCCTAAACTGAACAACTTATTTTTTCTTCTACTCAGTATAATATCTAATATACTGCCGTACTAGAGGCACATTAATGGGAGCATTTGGAGACTAGATTTTATCTCCGATTTCCTTGTTGGTCAAGTCATTAAGCTTCTAAGCCTCATGGTATCAAGCTTTTCATCAGAGGGTTAAATGCAGTTATTTTACAGGACAATGGAAGGAAGACTAACACTGCTTGAGTTCCTATGAACTTAGGGTACTATATTACTAACTCTACATATATCATCCCATTTATTCTTCATGGCGACCCTCAAATATAGCACTATTTCAGTTTTCAAAAGGGGGAACTGATGCTCTAAGAAGTCAAGGGATTTGTATAAGGACACACAGCTACTGAGCTGGCAGGTTTATAATTTCAACCCTGATATTCTTGATTTCAGAGCCCATGTTTTTTCTCTTATACCACAGGAGCCTTTCTGCTGTAATGTTATCACA
Organism: Callorhinus ursinus; assembly: GCF_003265705.2. Lineage (NCBI taxonomy): Eukaryota > Metazoa > Chordata > Mammalia > Carnivora > Otariidae > Callorhinus > Callorhinus ursinus. The sequence continues at coordinate 39,068,864 of NW_027397068.1, read as the reverse complement.
AACTTTCCGATTTTATGATTAGATGTTCTGTTTTACACTTTTTTATGTAATTTGATTCTTCATAAAAGAATTTAAAAATCAACCTTAATAATCACCTTCACTAGATGGGCTTTCTAGGGGCGCCTGGGTGGCTCAGTCATCTTCAGCTCAGGTCATGATCCCAGGGCCCTGGGATCAAGCCCCTCATCACGCTCCCTGCCCTGTGGGAAACGTGCTTCTCCCTCTCACACTTCCGCTGCTTGTGTTCCCTTTCACGCTGTCTCTCTCTCTGTCAAATAAATAAAATCTTTAAAAAAAAATCACTTTCATTTAGATATATAGTATCTGACTCGTGAGAATTTAAACTGAATTGAGCCTAAAGTTGTGTGAAATGAATCGTTTTAAGCATAAGAATTACAAAAAAAAAGTTATATTAGAATAAGGAACATTCACTCTTTAAATGCCTACCCTGCCTTTTGATACCTGCTACATGCACACGCGCATGCACACATGCACATACATACCATCTTTCAGCTGCCTTTCATTGTTGGCTCATTTGCAGAGTAAAGTGTAAATCTTATTTTTCAGAAAAACATGCTCAGAAGTTATTGGCTAAGGGGTAAATACTAAGATTCAAAATTCAGTTCTCCAGGGAAATAGTGTCTCAGAATTTAGTCATTATGCAGTTTTATGACAATGAGGTATCATGAAGGTATAATGAACAGCAGGAGATATAATTTCTACCAAGGTTAGAGCTTATTTCTTATACAAGATGTAAGTATGTGTCTTTTGTCACTGTGGACCAATCTTATCAGAGGGATAATTATGTCTTTTTCCATAATCCCAAGAAATAGTGTACTGTAAATATGATGTAACATAATTCTTCTTAGGGTTTATTAATGGACTTATAACTGAATTATGGGCCAATCTGGAATGTGGAAGAGATGATGTTAGAGTAACCCATCCCAGATCTACTCCAGTGGATCCTATTGACCGGAGCTGTCAAAAGGTAGGGAATGATCTGAGTATCTCTCTCAAAAATTATTTCATCCAGACTTTATATATATATTCAGTTACAACCAGCAGCTTTTCCAAACTTTCTCTTCTCTCCTTTATTTCATTTCTAATTTTTTTGTTTTCAAAATAAGTGGCTAGAACTACCAGTGTTCAAAGGGAATTGCATTTTGCAAGGATGTTTTCCTTTCACAATGTTCTTACTGTAATTTTTCTCTTAATAAAAAGTAATATACACTAGACATGCTATGAAAAAACAACCTCCCTGCCCCCAACAAAACCCTAAAACAAAAACCAAAGCAAAAAAAAAAAAGATAAGGAAGCTTTTTGCCCTTGGGTTTAAATCTAATAGAAAATTGTCAGGATTATTTGAAGGATGACTGGGCAAAGAGAAGATGCTATCATTTAGTGTAATGTGCCAAAAAAGGAGAAATTCTAAAGTACGTATACAATGTTCTGTTATAGTTCAGTGGCTTTTATGTATTTGATATGTTTCCCCAATTTTTTTTTTTAATTTGCCATGTTAACTGTTAGATTAAAATCAGCATTGGGGAATAGATCTTTCACAATGTATTAGATATAGTCCATAATTAATAGAAACATGAAGAATAAGAGACATGTGACTCAAACCCAAAAAAGGCAACTAATAGAGATTGAAATGATGAAGAAATTGGAATTATATATAAGAATTTTGAAGGAATTGTTACAAGTAGTATGCAAAGGAAAATATGCTTGTAATGAATAAACAAACTGGAAATTATAGTAAAGAAATAGAAACCATATAAAAGAACCAGATAGAAATTCTAGAACTAAACTATCTTATCTGAAGTAATTTTCTAGTTGGGCTTAATAGAATATTTAAATATTCTATTAAGAAGAACTAGTCCATGAACTTGAGATAGATAAATAGAAATTATATAATCTGAAGAACAGAAAAACTAGGGAATGCTTCTGTGATTTGTGAGACCTTATCAAAAGTTTTAATACGTTTGACTGATATATCAGAAATAGAAGAAGAAAGGGAATGGGACAGAAAGATATTGAACAAAAGCTAAATTTCCAAATATCTTGAAAAATGTAAATTTATAGATCAAGAAACAGTGAATCGCAAGGAAGAATATGCAAAGAATGAAAATGCAAAGGCAACCACAGCAAGGCTCATTACAGCCAACAAACTGCTGAAAACTAAAGATAAAGAGAAAATCTTGAAAGAAGCCATAGAAAATCATACATAGAGGGGAACGGCAGAAAAATGTGCTGATGTCTCATTAGAAACTGTGGAGGCCAGAAGATAATAGAGCATCCTTAATGTGCTGAAAGGGGGAAGGCCAGTCAACCTAGAATTCTGTACCCAGCAAAAGTACTCAAGGATAATAGTAAAATAAACTTTAAAGGTTAAGAAAATATTTTTTAGCAGACTTGCATTTTATTTAACACAAAAGGAATTTCTTCAGGTTGAAGGACAATGATACCGATGGATATTTGGATTTTCAGACTGAAAAGAAATTGCAAGTAGGTGAGTGAGTATAAAAAAGCCTGTTGGAGCACCTAGGTGACTCAGTCCTTTAAGCATCTGAGTCTTGATTTTGGCTCAGGTCATGCTCTCAGGAACATGAAATCTGAGCCTTCTGTCAGGCTTGCGCTCAGTATAGCACCTGCTTGGGATTCTCTCTCTCCCTCTCCCTTTGCCCCTACCCCTTGCTCACTTGTGCTCATGTGCTCTTTCTCTCTCAAATAAATAAATAAAATCTTTAAAAAACAACAACAACCCTGTTTTTCTCTTAATTCATAGGACTCTTTAAAAGAAAACTATGACATATAGTGGGATTTATTTTATACTTAGAGGTAATATATATGACAGCTCTACTACACAGGGCAAGCAAATGGTATACTGGTATACAAATCTATGTGGTTTCAAGATTCTAAAATTTTACATGAAGTGGAACAACATTAATTTTTAATCCCTAGAAAATATTTCTATTTCTATTATAAGGTTGGGATTTTCTTTAACAGTTCTTTGACTTTGAATTAGAAATGTCAGCATAAACTAATGGTTAATTTCTATTAAAAAAAGTATACTCCTCTAAACTGTGAACTGAATTATCTAGAAATAACTCATAGCAAACATTCTTAGTTCCCAGCTTGTAGTTCTAAATATTATTCCCTAGGGAACTGGGATTTAATTTTACTGTCTTTTAAATTATAGAAAATAATAATGTGGCCTCCATATATAATGAGGTACACTAAACTCATTTCCGGTCCAGCCTCCTCTTACCTCACGATACCTGTGTTTTGGAATATGATAGACAATAGTACCTTGCGGCTACTTAAAACCTACTTAAACCTACTTAAAACCAAAGTTAAAAATTCAGTCCCTCAAGTACATTTAATCTTAAGTGTTCAGTAGCCACATGTAGGTAGCAATTGTTGCATAGTTCAAATAATATAACATTTCCAACACCACAGAGAGGTCTATTGGACAGCTGACCTAGAAAAACCACAAAATAAAATGCAAAAAATAGAGCTAAAATAAAATCCTAAAAATAACCCCCAAAATGCAGAGAGGGACAGAAAAGGGATGGGAAAAAAGAAAACAAATAGGAAAATAGTAGCCCTAATCAATAACTGCATTACATGTAAGAGACTAAATATTTAAAATACAGAGGTTTTCAGAATAAGACCCAAATATGTGCTGTCTCTAAGAAATTCACTTTAAAGAAAAAGACACTGATAAGTTGAAAGTCAATGAATAGAAAAAGAGAGGAAAAAATATACATTAGAAGACTGCAGTAGCCATATTTAATGTCAGAGACAGAGAAAATGAAGTAATGTTGGATTGAGAAACATTGGTCAATATATCAGGAGGATATAACAATCGTAAATTAGTTATGATCCTAGAAATGAGATTCAAAATATATGAAGTATTAACATAACTTAAGGAAAATATAGGCAAATCTACAGTAATACTGAAGATTTTAACATTCCTCTTTTAGCAATTGATGTAACAGATCTTTCAGTCTGTTCTCAGGTACACGATACGAATATCACTAGTTATCACTTGATCTAATTGTTCTTTATGGATTACTATATTCAGTGACTGCAGAACACATATTTCAAGAGCACTTAGCATGCTTACCAAGAGACTTGCTGGGCTAGGGTGTTAAGTCTGCATAAATTTAAAATGATTGGAATAATACAAAGTATGTTCTGAGACCACAGTGAACCTGAGTATCACAAGCTAGAAACTGTAAAAGCCCAAATATTTGGAAATACACCTCTAAATTCACACAGCTCAAAGAAGTTATAAGGGAGATTAGGAAATATTTTAAAGCAGAAAATAAAAGTAAAATAGAAATTTTGCAAATGTTTCTGAAGTAGTGCTAAGAGGGATATTTAACTGTAATATTTATATTAGAAATATCTAAAATTAATGAGTCAAGTTTTCACTCTAAGAAACTAGAAAAAGAACAGATTATATCCAAAGCAAATGGAAGAAAGGAAATAATGAACATTAGAGCAGAAATCAACGAAACAGAAAAAAGACAAATGGAAAAGTAACAAAGCCAAAAGTTGGTACTTGCAAACGATTATTAAAAATAATAAACCCCTGGCTAGACTCATCAAGAAAATGAGGGGCCCAAAGTTAATCAAGAATGAAAAAAGTTTCACTGAAGATCCTGTAGTTATTAAGGAATAATAAAGGAATATTATAATCAGCTTTATGCTGTAAGTTAAACAACTAAGATAAAATTGGCAAATTCCTTAAATATGCTTACCAAAACTGACCCAGTATAAAATAGAAAATCTGAATAGCTATGTGTCTGTTAAAGAAATCAAATTCATTATCAAACTCCATAGAGAGCCACGTGGTTTCACTGGTGAATTCTATGAAACTCTTATAGGAGAGAGAACAACACTCTCCCACAAGTTTTTTCACAAAACAGAGGTTGAAGAATCAAGTTCTAACTTTTGTGAGGAGACCATCATAATGTTGATGTGGATGAGATAAAACTGTTACTGAAAAAAAAATAAGTATATCTGAGCATAGATTTAAATATTTAACAAAATATCAAATTGTATATAGTAATATATAAAAGGATCCATCATTTTTTATGATCAAGTGGGGTTTATCCCAAGCAACAGAAAGTTGGTTTCTCATTCTAAAATGGGACTATAATTCACTATATTAACAATACAGAAGACTCATATGATTTCAGTAGACATGAACACATCATTTGACAAAATTTAATGCCCATTTATGATAAAAACTTGGCAGATTTCATTCAATCTGATAAATACTATCTATCAAAAACATGAATCTCACATTTAATGGTAAAATATTGGACCTAAAATCTATTCACCCTTACCAATTTAACATTGTATTAGATCTTAGTGCGATAAATTAAAAAAAAAAGGCATACAGATTAGAAAGATGTAAAACTATTTAAAATGGTTTGATTCTCTTATCTCAAATTTGCCTTTTTAAATCACTTTCTGATTTCTGTATTAGAAACTTAAAAATACATTTTTGGTCTAATAAGTATAATTGATAGAACCCCAAATTTTAATTTCTTTTCCCCCGGTATTGTCTACCCTTAAAATCATTTTCCTTCACAGCTTTCTATCTATAAGGTAAAATGAAATTCCCATTACTATTCTGGAAAAACTTGGTTCTTTTTTTCTAGAGTGTAAAGGTAGTGATCATTAACATAGTACATCTCCTCCTGCCTACCTGCCTGCTACTTTGCAGTCATAGCTCTCATCTCCTCTTGCTTTGCTGTATAGTATGATCCTCCCAATGTCCTTCCAACCCTCTCCATTGTAATGTACCATCAGGTCACTTAGAGAACCATTTTAAATGATCTAATAGTGTATTTGTCCTCCATTACAGTGTGAGTTCTTGAGGGCAGGGACCATTCCTTTATTCATTCATATTTTTATTCTTAGCATTTGGCATGATAGCTGATAAGCAGCTGGTGTTAAAATATTTTGAATTAATAAGTGAATGGATGCTCATTATCAACCTGAAGGAGTTTTAATTCATAAAAAAAGTGTTTGATCTTGGGTAATTTTAAAATGCTTTGGTCTCAAGATATATCAAATATTTGACCTTTAATTAGTTTCTTTACTATTACTTTACAAAACCTTATTTTCTTCAAGACATGGAAGTAAAATGTTTTGTGCTAATATAAATTTTAGGATAATTAATGTTTGATTTTAGCACATCTTATGATGTTTTCTTGGGAACTCATGATTATGTTATAAATAAGACATCACAATTTTATAGTATGCTAATGTTTTTTAAAAAATGCTCACTGTATGAAAAATGCATTTTTTTCTCCTAGAAACAAGCTGCTGAAATTTTCTCAAGTTTCTTTAAGATTATTTAGTTCGTTTTGTTCAAATATATTACTGAATTATTTTTACCTTATGTTTTACATAATTAGTTTAGAGTACCATATCAGAAGTTACCATGATTCTATGTGGTCTAGTTTGTTTTATTTCTTAGGTGAAAGGAGGAAGTTTCATGTTTACCTATGGAATTCCTCATGTGCAAATAATACAAAAATTCTCAGGATAGTATTGATATGTGATTTGTAAAGACCATGTGCCTTTATGGACAGTGTCAGATGTTAAGGTGAACATTTATTAAAAGTTTCTTGTAATAATAGATGGGAAGGATACTTTAAATAAGACTCATTTATAACTCTAAATACTGGGTAAATATTAAGAACATTTATAAAATATTTACATGTTTAAATTATAAAGCATTTTCTGCTTATTTTTTAGCATCTTATTTTTTTCATAAACTAGATGAATAATACAAATATGAAATCTATGTTAATCATCTTTGTAGTCAATACCTTGATTAGTGAATTTTTCCTAGGTGGTTTTGTAGGTGGCCATGAACTCTCTAGTTTCCCTGCCGTTCATTTTATGTATAATTAATTGACACATTCCTTAAACATCCTTTCCTTGATACCAGTTTTTTGTTTTGTTTTGTTTTCTCTATAGTGAACACTTCTTGCATAGTGTTCTTTAGATAAGCATTCAGTAAATGGCAACTAGGTTATTAAATTTAGTTATTCTACTTTATGATAACTTTATTGCTATCCAAATGATACTAGGTTTAAATCAGGAGTATATAGATTATTTTCTTAGAAGTAGTTAAAAATTCTATCTTCATTTTATGGCATATTCATGGGAAGAAAAGGAAACTTTTAAAGAATTCATTTTTCATTCTACAGCAACATTTTGTTAAAATCCACTGTGTTAAATATATTGACTATAACCAGTGTTATTTGTTAAGGAATATTGCATTTGGCATAATTAGGGTGGAGGTGGAGATAAAATGGACTGTACCTTCCAAGTCTTCAAACAAGGACTGTGTAGCACTGGTGACATTGTTAAATAGTGTCTGAAGATTATACTGGGACTTGTAATGAGTAATCTAGCCTGAAAATAAGAAAATGCCGATTAGTTCTGCTGCCAACTTTCTGATTGCGTGTCTTTGGCTGAGTCACTTAACTTCTCTGGTCCTTAAGTTTTTTCATCTAGTATGTGAGAGATTGAATTAACTGTTCTTTTAAATTTTCTCGTGTTCTGATTACAGTGAAAATTCTTAATTTGATTCTCAAATTTTCTGAATCCAGTGAAATTTTTTTTAAATAAGCAGAAAACTTAATAGTTACAAATAAATACAACTAATACAATACGAATGAAACATACAAGTATTGGCAGAATACAGGGTTTTTAGAGGTGAATAGAGTTCATTAGAAAGCCTTCTAGAAAAAAAATGTGGCAAGTGTATGAAGTGGGATAATGAGTAGGTGGGAGGGTAGGAGGAATATGTTGGTAGGATCAAAAGGTTTGCATATGTGGCAGTCATTTATTTGAAGGAGACCACAGGCAGATTCAATTGACTGAAGTAGTGACTTCCTGCTGAGGAATAATGGAAAACAAGGCTTTTGACACTGTGAAGAGAAGAAAGGTGTCAATTAGTTAAGTGCCTTGAAAGTCTTGCTAAGGAGTTTAGGCTTGATAGTGATGGGCAACCACTGCATGCTTTTGTGCAGGTGATCCAAAGAATGAACTGTGCCTGAGAAAAATCTTCAGGTTGTTTTTAGTAAGATGAAATGTGAGAGCTTAAAAACTTCATGGAGAGATTAACTTGTTAAGATTGCACCAGAAAATGAGCTGGTTTTGATAGGTAAAGCCATGGCTTTTTAAAATTAACTATAATATTTAGGTTAGTTGGATTTCCAGTTAGTTGTTAAAGGATAAAGAAAGCCTTGTGACCTGAATGTGAAAATATATAGAATTTATTACCTTGCTTCAGAGCCCCACCGTGTTACTCTCTTGTATTTCTTACACATCAGTTAAAACAATTCATATAATGAGAAAGATGGATCATTTCTTTTTTTTAACATTTAATATTATTTTATTCAGCTTTTTCCAGCAATAAAATCATTTCATTTTTTCCTCAAAACCAAACTTTTTCAAGAGATACAAGACATTTTAAAACATTTTCCAACTCCTGTATATTCTGTTACAATTGTTATGCATTATCAGCACATAGATTATTGTTGAGGTTAGCTATTTGGCACTTAACATGTATATATTTCACATTTATGTAGATTAATTAGGCTGATTTGAAAAAATTAAACCTCATAGTCATACTCCTATAAAACTATCATGGATGTGGTTGAAAAACATGCACCATTTAAATGACAGTGTTTTCTTTCTTCCCTGCCTAGTCTTTTCTAGCACTGGTGAACTTGTTACCTTATCCTGCTGTTTATGAGCTGGTAGGAAATCAAGATCTTCCTAATAAAGCAGAGTATTCTCTTCGTGAAGTCCCAACGTGTGTTATTGTAAGTCATTTTCTTTTAATCTTTACCTTATATAAATGATATTTGAGATTTGTAGTACAGTGCAGTTTGGCAAAAAAAAGGAACATTATTTAATGGTGTTTAAAGACTGATTTGATTTATTTACCCATGGGATATGCTCTGAATTATCTGTGCATGGAATTTTTGATCCACATCACCTAAAAGTTACAACACCTCTTAGAATACAAGGTTAATGCTCCCCAATCAGGAAAGAAACATGGCATAAACAGAAATATGTACATGAATGATTTTTAGATGGTTTATGTTACTAGTCACACCAGTGTTGCTTCTTCATTGGCTACAATAATTAGGATTAAACTAGATCCAAGGAGTCCAATACATTTTCTGCTTATATTTTAATGAACTACCTATTACTGCCCCATGAGGGCAGTATGTACATATTTTTTTGAGACTTTTTTCATATTCATACTCCGAAATGGGTAACTTCTTTTAATCATTTAGAGATATTTAGTCTCTCATCTTTGGATAACTTTATGAATTAAGCACATAAAATATGTACTTATGCATTCATAAAGAATTATTTAATTAACACTGAAATTCTATTAATCATTCTTATTTTCTGGTCCCTTTGACCTGTGTGTTATTGTTTTTTCTATAGTTTTGCCCATGTGAATATTTTTAATTCTTGTTAATCCTGAATATTCTAATTTTGTAAAACTTTCTCTACTCTGGAAATTTTTGGATAATTTTATGAATGAAATATAAAGATAGATACATCTAATGTTGGATTTTTAATTTCTATTCTCTTTTCCTTGAAGTGTTTCAATTTTACATTGTGCTACTTGTATCTTGGCATTTCTTAAGTAGTTTTATAATTAGCCATTTATGTGTCTGTCTTCCCTCCTACCCTGTGAGTGCCTGAGAACAGGTAGGACATCTTAGTCATCCTTAGCATTTAGCACATAGTAGATGTCCAGTGAATGGTTTTTGAAGATATTCCTAAAAGTATTGCCTTTGTTGAAATCAGTTATGGGAGTCTTGTCACTCTCTCCTATGTCTGTGGTTCTACTTCTGGTTCTCTTCCAGCTTCTCTGATCTCTCTTATATAGTCTCCTTTGTGGACTTCTCTTCCTCTGCTGTCTGTTATCCAATTGATCTCATCCAGTACTGTGACTTTAGTTGTATATGGACAGTTCTGACCTGTATTGCTCACCTGTCAAATCTATACTCAGATTTCTACCAGATAATGGACATCTGGAACACTGATGGGCATCTTAGTCTTACCACTTCTAGAACTGAATATAATGTGTTTTTTTTTTCCTATTTTAAATCAATTCCATTTCCTGTTTTCCTATCTCAGCATATGGCACCATCATCCACATAATGCGCTAGAAACCTGGAAGTCATCATTGACTTCTCTTTCTGTACATGCAATTAATCACCATGTATAGATTTTTGCCTCCCTAATAACTACATCTTGTTTACTTTTTTTGTTCCTATTAAGGCTACCTTAGCTCAGATTCTCATTTGTTGTCTAGATTACTTCAGTGAGATCCTAACTGCTTTTTTTTCCCCCAGTCTCAACCTGTAATTTATCCTCATGCTGATTTATTCTCAAAGTGGTCCTTTAGAAATGAAAACCGGATGTAGTAATTCTATTTAAAATCTTTGCTGACTTCCTTTTGCCTCCACGCGTAGCCATGTTCCTTTGCCTGACATACAGCTTCTCCTTGTTTCTCAAAGCCCTTTTTTTTTCTCTTGTCACCTTCCACTCTGATTTCCAGGGTCTTCGAACAAGTTTCTTCCTTTCTCTGGGGTCTGGAAGCTTTCTAAACCTTGCTTTTTGGCTAGATAGTATCTCTTCATTTTTCATGCTTTACTCAAAAGAAGTCATCTCATATGTCACAGTATTGTATAATTACTTTTGCATTTGTCTGTCCTAATGGACTGTAAAATCCATGAGGAGAGGAACTGGATTTTGTCTTTTGCCCAAAAAGTCTAGCAAGTTGTTGTTTTGTTTTTCTTTTGCTACTGTGAGCATGGTGGGTTCTCAGTAACTTCATTTTTTATTAATTACATGATAGGCTCTTAATGATCTTGGCCCTTCTTAGGCTTTATTCAAAAGAATTTAAATTTAGTATCTTTCTGTTTTCTTTGGGAGTCCTGTGGCAGGAACCCTAGGAAGTTACACTGAGGAGCTGTGTGTGTGTGTGTGTGTGTGTGTGTGTGTGTGTGTGTGTGTGTTTATTTAACTGCATACATTCATGGGTGGGCTTTCTTTTGTGGATGCTTTCAAACTTGCATTTAAAAAATGGTATAATAAACTCCCATATACTCAACACTAAACTTTAGCTTTTATCGACATTCTGTCAGTGTTCTCCCATCTGTTCCCCTATTCTTAACCAGTTGCCTCTCCTTTACTCCTGCATTTTTCTTTTCCTGGAGAATTATAAAGCGTGTTTTAGGTATAATGCCAATTTATCTGTAAATAATTTAGTATGTATCTCTAAGTAATAAGGACCTCTGGGTTTTGTTTTGTTTTGTTTGAATTACCACCTTGTAAACCATCATGGCTTTAATCATATCTAAAATGTTAGCTATAATCCTTTAATGTTATCTAATATGTGGTCTGTATAGAAGTTTCCTTTTTCTTAAGATGTCTTTTTTTTTTTTTAATAGTTGGTCAAGTCATGATCCAAACAAGGTCCATACATTGCATTCAGTCATTATGTCTTTTACATCTTTTTTCTAAAACAGTTCTTTTTTTGTTTCCATGCCATTGATTTATTGGAAAAACTGGGTTATTTGTCCTGGGTTGCATTGATTCATTGTTTCACCAGGAGATGTGAAATGGTGATTATATTCTGTTATTCTTTTTTTATATTTCACTGGAATTATTTAATAAAGGAAACCCTGAAAAAGTTTTTTTTTTTTTCAGGCATGGCAGAATAAATGCTTGACTATTTATAAATTTTCAAAGTAGTGAATTGGTCTAGTAATCTCCAAAAGGGATGTTTTTTATTATTATCATTATGAGCTTCTAGTTTTTATATGTATATGTTTCAATCCAGTACAGTTAGTCATTATTGCTTTTGATAATCAAGATATTCTTTGGCTACAGAGTCCTTTTGACATGTTGTTATTCCTGTTTGATATATTTCTTTCTAATGTAAGACGTTCTGGGCTCATTGTATACATTTTCTGGCTCAGTCCTGGAATCGGCCATCTTCAAAGAGTTGTCGTTCCTTTTACTAGGACTTGCTATTTAGAAACTATAACCGGGACACTAGACATTTTCATCGTTTAGGGTTGTCATTATTTCTAGTCCTTTCAGGGGACAGCTGAAGAGTATAAGTATTTTTTTTTTAAAGAGAAATTCATCATGATCCTATGTTGAGTTTTTTCTTAGATTTTTCTCTTTCACTGAAAAGCTTGGTTACTAATGACATGAACGAAACTACTTATTTGCTTTTATTGTACAGTGTACATATAATAGTTCAGAATAAAATTAGTGCATGCATATTGACATTTCATTTCACTTAGTTTTGTTATTAGAATTTATGCCACCAGGGATTTGCAATCAAAATGTTGTGTTTTAAAGTTACTTGAAGTAAATCTCTGTTCTGCCTTGTTATGCCACTAACTGAATAGACTTGTTTTAGAATGTTCTAAATTGAGAGGTTGTTTTACCTTTTGTATTAATTTTGTCTTTTTGATTCTTACATAATTTAATGTTCTTTTAAAATATGTGACTCCAGTATGTAACAAGGCATAGTCACAGAATGTGCTTACATATTAATCCCTTTTGTCCTTTTTCACCTTAGGTATGTATTGATCTTCATTATAATAGCAGTTAGCTCCATGTAGCTATTTAAATTTAAATTAATGACAACTAAATAAAATTCAAAATTTCTCTCCTGTAAGTTCTATCCACATTTCAAGTTTTCAGGTACCCACTAGCTATAGGTGGCCAGTGACTGCCACATTAAATAGCACAGACAGAATATTTCCATCATTGCAGAAAGTTCTTTTTTATAGCACTGCCTTATAGCTAACACTTTTTGTTAGTTTTTGGCTTATCTTTCAACTGTTACTTTACAACTGTTACTTTAAAAAATAATATATTTTCTTTCCCTCCAGACTTAAGCAAAAGATAGTATGCTCTAAACACTGCCCTGTCTGCATTTTTCTTTTAATTCTTTACCTTTGAGATTACTGCATACCAGTATATAGAGCTCCACCCTTAGCCTTTTCTACAAATGCATGGTATACTGTTGTGCTAGAGTTTATTCATCCAATCATCTATTGGTGGACACTGGATTCTTTAAGGTTTTTGCTATTATAAGTTATGCCAAAATTAGTAGCTTGGTTTATATTTATTGTATTTATCAGTGTGCCTATATAGTTTTTCTGCTGTTGCATAACAACTTGCTACAAACTAAACAAATTAAAACCACACATTTAGGAGCTCACAGTTTTGTACATCAGAAATCTCGCACTGTGTTTCTGGGTTTTCTGCTCAGAGTATTATTATAAGCCGAAATCAAGATGTTGGCCAGGCTAAGTGCTCATCTGGAGGCCCTGGGGAAAACTGCAATTCCAAATTAATACTAGGCAGAATTCTTAGGTTGTAGGACTTAAGTGCCTGGCTTTCTGCTGGCTGTCAGGCAGGAGTTGCTCCTGGGGTTTTTTTTTCTGTGGCCCTCTCCATTTCAACTGTGAACAACATCCCTTCTGTCAAATCCCTTTCATGCTTTGAATCTGTCTGACTTCCTCTCCTGTGAACAGCCCCGAGAAAATTCTTTTCTTTTGAATGGCTCTTGTGATGATATCAGAGCCACTCGGATAATCTATTTTAAAATCAATTAAGGACTTCCACAAAAATCTCTTCACAGCAATACATGCATTAGTGTTTAAGGCCTCAGAATCTTGGGGCTCTTAAATTCTGCCCACTATAGAATCTTTGGGCTAGATTTCTAGAAGTGGGATCACTGGGTTGAAAGGTAAATTCATATGTAATTTTAGTATATATTGCTAGTTTTTTATACACAGGGAATAATCTTTTTGCTTTCCCATCAATGAGGTATAATAGTGACTGTTTTTTAGTAGTCCCACTCCCCCTGCTTGTGTTCCCTCTCTCGCTGTCTCTCTCTCTGTCAAATAAATAAATTAAAAAATAAAAATAAAAAAAAGTAAAATCAAGGTGTTAATAGGGCCACCTTCCATCCAGAGAATCCAGGGGAGAATTCTTCCTTGCCGCCTCCAGCTTCTAGTTGTTCCCAGCATGCCATGTCTTGTTGCTACATAACTCCAGTTTCTGCCCTCCATCTTCACAAGGCTCTCTCCCTCATCTGTCTTAAATCTCCCCTTGTCTTTCTCTTCTAAGGATACTTGTCACAGTCTTACGGCCCAGTTGGGTTAATCCAGGATGATCTTATCTCAGAATTCTTAATTACCTCTTCAAACACTCTTTTTCCAAATAGGGTAACAATCATAGGTTCTGGAGATTAGAACGTGGACATATCTTTTGTTGGGGGTCACAATTTAATTCACTATGCCACCAAACAGGAGAGTGGCCTTTTCCTCTACTTCTCTCCTGTAGACTGAACGTGTACCCCCCAAATTCACATGTTGAAACCTAATCCCCAATGTGATATTTGGAGGTGGGCCTTCAGGAAGTGATTAGTATCTTTAAAAAAAAAAAAAAATAGACTCCGGTTTTGCACAATGGCAGTATCGTAGCCAATGAGGTTTATCTGAGGTGCTGCAATTATGGCTGATTGAAAAAAAAAAAATAGACTAGAAAAATCCCTGACCCCTTCTGTCGTGTGAAGGCATAGTGAAAAGATGACTGTCTATAAACTAGAAAGTGGGTCCTTGCCAGACACAAAATCTTCTGGTGCCTTGATTTTGGACTTCTCAGCATCCAGAACTGTAAGAAATAAAATTTCTGTTTATAAATCACCCAGGCTATGGTACTCTTGTTACAGCAGCCAGAATGGATGAAGACCCCTCCCACTTGAAAAATTCCAAGGAAGAATGTTGAAGGTTGAGTTTTGTTTGGGGATGTTCATAGGCTAACCAGTCACAAGCCACTCCTAGTGGTGCAGGTGCAGAAGTATTGGCATTATAACTGATCTCTCCCTCTCCTTTCACAGCAGGCCCTCAGGCATGTATGTATTTATGTGAATAGATAGTCCTTTGCTTTCCTAGTTTTGGTCTCATTCTGGCCTACTAGATCATTGAATGTATTTTCCAGCTGGACAGTATCCGTTGAAAGAATTTCAGACTTGTTTTTGTTTTTGTTTGTTTGAGTCCCAGGCCTTACTTGCCACTAGCTCATTGTTTGGAAGATGCTGCTTGATTTAGAAAAGTGATTGCCTTATTGACACATGTTGCAGTGCTTAGAAACTGAAGTTCTCCATAAGGCAGGCTTCCCAGGAGTTTCGTTTTCTTCCCTAAATGGTGATCCATCAACGTAATCCTCTTTAAAGAACATATTATTTACTGTAACATTTGTTCTCTGAAAATGCATTATCATTGATAGATCCCTGCAATCTACTCTTCCATTAGCTTGCTGGTAATACATTCTCTCTTTTATTCTTAACATATCCAGTACTTAGGTATGGAACTAGAACTTTATATAGAGTCCCAAAGTGTCACCGGCTGTCAAAGTCTGAGCTTAGTATTCAGATAGATGGACAAATTTCAGTCACCTATACTAGTATCCTACTAATGAAGAGGAATCTGTAGTAATCCTTCCAGAAGCTACTATGCATAGAACTGATTGGCAGATTCTCTTCTCTCAGATAAGAGAAGGCCAGTGATACATAATTCTAGATTAATCTCTGAAGATTATGATAAAACAGTGATCATTTCTTAAATTATTTTAAGCAGTAAAAATACCTTTTTGAAGCAACATTTGGCAAACAAGTTTGTCCAACAAGTTTGTGTATATATATATATATATATATATATACACACACACACTGTAAAGACTACTGAATAGTATCCAGGTGCCTGGACAAGTCAAGGGGAGCTCCACAGCTCTGTCACTGTGGTTAATCAGGACTGTCAGAGGAGAAATTAGGAAAAAGAAGAGAGTGGGATTACTGAGAATCTGAATGTGAAGCTGGCAATATCAATGAATTACTTAGTTCATGTTCTGTCATAAGGTTTGAAACAAGGAGTGCCCAGCTAAGAAGCAGACAGAATGACAGATTTTAAGATAGCAATCATTTTATTCTTCATGTTAGGTAGTTTATTTAATATTTGCTGATTATAAACTTTTGAGTACTTAGAAATTTTTGCAAGATATCCATAGAATGATAATAAATGCATTCCTAAGTGTTAGGTATAAACTTTTACTATACAAGTTGACACAAAATCCAGTTTTTACTATGTTTTGATTTGTGTTTTTCAAATTTTGAAAGATTCATTATTTCCTCAACCTTGCAAAGTCATTTCTATGCTTCTTATTTGATCATATGACATTTGTACTATCATCCACGTAGACCTCTGTAAATATTACATGACTTTACTCCCTAGCAAAACCTTCATTTTGACCTATCATAGGTCACAGAAATGTCTTCAGTTTGAACTCACTGGAGGGTAGCAAGTTTCTTGGTCAGGAAAATGAACAATGAGAGAGACAAGTATTCATCTATGAATAAATTTCTTAGGCCTAAACCCAAAGAAATATTATAAAATATAGGGCATTATAGCAGGGCATTATAAAAAGAAAGACTTTTAGAGAGTGCTCAAAATCGCATAGTTGGCTTACATTGTCAGGGCTTGGGATATCTGGTGGCACCTGGGTCATCAGGTTCTCTCTGCACTTGCATCGTGATTTTTAAGCCTGGCTACACAGTGCAACAACTTGGAAGTCTTTTAAAAGAATATTAATGTCAGAATCTGACCCCCAAGGATAGTGACTTAATTGGTCATTATTCATATATTCATATGCCTGGGCATTATTCATATATTTATATGTATATACAATTTTTTTTAAAGTTCTCTAGGTAATTCCAATGTTCAACCAGGGTTGGAAACCACTGATTTACATGAGCAGAGACTATTAACAAAATCTCAGCTACTAGATAAAACTATTTAAATCCACTGTTCATGCTTTACATTTGTAGATAAGTTGCTCATGCAATACCACAATGGGGTAGAAATTAGTGATTCTCCACTTTGGCTAAACATTAGATGACTCATTTCAGGAACTTTGACAAATCTTAATACCCAGACACACCTAGACCAATTAATTCAGAATCTCTAAGGGTGAGACTTGGGCATCTTTTTTTTTTTTTTTTTTTAACCTCTCTCTAGGTGATCAAATGTAAAGCCAATTTTGAGAACCATAAATCTAAATAAATCTTTGTTGAGTTGATTTTTCTTTAAATGGTCTCACTCCAACTCTTTCTTTTTCAGGATATTATAGATAGACTTATAATTTTGAATTCAGAAGCTAAGATTCGTTCTTTATTCAACTATGAACAATCACACATCTTTGGTCTAAGGTAAGGTGCTAAATTTTACCTGAGGTACATTTTCTATCTTGCAGAAACAATTAAGCATATGTTCTGTGTACTTTCAAAAAGTATTGGAAATGAGCAAATTTTTAAAGCATGTTTAAAGGTAAGTTGTAACTTTAGACAAAATAAATATAGCTATTAGGTTTTTATATAATGGCTTTTGTCTACATTTAGGCTCTGTGTTAGTACAATGTCTTCCACTTTTGTTTGATTTATATTACAAATGCCTCTTTAAAAAGAGGCATTTTGCTTACTGTACAGTTTACTTGGGAGTCAACTGGGGTTTCCCTGGGTTGGTATTTGATAGGACTCCTTCCATAATAGAGACTTGAAAAAGGCCTGAAAATGCATGATTTATCTTGAGGCTCAAATTTTGCTCCTCGATGTTAACCATTACTCCTTAATCTCAGTTTTCCCAAGGTTTAAACCTTTTTGGTCATATATACACCTATAATTTGTTTTCCTATCTATAAATTACCACTTTTAAAAACAGCTGGATAGGTTTGTGTTTCTTTTTTTTTCCCCCTTTCTACTAGCAAAGTAACTTTTTCAGCCAACAGGGAGGGGGTCAGTGAGAATGCTCTACCTAAGAAATAAAGCAATCACTTTTTTAAAATTAGAATCTCTGATGGTAGTATATATTACAGATCTTATACTCAAACTTTTTTTTTACCATTAATAGCTGAGTTTCATTTTTGGACTTTTTAGTTCAAAGAAGGTAGAAAAACTATAGCTATTATAGTTCTTTGAATGGTGTGTCCTTTATCTCAAAATGTATTTTCACATTACATTTTAACTTCTCATGTGTAGCATCAGGTACATCATATAGCAAGCAATGATGAAAATACTAGGAAAAATCTATTCAGTAGAACTTGCTTCTGCATAGCAAGTATATTTCTGAGTTTTGTAGTTATAGAATATAGATTCTAGCTTCTTTTTACTGATACAGTGAGTGAATGTCTTTTTCTTTATATAAAGAAGAGTAGTATTTTTCCCTAGTATTCTTGTTAAAAAAATAATAGGATCTTAATTCATGTAAAAAGCCATCCAAGAAGTAAAATGTCCCAGGGAATAAAATATATTAATTTGCATAGCATGTGCTTTTTTCAAATGGAATGCAATATCCAAATGGAGTCATTCTGTTCTACACGAGAAAATTTGCCATGGCATTGTCGATACATGTAATAGAGTTGTGTGGTATACAGTGGTTAGATCAGCAACATGGACTCGAGTCAAGACTGCTTGCTCTTTACTAGCTGTGTGAGTTGGGATCTCAGATACCATCTGTAAGAGGAAAATTGTATTATTTTCTTCATAGAACTATTATGGGAATTGCATAAGAAAAATTAAAATGACTTAACAGTGCCTGGCATGTAGCAAGCACTATAAAAATATTCATAATAGATGTAGTAGCAGTAGTACTTCAAGTGTTTATATCTGCTTGCTTTATATGATTTTTGTGTTTGAGTAGGAAGTAAATTTTGTCTTCATTCATTCAGTACCCCAGTAGTCTTCTACATGCTGCCAAGTAATTTGCTATGTTTACAGCATCAGCAATAAGAGAAAGAAAAAGGGCGCCTGGGTGGCTCAGTTGGTTGAGCGACTGCCTTCGGCTCAGGTCATGATCCTGGAGTCCCAGGATCGAGTCCCGCATCGGGCTCCCTGCGCGGCGGGGAGTATGCTTCTCCCTCTGACCCTCTTCCCTCTCGTGCTCTCTATCTCTCATTCTCTCCCTCTCAAATAAATAAATAAAAATCTTTAAAAAAAAATAAGAGAAAGAAAAAGACCAAATCATTTTCTGAGGAAAAGTTTGTATTTTATTTTTTGTGCTTTTTTAACAAGTTTTTCTTTGACAATATGTTTATTTCATTGTATTTCCAAGTTTATGTTCATAATATTCAGTTATATTTTTAGGTCATACATTTGAGGTTAGATACTTTGCTTTTTTCTAATAATTCAGTCTAGCGTTGATCTTTGTGGCCCAATAGCGATAATTTATATCATAGCTTTGTATTCTATAAATCTTGTGTTTCTCTGTGTTTTGGATTCTTACCTACACCATTTTCTTTACTTTCTACATTGGTTTTGTTTCTAATTGTACCTTTATTATACCGTTCCCTTCAGTAGATCATCTCATGAGTGTATTTGCCTTCTATACTTAGCACTGCTTGTTCCATTCACTTTTTCCCCCCTCTGAATAAGGGTACATTTAATACAGTTTCTGTAGGTTTGCCATAGCACTTAGATGAGGCTAATACAGGGCTTAGTGAAATGTGGATTTTCACTTTTTTTTTTAAGATTTTATTTATTTATTTGACAGAAAGATACACAGTGAGAGAGGGAACACAAGCAGAGGGAGTGGGAGAGGGAGAAGCAAGCTTCCCACCGAGCAGGGAGCCCGACCTGGGGCTCGATCCAGGGACCCTGGGATCATAAACTGAGCTGAAGGCGGATGCTTAACAGCTGAGCCACCCAGGCGCCCCATGAATTTTCACTTTTTAATAGAATCACATCCTCTGTAAATTTCTGAATTTTTATTTGTTCAGATCCTAGAAATCTTGTAAATGACTAATATATGAGAAGGTTGCTCCTTTGATTAGTCCTCCTATCCTCTTTGTTTCCACTTCTAGCCTGTCCTTTTCTAATTTTGGTATCTGGGTGCAGACATGCCCTCACATGTCTCATCTTACAATGAAACACACTCAAAAAGAAATTTCTCTTGACCTCCTGTCTCTGAAGTCACTGGCCTGTTTCTCTTCCTCTCATCATAGCAAGTAATCTGTACAAACTGTCCCCACTTGCTCACCTCTCTTTACTTTTCAGCCCACTTAGATTTGACATTGACTCTATTAACTTTGTCAGAATTGCACATCCTGCTCAAGTCGCTTGTAGCTTCTATGCTGATGAATGTAATAGATTCTTCTCTTTTTAATTCTCTTATTATAACTATCAGCATTTGATAGAGTGGACCATTTCTTTCTATGTGAAAGTTCTCTTTGTTTCTGTGACACTTCCACAGCTGCTATTTTTTCTCTTTTGCATTTTCTAAGCAATTTTTAGAATTTGGAATACTAAAGGTGCACCTAGGTGGCTCAGTTGGTTAAGCCACTGCCTTCGGCTTGGGTCATGATCCTGGAGTCCTGGGATCGAGTCCCACATCGGGCTCCCTGCTCAGCCGGGAGTCTGCTTCTCCCTCTGACCCTTCCCCCTCTCATGTGCTCTCTCTCTTTCTCTCTCTCTCATTCTCGCTCTCTCAAATAAATAAATAAGTAAAATCTTAAAAAAAAAAAAGAATTTGGAATACTAAGGACTTTGTCCCAGTTGCACTTTTTCCTCTTTGTTCTACCCCAAGTTCATCCACTTACACCTTTACCTTTAAGTATCCTGTATGTCTGTGGGTGCCCCACAGTTTATATCCCTAACCTAAATCATTATTCGGAGCTACCAGGTTCAAATATACAACTCTCTCTTGACATCTCAATTCGTACATTTCTCGGACATCACAAACTTAACATGTCTAAAACTGAACTTTTGGATCTCCTCCCACAAAAACAAACAAAACAAAATAAATCTTCTGTTTCCATCTCATTAAGTGGCCCAACCAACTATTCAGTTGCTCAGTCTTGAAAGTCATCTTAACTTTTTTTCTTTGTTTTTCAAACAGTGATTTATCTTTATTATAAAGAAATTAACCAACACAGGAGACTAATTATAATACATTAAGTGACATTCTTCCTAACTCTGAAAGTAACATTATTTTTTAAAATTTTAATTCCAGGGGCACCCAAGTGGCTCAGTTGTTAAGTGTCTGCCTTCGGCTCAGGTCATGATCCCAGGGTCCTGGGATCGAGCCCCATATCGGGCTCTCTGCTCAGTGGGAAGCCTGCTTCTCCCTCTCACACTCCCCCTGCTTGTGTTCCTTCTCTCATTGTCTCTCTCTCTGTCAAATAAATAAATCAAATCTTTAAAAAAAATAAAAAATAAAAAAATAAAAATTTTAACTCCAGTGTAGTTAACATACAGTGTTATATATTAGTTTCAGGTGTATAATACAGTGATTCGATAGTTCTATATTTAGTGCTCATCAAGTCAGTGTACTCTTAATCCCCTGCACCTATCTGAAAGTAACATTAACATTGAGGAAAATTATTCTGGACATCTTTTTGCACATGTACATACAGAAGAATAGATATATGGAGATTATTTTATAAAAATGGAATCATAATATTTAAATTTACCATTTTAATTTAAATTTTAAATTCTAACTGAATTTTATAGAAAAGAAAAACTAGTGAAACAGAAGAAATGGCTGAATTTCAAATAACTGTTTTTTCACTCCAGGTGTTAGTATTTCCCCAGAGATTCCTCTAAGTTTAAGAAAGAAAAGATTATGTAAAACATTTCAAGTGGTTTGAACATTATATTTCACTTCTAGACAATATTGATTGACTCTACTATGAGAGATGAGGACGTTATTGCTCTCATTGGCCTCCCACCTTCCCTGTGTCCACCTGTGTTAGAAGGATGTTCTGCCATTTCCTAACCTGCCTTCCTAAGTCCTTGATCTTATTTTCTTCTCTACCCAGGAGGGAGATTAAACTAATCCAGGTTTCTTAGTGTAGTGACATGAGATAGGCAGCACTTCTTTAATATGACTGCAGATTAATATTTATAATTGTTAGTTTACTCTTCTCTACTTCATTTACTCCGTCAATATTTATTGAGCGCTTGTTATGCTTTGTGTTAGATGTAGGGGATGTAATGATGGGTAAATAAGATGTGGTGCTCATTCTCTTTAACCTTACAACCTAATGAGGAATCAGATACTAAGGTAATAAAAAAGTGAGGTAATTAATGCAGAAAAGAAACACATTGTAAAGCTCCCCACCTTCTCATTTTAAATAACTGGCAGTTCCAGACTTCCTTATGTGGCTTTCAGCTCCATAATATACCTACACCTTTCCTATGTACATTATTTTCCACCTTTCCTCAGCCTGAACTAATGCTGAATAGGTTAGACTTCTTCTGAAGCACAGTGTTTATTATTGCCTGTATACCTATTTTTTTTGTCTTGAATATTGCTTTCACTTTTGTCATCTTACAAAAATTTGACTCATCCTTCAAGGCAAAGCTGGCTTTATGAATTACTTCCTCTGTGACTTACAACAACACACTTTTCAATAAATGTATTTATTTATTTATTTATTGAAAAGTTTGGGTCCAAATTATTTATTGAAAAGTTTGGGTCCAAATTATTTTCTTGAACATTGTCTTTTACAGACAACAATTAAGGCACCTTGGGGTTCTTATCCTCTATAATTTCTTTTTTTCCAAAGTTGAGGCTTAGTTAAGATCTATAATTGATGTATATCAGTTTCAGGTTACAACATGATTCAGTCTTTGTATATATTGTGAAATGGTCACCACAGAAGTCTAGTTAATATCTGTCACCATACACATAGTTAAGAATTATTTTTCTTGTGATGAGAACTTTTAAGATTTACTCTCTTAGCAACTTGCAAATATGCAATGCAGTATTAACTACGGTCACAATGCTATACATTACATCCCCATGACTGATTTATTTTTTAACTGGAATTTTGTTTTTGACTCTCTTCACACATTTCCCTCACTCCCCACTCCCCACCTCTGGCAATTATCAGTCTATTCTCTGTATTTGTGAGTTTGGTTGTTTTGGAATTCCACATGTTAGTAAGAACATACGGTACTTCTTTCTCTGCCTGACTTATTTCACTTAGTATAATGCCCTCAGGGTCCATCCATGTTGTTGCAAATGGCAAGACTTCATTTTTTTAATGGCTAAATAGTATTCCATAGTATATATACTACATTTTCTTTAGCCATTCATCCATTGGTGGACATTTAGGTGGTTTGCATATCTTGGCTATTGTACATAATGCTGCAGTGAACATGGGGTGCATAAATCTTTCCAAATTTTGTGTTTTTGTTTTCAGATGAATACCCAGAAGTGGAATTGCTGGATCATGTGGTAGTTCTATTTTTAATTTTTCGAGGAACCTCCATACTGTTTTCTCTAGTGACTGTACCAATTTATATTCCCACCAACAGTACTGCCATTCTGATAGGTGTGAG
Organism: Callorhinus ursinus; assembly: GCF_003265705.2. Taxonomy (NCBI): domain Eukaryota; kingdom Metazoa; phylum Chordata; class Mammalia; order Carnivora; family Otariidae; genus Callorhinus; species Callorhinus ursinus. Next base: position 39,045,367 of record NW_027397068.1, on the reverse strand, counting down.
GTGATATTACTGTGGTTTTGATTTGCATTTCCCTGATAGCATCTATTCATGTAGCTATTGGCCATCCTCATGTTGTCTTTGGAAAAATGTCTATTCAGATCCCCTGCCCATTTTTTGAATTGGATTTTTTAAAATTTTTTGGTGTTGTTGTGTAAGTTCTTTAAATATTTTGAATATTATTAACCCCTTATGAGATAAGATTTACAAATATTTTCTCTCATTCAGGACTTTGTTTTTTCATTTTGTTGATGATTTCCTTTGCAAGTTTTTGAGTTTGATGTACTCCCACTTGTTTATTTTTGCTTTTGTTACCTTTGCTTTTAATGTCACATCTCCTGGAAACTTTTGATCCTCCTCATCATGGCTTAGTAGTAAGATATTATTAACAATCTTTCAATTAGAGGACTGTTATGCTCATGCCTAAATTATTTCAATATAAAAACTGTATTTCATGGAGAAAAAATTATATCATTCAGTATTAATAGTTTTCTTTATATGAAACTACAAATTAAGTTTTAATTAGAGTCTAGAATTGCACATTTTTAGCAACTTAAATCTTATATAGTAATTTTTCATTAAATATACACATTAAATTTAATACGGTTAAAGAAATGTTAGTATAGTTCTCCTAAAACTTACTCCTTCTTATTTGAAACTGTCATGTGGCCTGTTGTTAGTTTTCTTAAAAAACAAAAAAACTCTGAAATCTTTATTTATAGAATACCTCTTAAACACCCATAGAACACCCATAACAGTAAATTATATACACAGTATAACAGGTTTTGTGTGTGTTTGTTTTTTTTAGATTATTTATTTATTTGAGAGAGAGAGAAAGCAGAACAAGGGAGAACAGGAGTAGGGGGAGAGGGGCAGAGTGAGAGGAAGAAGTAGGCTCCCTGCTTCATCAGGGAGCCTGATGTGGGGCTTGATCCCAGGACCCTGGGATCATGACCTGAGCTGAAGGCAGACGCTTAACTGACTGAGCCACCCAGGTGCCCCACAGTATAACAGTTTTATGTATGACTACCTTCTTTGTAAAAAATCTGACCTATAAGATGACTTTAAGATGAAAAATAAAAAGTAATTTTCAGTTTAGAGCCAGTGTGGTTATTTTAGCAAACATAGGTAAGTGTTAATATTCCATTACAACAAATCATGAAATTGTTTATTCCCAGTGACCCAGATGCTAACTAGACTTAAATTTGATTAACATTAGTAATAAGCAATTTTAAAATTATCTCTTGCAGTCTTTTTTAATATCAGAAATTAGATATAATCTGACTACAAAACCATCCACATTTTGGATTTTGTATACACATGTACTTGAGCACATAAATAGATATACGATATTTAATTTAATTTGAAGAAAACAGATGCTCTATTACTAATTGACATCAGTAATGGATTCAAAATTCTTATTTAATCAAAGAATTCCCATTTTTATAGAATAATTAGAAAATAATGAAAACAAAACCATAGTTGTTAGTCTTCTTCTTAGAGATATTTACCATTAACCTCTTCATGCCAAAATTTTTCAGGTTTTAGCTAGATATTTTTTTAATAGTTTTATTGTCTTAACACTGCCTTTTTAATTTAATTTTAAATCATCCTGTCATACTTATAAATGTTCATGTATACCATAATTTTAAAGGATTGAATAATATTCTAGTATGGATGAATACCAATTTTCTGTGTTTAGACGTGTAGATTATTTTTTAAAAATTATTGAACATTTTTATAAATATCTCTATGCCCATAATTATCTTTACAACAAATCATTAGAAATGGACTTGCTATGTTAAAAAGTTAGGCACATTTCAAATATATTTCTATCTTCCCTCTTTTCATGACTCCTTTTACTTTACATCTCTGTACCATTTTATATTCCACCCACTATTGACACCTTTTCCTTTCATTAACTTGTTCATTCAGAAAATATTTATTGAGTTCCTATTAGGTGCTGCACTGCTGTCTACTGTCTTTTTTTTTTTTTAAGATTTTATTTATTTATTTTAGAGGGAGTGCCCACGGGCAGGAAGGCGTAGAGGGAGAGGGAGAGAGAGATAATCTCCAGCCGACTACATGCTGAGGGCAAAGCCTGACAACGGGGCTTGATCCCACAACCCTGAGATCCCGAAGAAAGCCAAAATCGCAAGCCAGAATCAAGTCAGACACTTAATGGACTGAGCCACTGAGGTGCCCCTATCTGTGGTTTTTCTTGGGAATTCTGTGACTTTGTTCTCTTTTTATTTCTGGATTCTCTTTTCTCCTTTGTTTTTGCTGATTCTTTTTCCTCTTCCTCTATTTACCCTTTGAATAGAAATCTCTTCTAGTGTATGTCTTCAGTACATTTACCTCTTTTCCTCGCAGTGGCTTCAGTTATCCCTCTTTACTGACTATACTCCTGTATCTATGTATCAATCCTTAAGCTTTCCCGTCATCATATGTCCAGAGTTATTGAACATTAGGCTGTGCATAACATGCAACGTCAGCAAACTCAGTATATCCAAAAATTATACTCTATACTTACAAGAGTCCAAACTAACCTCTAGCTTCAGGAGACCCCAGAGCACTTTCTGAAATAGGTATGAATTTGGTATCTAGAGCAAGTGAGTAGGCTCTGTAAGCCTCTGCTCACATAGGTGTATTGGCAAACTGACTCTACTCCCCACTTCCCCTCTCCAGATATGGTTGTATGTGCATCAGAAACTTTAATCTCCAGATTTGGAGGTACAGTTATTGTGTGTGTAATCCATGTCCCATTCTTGGATTTGATCAACAGGCAGGGAATTGGGCATTGCATCTCTGCTAGCTAGTTTGTATGTGGTGATCAGAAGGAAATCTTTTGTGTTGGGTTTTGTATTGTTTGTATATATCTTAACCAATACATTTGATTACAGAGTTAATGAATAACTTATGGAATTTATCATGATGCATACATGGAAATATTCAGAATGTTAGTAGAAATGAAATGTGTTGATTCAATGTATTTAAGGAAGAAATCCTAGAAAAAAGGGGCAGGATAAAGAGAAAGGGCTTGTGACTTCAGGCATGAGGTAAACAAAAAACATGGTTCAAATTTCTTCAAGTGGAGATGGTAGCTAAGATTGAACTTCACAGAACCATTCTAGGTACCCTAGCTAAGACTGAACTTCACAGAACCATCCAGAGTACCTGGATATTACCTACATATTAATGATGTAATATTTGAAAGTGACATACAAAGTATGTAGTAATTAAGAACAGAGAATTATTCGTGTGGTGAGATTTGATTTGGGTTATTAGCAGACTCCTGGGGGAATCTGTAATATTCAAGATACATTCTAAAACAAGTGGAAGTATTAAAGAGGGCTGTACTGAATGGAGCACTGGGTGTTATACGCAAACAATGAATCATGGATCACTACATCAAAAACTAATGATGTAATGTATGGTGATTAACATAACATAAAAAATAAATGAATTAATTAATTAAAAAAAAAAGTGAAAGGATTAGTCTCACAACCCTGAGATCATGACCTGAGATGAAATCAAGAGTCAGATGCTTAAGTGACTGAGCCACCCAGGCCCCTCACAATACATTGTTATCTCTTAAGAATGGTGACCAATTTGATTCTTAATGTTTAGCACAAAATCTTGCATGTCTTAGGAGTCTGGTGACCCTCGTTAACAGTATTTGCCTTTAAGTTCTGAGTATACTTTGATCTTTTTTTCCTCCTTCCCCTAAGAATAGTTCCATTTTTGTAGATCAGTAATGCAAGTTTCCTATTATTGAGCCTAAATCCTTTGCCCAGGGGGAATTTTGTTTGAGGTTTCTTATATAAGCAAGATAAGCTCATTTGGGATGCCAAATTGGCATTTAAATCTTTTTTTTTTAACTTCTTTACCCAAAACATTTTTCTGTATGATGAAAAATTAAATCATACTGATTTTCATTACATTAGACATAAAATTTAATAAGGTAAAAAGAACTTTTTAAAAAAGACAATTTAGAGCTTAGAAAACAAATATATGTGTTTTTGTTTTATCTACTTGAGCAAAAGTAAAGGACTGAGTAAGGGTCCAGATTCTGTGTGGCTTAAATTTATTTTCCACTTCCAGCACAGAGTCTATATTTATCTTTTTTGTCAGAGCAGCTAGAAAAGATATTAGTTCATGGTCTGTGTCACATCTACCAAACACTATTTTTTATTTATTTTTATTAAAGTAATAAAGGTATAGAGTGCCTGGGTGGCTCAGTCGGTTAAGCGTCTGCCTTCAGCTCAGGTCATGATCCCGGGGTCCTGGGATCAAGTCCCGCATCAAGCTCCCTGCTCCTTCCCACCTCTCATACTCTCTCTCTCTCTAGTGGATAAATAGAATAAATAAATAGAATCTTTAAATAAAATATTTTAAAGTAATAAAGATATATAGTTTAAAAAGCCAAATAGTACGGGAAAAGCATTTAAGAATGAAGAGTAGTCCTCTCCCCATCCTTCTGTACTCCCAAGTCCCAGTCCTCAGAGACTGTCACTTTCGACTCCTTGAATTGGTTTTTTCTGGCATTCATCTCCAGATTTTTGAGTAACATGTTTATACTATGTTGTGATTTTTAAACTTTAGATTTTATCTTGTCATTAGAGATTTAGAAGCTTAGGATTTAGATGTCCTCTGCTGTCCCTCCTTCCCTGCTTTATAGTTTTATCCAAAATCTGATTAAGTCACTATTAAAAGCTTATATTGTACCTAGGAAACAAATAATACATTATATGTTAAAAAAAAAAAGAAGATAGCAGGAGGGGAAGAATGAAGGGGGGAAAATCTGAGGGGGAGACAAACCGTGAGAGACTATGGACTCTGAAAAACAAACTGAGGGTTCTAGAGGGGAGGGGGGAGGGGGGATTGGTTAGCCCCCTGATGGGTATTACTGCATGGAGCACTGGGTGTTATACGAAAACAATGAATCATGGAACACTACATCAAAAACTAATGATGTAATGTATGGTGATTAACATAACATAAAAAAAGCTTATATTTTTATGTCTATATAAATATTATCTCTTTATGGGCCAAGTAGTATACTATGACTATATTTCATTTTTCATAGTATTTTTTTCCCTGAAGTTAATGATTAAATGATTTTACACTTGCTTCATTTTTTATGTATCTACTAATGTATGCCTAGACTATCATTAAAAAATACACTGCTGCCTCTGTTACGGCATAGCCTCGTCCTTACAAAGTTCTCACTATGTCCTAGGTACTGATACCGGTTTTACATTTAAACACTTAATTTCAGAACAGCCCTTTGAAATAGGTACTCTTATCTCCCATTTTTACAAATGACTATAGAAAAGTTAAGCCATTTGCTTGTGGTGACACAGCTAGTAATTAGTGAAACTGGTATTGAACCCAGATAGTCTGATTCCAGAGAATGTAATACCTGACCCCATAGATTGTAGTGCTTTACAACTTAAATGTCAAGATGCCTTACAGTCATTCTTTTTTTTTTAAGATTTTATTTATTTATTTGAGAGAGAGAATGAGATAGAGCATGGGGCACCTGGGTGGCTCAGTTGTTAAGCGCCTGCCTTCAGCTCAGGTCATGATCTCAGGGTCCTGGGATGGAGCCCTGCATCGGGCTCCCTGCTCAGCGGGAAGCCTGCTTCTCCTTCTCTCACTCCCCCTGCTTGTGTTCCTGCTCTCGCTGTGTCTCTCTCTGTCAAATAAATAAATAAATAAATAAATAAAATCTTAAAAAAAAAAGAGCATGAGGGGGGGAGGGTCAGAGGGAGAAGCAGACTCCCCGCCTAGCAGGGAGCCCAATGTGGGACTCGATCCCAGGACTCCAGGATCATGACCTGAGCCGAAGGCAGTCGCTCAACCGAGCCACCTAGGCGCCCTACAGTCGCCTGAAGGGATGGAACCTTCCATAATATAACTGGAGGAGTTACAAAACAAATTGATAGTTGTAAATGATTGAGTAGGCCGGGAAAGCTAAAACCCAAGGTGACAAGGGGAGGCCCAGAAGCAACTTTTTGTGTCACATTTTAGAAGTACTAGGACCCAGAGGCACCAACATGGACATGGATGGAAGTAGAGGACTAGGCGAAAGTCTAAGACTTTCACGAACAGGGTTGAAATGAAAAGATTCAGGTATGCCCTCACGTTCTTTCTACTCCTATCCATTCTTTCCCTTTTTTGGCAGAACACTGGAGGTTTTACCTTCTGGAAATCATGAGTCAGAGGCAGTTACTGCAGCTGAGAGAAAAGGGTATTGTGCTGAAGAGGGTTAACTGTTACTCTCTGCCAATTCAAGAGCTATTATTCTATTATTCCTTTCCTATTCCTCTTATCTCTCCTTTATTTTATTATTCCTTTCCTCCCCAAATTTATTTTTCTTAGTATTAATAAGACATCTTTTTTCCATTTGCTTGCTTTTCCCTGTATATCTAGCAGTAATATATCTCGAGATGTTCCTGTAAAATATAATAATGTCAGATATTTACAGCATTGCTTACTGTGTGCCAGATATGAGTCTGATCACTTTAAATATTTTGAGTCATTCAAACCTCAGAGCATTAAAGCTCCAGACAACAATGATAGCAACAAACGTTCTTTCACTAGCACAAAATAATTTCCCTCTCACAAACAAAAGTGCCCTTACCCTCTTCCCTGACAGGGAGATCTAGAGTCTCTTCAATGTTAGCATAAATTTCTAGGTGATTTTCATTCTTTGTTCATTTACAGTCACTTACTTATATCCTTTAGCCTATAGACTAAATTACAAATCAACATCCTATGTAAAATAGGAGGTAAAAGAAATCAAGAAAAGGAAATTGGTTAATACCTAAGTGCTTGCTTAAACCAGAGCAAGGTTGAAAATATGGTTAGCTACTGTAGTCCTCATTTCTACAAGTGGATATGAGGCTCTAGTTGATATTTATACCTTCTTTACCCAATTACTTCATTCTGTTTTCCCTTGATACCCAACCAGCCTGAGCTTAGGGTTTTTTAATCTAGTAGGGCAACCCAGAGCTTCCTTGTGGTTCTTGAGTCCTTAGTGGTCTTAACTGTATTGAGCCGCATTAATCTTCCTTAACTTTTATTCCTAGATATGGCAATATTAGGAGGTACTACAGAGTATTCCGTGGACACTACGCTTGATTTTCTGTGTCTCTATTGCACAATAGTAGGGTTTTTTTGTTTGTTAGTTTATTTGTTTTTATGATCATGGTCAGTCCCTCTAGTCTAGAAAGTTACTTTATTTTGCTTATTGTTCCAGGGTTTTGAGGAGCCTCAAAAGGTTAGAGGAATGTTGTGGTAAAGTATAGAAGTATTCTTTTTTGGAATAATATCTCAAAACTATAGTCCTCCACCCCCATGCTGCATGCTACAAAGTTGAGGGGTGAGAAAACCAAGGAAAATGATCATTTCTACTTCTACCCTTTAGCTCCTAGACCCATATTACAGTTCTGAAACAGCACCATATATTGGTTGGTGGTAGTTCAGAGTATCTTGTAGGACAGCACTTCAGTATTACAATGTATTATGTCCTACATGAGGCCATACTGAGTTTTCGACATGCCATTATACCACTATCTAAGATTAGCTACTTCAGGGAGGGAAGGGTACATTATAAAACTAGTGGATATTGTGGATGTTTGCTCAATGCTTCTTTTGTTGTTAGTTTCCTGGTCAAAAGTGTTGTTTTATAGATGCCATGACTTAATGTAGCACAATAGCTAAACTTACATAGGGAATTATCCATGATTTGAATGACATGAATTCTCTCATCACAGGTGATCTAGCTAGGTACCACTGAGTGCCCAAATTGCAAAAGAGGACTCAAAATATAGCACATAATCTGGAGATACCAACCAGCTATCTATCTGGTGGCAGGTTAATAACATTAAATGTCTTCTTATACCTCATATGAAATTTGACATCCATGGTTCTCTACCAAAGATGATCTTACCAACTCTGTACTTACTGAAGGTCATGGTATCCATAAACACCACTTCTGACCAAGAAACTAATTTAACAACAAAAAAAGCATTGAGCTAATATCCACAATATTCACTAGTTTTATAATGTAACCTTTCCTCCCTGAAGTAGCTAATCTTATTTTTTTTTTATTTTTAAAGATTTTATTTATTTATTTGACAGAGAGAGACACAGTGAGAGAGGGAACACAAGCATGGGGAATGGAGAGGGAGAAGCAGGCTTCCCACTGAGCAGGGAGCCTGATGCGGGGCTCGATCCCAGGACCCCGGGATCATGACCTGAGCTGAAGGCAGATGCTTAACAACGAAGCCACCCAGGCGCCCCTGAAGTAGCTAATCTTAGATAGTGGTGGAATGGCATGTTGAAAACTCAGTATGGTATCATGTGGGGCACAATACCTTGCAATATTGAACTGCTATCTTACAAGATACTCTGAATCACCAGGCACTATATGGTATTTTTTTAGGTATTGGATATTGTTATTTTCCAAAACAAAGTTTTATATGCATATAACTCCATTACCATGTGCAAGTAGTATTTATAAGAAGATTAACTGGCCCTGAGAACATAAGTAAATTGTATGAACATGTGGTGCACACATTCACGAGACTACCTATGGCTCCTGGGAAGTTTCTCTAACTGGGTGACCCGGGAAGAAGAAAAAACTAAATCTGTTTCTGCATGATATGTTACTACCTGTTAGAATTGGACTACTATAGCTTCATAGCTTTTCAGAGGGAAAATTTTGAAGTAGCATGTCTACTTAGTCATTTTGTCTAGGAGATATGACTTCAGATATTGATTTATAAACTTATAGAACATGCCTAAATGCTGTCCTGGATGGTCAGGGGCTCAGAGTAAAAAAAGATTGGAAGACTGGTTTAAGAAGATTGGTAGAAGAGGTATATAGATGGTCCTCTGAGAATATACCCAGACTAAGATATTTTTGACTCATGTCAGTGTTCTTGAATGGGATCTCTCCTTCTATAAAGGAGGTAAAATAATCTCTTTTGTTGATGGGTCAGCTTCTTTCCATAGCTACCCTAGTGGCTTACTCACATGGGCTTATGAACCAAGTAGCCCTGATGGCTGGAGCTGGAGATTATGTTCATCAGACAAGAATATTTATTTAACAAAGAGAACATGGATTTACCCTGAAATCATAGGAGACCTTGTGTAAATCTTGTATTGTGAAATTTCCCTGTGGTACTTACTGTTGATATTTTTACATAAACTTATTACTTTAAATTGTTTTTAATACTTTTTCTCTGTTCGTAAAAAAATCTGGAAATATACCACTAAAACTTTTATCCAGTTTACCTGTGAATTTGGATTTATTTTGGCTAATTGCTGACTTTCTTTGGAATGCTTCTGGATATAACCATCTTGTTTTATATGTGAAATGAAGAGATTTTTTTCATAACTTCTGGAAATTGGGATTAGGACCAACAAAAATTAAACTTAACAGTTTGTTGCTTATACACCTACTCATATTTACATTTTGAGATTTTCTGATCATTTTTCTAGGTTAGTGGATATAAAATAATCTGTACACTATTCACTTTGTAAACTTAGCTTTAATATTATCATTGGGCTAAAAAGATTGTCTTACTTAGGCTTTTCCTTCCATATTTAGTCTGACTGTTAGCTTATAATTAATGAGCCATTAAGATCTGTTCATTAGATAATTACATAATTGAGTAGTGAATGGTATTAGTTGTTACTGAGTCTTATAAGAATCTTTTTGCATAATTATTAGAATATGCGTTTTTTTAGTGTTCTGGATTTGTTACATTCATGTTTATACTTCTTATGGATGTAATGACTTACTTTTTCCATTACTCACCCAGCATAATACTTAAGTTTTCTCTGAAATTTTAAAAATATAAATATTACATAAAATATAAACCTATAACTTAACAAATTGTTGTAAAATAAATGTCCACATAATCCCCATTGAGTAAACATGTTTAAGAGAATTTACTAGCACTGTGCATTTTGTTTGATCATGAGTCCTTTCATTCCCCCTAATGGTAACCATTATTCTGACTTTCATGGCTAAATTTACTTCTTTGGTTTACTTTATATTTTTTCTATATAGGCAACTATTCCTAAACAATATATTTTAATTTTGCTGCTTTTGGAGCTGTATATTAATGGTAGTATAGACTGTATATTCTGTCATTTCTGACCTTTTCTCTGTAGCATTGTTTCTAAGATTAATGTTGCATGTATTTCAGTTAATTTATTTTCATTGCTGCATAATCCATTGTATGAATATATTGTGTTTTGTTTATATATTATGCTGGTGGTGGACATTTTTGCTTTTCACTTTGGGCTATTATAAACAACTCTATTACATGTGAAATGTCAGCTACATATTTATTTGTATACATACATGCATAATTTTTCATTGTGTTGCCAAACAGGTATCTGTTTCTGAATTTCCTATTGTGGGCAATTGGATTTTTTTCATTCTTGTACAAATATCACATTGTTTTAATTAGTATAGTTTTGTAATAAATTACAATAACTGATAGAGGAATTCTTTCCATTTATTTTTCAAAAATATCTTGGCTACTTTTACTTTTTTTCTTTCCATATAATTTTTTTTAAGATTCTATTTATTTATTTTAGAGAGAGAAAACGCAAGAGTGAGTGGGGGGAGGGGCAGAGGTGGAGGGAAAGAATCTCAAGCAGACTCTGCCCTGAGCACAGAGCCCAGTGCAGGGCTCAATCTTATAACCTGAGATCATGACCTGAGCCGAAACCAAGAGTTGGGCACTTAACTGACTGAGCCACCCAGGCGCCCCTCCATATAAGTTTTACATTCAGTTTGTCACACAAATCAGCCCACTGGGATTTTAATTATCATTGGAATGAATCTATAGATCAATAGTGAGTTAATTGACATCTTTATAATACTGAGTTTTCCAGTCTGTTAACATGGTATATATCTCTGTTTAGTTTAAGTGTTCTTTAGTTACTCTCATTAATATGTTTTTTTCCAAAGAGATTTTCTATATCTTGTGAATTTAATATTTGTAGACTAATATTATATTCCTCTGTATGTACTACAGTATGTGGAAATATCAGTCTGTGGTTAAGAACATGGACTCTTGAATCACATTGCCAGAGTAATCTTAGATAAGATTTTTAACCTCCCCATGCTTCTATTTCCTCATATGGAAGTGGAGAGAGTGACAAAGTTCCTCACAGAGTTGTGAGACTAAATATGTTATGCCTCTCCCAAATGTAGAACATGGTAAACATCTGATAGTCTGTGAGATTTAATGTATATACAAATTATTCATTCATTTCATTATTCTCTTTTAAAAATGTTTCTTTTAGATTATTAGTGGAGGTATTTTGTTGAACTCTTATAAAAAGCTTAATATTTAAGTTATTGCATAATGTACATTTAAACTAACTTCATAACTGAATTGAATACACATCTTTATGATATTTAATATTCTAATCCAGATGGGTGCTATGTCTAGTGAAAATTTTTACATTATTTAGTGACATATTTTAGCTCTCTACATATAGGACCTATGCATTTCTTATTAGTATCTTCTGTGTTATTATTTTTGCTATTGTTAACACAATTTCTTTTCCCATGGTAATGTTTTAATTGGTTCTTACTGGTATGTTACTACTAGTATATTATATGTAGATTATTTTTTGTATTTTGTTACTGGTTACCCTCATAATTCTCATATTCATATATCTCATACACACACACACATAATTTTTTTCCTCTTATTTCTAGTTATTTTCTCCATATCAACCAAATGGCACATCATACTTTTAGTTGCTTAGATATAAGTCTTGGAGTTTTTTTCTATTTTTCTATAATGTATTACCAGAAACTTTGTGGCTTGAAACAACGCACATTTATTTATTTATTTATTTAAAAGATTTTATTTATTTATTTTGACAGAGAAGAGAGACAGTGAGAGCAGGACCACAAGCAGGGGCAGTGGGAGGGGCAGAAGCAGGCTTCCCGCGGAGCAGGGAGCCCGATGTGGGGCTCGATCCCAGGACCCTGGGATCTTGACCTGAGCCGAAGGTAGATGCTTAACGACTGAGAGCAAGCACCCAGGCACCCCAGAAACAACACACGTTTATTATCCCAGTTTCTGTTGAGGTACACCTTTAGCTGGGTCCTCTGTCTATAGTCTCGTAAGGCTACAATCAAGGTGTCAGCTGGGGCTGTGGTCTCATGTGAAGCTCAATTAGGGAAGGTTCTGTTTTCAAACTGACACAGATTGTTGGTGGAATTTAGTTCCTCATGGTCTTAGGACCAAGGGTCTTGTTTTCTTGCTGCCTAGATGCTAGAGGCCTCTGCAGGTTGTCTGTTGAAGGCTGCCCTCAACTCCTAGAGACCAATTGCAATTCCTTGCTGCGTGTTTTTCCCCAACATGGCTGCTTGCTTCTTCAAAGCTATCAAAGGAGAGAGATTCCAGGAAGAAGGACACAAACTCTTATGTAATATAATCATGTAATCATATCTGTTCTCTCACCTTTAACATTCTCTGATTAGAGGCAAGTCAAAGGTCCCCTGCCTACACTCAAGGGAATCATGAGTACCAGGAGGGTAGGGACCACCCCAAGAGTCTGTTCACCACAGAGCTATTCTTCTGTTTAATAGATTCTTTACTAACAAAACCCTTTTTAAGTCATTATCTAATCTTATTGCTATAAGCTTATTGCTATAGCTTTTAAAATTGGTGTATCTCTTTCGGTCCCTGCCTAATTTCAGCCTATTTTGTATACAGTAGCCAGAGTGATCCCATTTAAAAACAAATCAGATCATGTCAATTCTATACTCACAAGGTTTCTCTTTTCAGGGTAAAACCATACTCCAGTGGTTTCTCATGTCATCAGAGAAAAATCTGGAGTTACTACAATGGCCTTAGAGAGTCCCGTGTGTTCTGGACCCCTAATATTACTTTGACCTCATCTCCTAATACTTTTCCCTTGTTTATTCCTCTTCAGTTATACTTGGCACCTCACTCTTCAAACATGCCAGAAATGCTCTCGCCTTAGGTCCTTTTTTCAAGCTGTTTGTTCTGCCAGGGACACTTTTCACTCCGATAGGTCCATGGCTTGCTTCCTCATTTCTTACAGGTCTTTACTGAAGTGTGTCACCTTCTCCGTAAGGTCTTTCCTAACTACCTTATTTAAAATTACAGTTATCCATCCCTATTACCCCCTTGTTAAAACTCTATTCACTTTCCTGCTTTAGTTGTATCCATGCTGTGTTTTGTTTAACTCTTTATATTGTCTTCCCCTCCTCTAGTATTTTGCATTCCATAAGGACTGGGATTTTTGTGCCTTTGTGTTCAGTGATGTATCCTGGGCGCTTCCAACAGTGGTTGGGACTTAGTAGATATTCAACCAGTATTTCTTAGAATTAAGTAAATTGAATTTTATGTCATGGAGGAGTGGTTTCCAAATAAACAGTTTCATTGTCTTCTAATAATGAACCTTATTTCCTTTCAGATTGTTTTTTTATTTTCATCTGTCTTTGCATTTGGTTTAAACTTCTAGATGATGTTAAATAATAATAGGCAATTTTGCCTTCCTCATGACCTTAATGGGAATGCATTTCCTGTTTATGCTTTTAGCTCTTGCACTGAGATAAATTTGTTTTTTAAATCAAATTAAAGAAGTAACCTTTCTTTAATTTACTTAAAATTTCTTGGAGGGCAGGGAATAGTGTGTGGATGTTGAATCTTGAGTAGCTTTTAAGCATCTGGTCAGATGATTATATCGTTCTTTTCTATTACATATTGATGTTATGAATTACATCAGATGTTTTAATATTAAACTATTCTTTTCTTCCTGGAAGGAACTGTACTTGGTCACAGTCTGCTATTCTTTTAATTTATTGCTGGGCCAAATTTGCTAAGCTTTACATTATTCCTAATACTTGTAAGATCTTAAAAGTTCTACATCATTTGTTAAAGTTTCTATTTACTCATTCTCTAATGAGGAGAATTCTATCTGGCGTGTATTTGCTCTCAGAGTTGCTCCAGTTCACCTTGGACCATCTCATGGTACATTTAGATCCTATAGACCCCTTCTTTCCAACATAAACCAGAGGACACTGAGGGTCAGTTTCATTTCCTATTGATTATTTAGTAGCCTAGAGAAAGCAGAAAGGTCACTAGGTTTCCCTATACCTTCATAACTGAAAGCCTTATTATTTAATTGATCCTTCTTATTTTTCTAACAATATCTATCCTCCTTTTTCTTGGAGCACCTTTGTATGTATCTCATGGTATTTCTTTTTGGAGAGAGATGAAGTATTTCATTATTAGCTGTTTGTAGAAGGTTCATGTTGAAGAAAAAGCAGGGTTATATTTCCAGTTAGCTGGAATTTTTCTATAGGCCTAAGTTTTGGGTGTGTGAGTGTCCCTTTTTTGTGCTGTCCCCACCTATCTTACTATGGAGGTAGTTTTGTTATTAATAATTATCTCTATAACTAATAGTTAATAAGTGATTTTTCTGACTCCTTGTTCCACCTTCTTCCTTCTACTAAGAAACATAGTAGGACCAGGGATACTCCTGGTGCTGTCTTATGTATTCTTTTTCCACTGTTGGAAACAGAGAATAAGGTTTTCCATGTATGTTATATCCCTAAATTTTGAGAAATTTGTTGTTTTTACTCAGGAATTTATTCTTGGCAGGGGGGAGGGGAGGAGTTATTTTGCTATGTTTTGCCTGTAATGGGCAGCCATGACATTTTTTTCTCAATTTCTATCCCTCCCCTAGCAGTATTTGTTCTATTTTTGCTATTTTTGTATTTTGTTCTATTTGTTCTCCATTCCGTCACTTTCAACCTGGAGGTGTCTTTAGCTCTAAAATGGGTCTCTTGTAGGCAGCATGCAGATGGATCTTTTTTTTTTTTTTTAATCCATCCTGATATGCTGTGTCTTTTTTTTTTTTTAAAGATTTTATTTATTTATTTGAGAGACAGAGAGAATGAGAGAGAAAGCACATGAGATGGGGGGAGGGTCAGAGGGAGAAGCAGACTCCCTGCTGAGCAGGGAGCCCGATGCGGGACTCGATCCAGGGACTCCAGGATCATGACCTGAGCCGAAGGCAGTCGCTTAACCAACTGAGCCACCCAGGCGCCCTGCTGTGTCTTTTGATGGGAGCATTTATTACATTTACATTCAGAGTATTCAGATTATTGATAGATATGCATTTCGTGCCATTGTATTGCCTGTAAAGTCATTGTTTCTGCAGATTTTCTCTGTTCCTTTCTGGCCTTTGTTGCTTTTGGTTTTTCTTTCCCTGTCAAAGAATTCCCTTTGGTATTTTTTGTAGGGCTGGTTTTGTGTTCACGAGCTCCTTTAGTTTTTGCTTGTCTGGGAAACTCTGTCTCTCCTTTAATTCTGAATGACAGCCTTGCTGGATAAAATATTCTTGCTGCCGATTTTTCCCATTCAGCAAACTGAATATATCATGCCACTTTCTTCTGGCCTGCGAGGTTTCTGTGGAGTGATCTGCTGCTAACCTGATTTGTCTTCTCTTGCTGCTTTCAGCATTCTTTCCTTATCTATGTATTTTGCAAATTTTGCTACAATATATCTTGGTTTTGGCAGGCTTTTGTTGATTTTGATTGGAATTGTTTATGCCTCCTTGATTTGGATGTCTGTTTCTTTCCCCAGATTAGGGTAGTTTTCAGCTATAATTTGCTCAAATAAACCTTCTGCCCCTTTTTCCTTCTCTGGTTCTTCTGGGGTTCCTATGATATGTATGTTATTATGCTTTATGGAGCCACTGAGTTCCCTAAGTCTGTATTTGTGATCCAATATTTTTCTTTACCTCTTCTTTTCAGGTTCATTATTTTCCATAATTTTATCTTCTATATCACTTATTCATTCTTCTGCTTCTTCCATCTTTGTGTTCATTACATACAGTCTGTTGCATTTTGGTTATAGCATTTTTTATTTCAACCTGACTAGTTTTTAGGTCTTTTATCTTTGTGGTAAGGGTCTCTCTGCTTTCTTCTATGTTTTCCTCAAGTCCAGCTAGTATCCTTATGGTTGTTGTTTTAAATTCTGGTTCAGGTATATTACTTATATCTGTTTTGATTGGCTCCCTGCCCATGACCTCTTCTTGTTCTTTCTTTTGGGATGAATTCCTCCATCTTGGCATTTTGTCTATGTCTGTCTTTTGTGTGTTAGGAAAGCTGTTCCTGTTCCTAATTTCACTAGAGCTGAAGCTTTGCAGTGGCCTATGATCAGTAGACCTGGTGCATGCACTGGGTTTGTGCTGGTCTTCTGGGGGAGGGCCCTGCTGCTGCTCTGGCTCTCAATCACACTTGCCCTATTAAAAAGGGACTTGCAGAGCACAGGGGGCAGGGTGTGGTGTAAGCTACTCAAGCCTCCACTGTGTGTACTGTGCCTCTTGCTAAAGTCCTTCTGTGCTGATAGGAGGGGTGAAATTGGTGTCAGCCTGCTCTTGTTCATGGACAGAGGAGTTCACACCCATCACTGTTCAGGAAGCCCTCACAGAAGAACAATCTCCCCTCTGGTGTCCCTGGCTTCCGTGAGATTCCTGCCTTCACGCTGTCTGTGACCAAGCCATCTGCCTACCGGTGGCCTAGTGCTCTTGTGTTTTATCTCAGGCTTGCAGCTGGGTTTTAAAACTCCAAATTTTTGAGACCTGGCACTGATCCTCTGGGGGAGGGTCTCACTGAGCTGTGGCTAGTACCGGTTTGTCCCAGAAAAGCAGTTGCATGATAGTTCAGGAGTTTGGAGTTTATGGTAAATGATAGTTCAGGAGTTTGGAGTTTATGGTAAAGTGTGGCAAAAAGCCCACATCCAGATTAGCTGCCCTCAGCAGACATCTCTGCTCATATGCTAACGAACAGGGCAGCTCAGTAGCACCTGCGGCTGTTTTGTCTCCTGATAGACAGGAGACACCTCTCCCAAATGCACTCCAAGATGGGGAACTCTCTTCCATCATGACCCAGGGGATCCTCAGAGCATGCCATCAGCTCCAGGGCCTCTGCCCTCCTTCTCTACAAGAGCACTGCTCTGCCCCACAGGTTTATCCTGGCAGTGGTGTGGACTTCTAAGACTTCAGAAGCTGCACTGTTTATAAAAACTTGGGATAATCAGCCCCTCTTATTTTTGCACTCAGTGTTTTTGGGGAAGTGTTTTTGTGTAATCCCCTGTGTGCTTTCTCTCTGCCTCTCTCTCTCTTTTTTTTCTCTCCTCTCATCTCTCTCCATGATCAGGGCTCCCTCCTCTCTGCAGCACCCACAATTCTTTTCTTCCCCAAATCACATCACCACACCTCCTACCTTCCATGATGTGGCCTCTTTTCTTCTTCTAGTTGTGCAGTCTGTTCTCTCAGTCCTCAGATCAATTTCCTGGGTGTTCAGAATGATTTGATAATTATCTAGCTGTGTTCAAGGGATGAGGGAAACATAACGTCTTCCTACTACTCCACGATTTTAACTCCTCTTGCCATTTTTGACTCTTAAAAGCATCTGCCAAACATTTTTTCTCTCTATGGATGCTATTGAATAGGTAAAGCATGCAATTGCACCAAAATTCAAAAACTATAAAAGACATTCAGTGAGAAGTATGTTCCTCTCCAGTCCCTCAGATCTCCTCCCCATCCCCAAAGCTAACAATTCTTACCAGTTGTTTTGTCCTTGGAGAGAGATTCTGTGTAAAAACATATACGTATTTAGGGGCACCTACGTGACTCAGTCAGTTAAGCGTCTGACTCTTGATTTTGGCTCAGGTCCATCTCAGGGCCATGGGATTGAGCCACACATCAGCTCCACATTTAAGATTTTCTCTCTCTCCCTCTCCCCTTGCCCTTCCCTCTGCTTGTGTGCACATGCTCTTTTGCTCTCTCAAAATAAATAAATCTTTTTTAAATAACCCCAAAAACAAAACAAAAAAGACTCAAATATGTATTTATTTATATTCAAATGCTTTTCCATTTTTGTTCAAATGCTACTGCTACATACAATGCTTTGTGCCTCTCCTTTTTCACTTAACGTACTTTGGAGATAATTCTTTATCTAAACATATGTAGCTGCTTTGTTCTAATATCTGCATAGTATACCACTATAAAATCTACTCCAAACACTTGAACTTCATTCTATGAGTGGACACTTAAAATTTTTTATTTACTCTTATGACCACTCAGCAATAAGTATTCTTATAAGTATGACTTTATGCTCATGTTTGACTATAACTCTAAGATAAATTAGGAAATGAGTGATTAGAAGGTTAGTTTCTTCTTGGATCTCCTGTTTCCTCAAATGCCACCTTTCAGAGAAATTGTCCCTAACCACTCAATCTACCCTAGCCCCTGCTGTTACCTTCACATTATCTTTTTTATATACTTTATCATAGAATTTTTGAACATATAAAAAGTAGAAAGAGCAATAATATAATGAAAGTTCATGTACCTTGTTTTTATCAATTACCAGTATTTTCCAATCTTGTTTTAGCTCTCTCACTCCCATACACACTTTTTTCTTAAGTACCTTAAAGCAAATTCCAGATATGCCATTTTACCTATGAACAGTTCAGTATGTATCTCTAACATATAAGCCCTGTTTATAAAAAAAAAAGCATGACCACTTTGTCATTGTTACAGCTAACTTAACACCATTTTCCTGA
Organism: Callorhinus ursinus; assembly: GCF_003265705.2. Classification (NCBI taxonomy): domain Eukaryota; kingdom Metazoa; phylum Chordata; class Mammalia; order Carnivora; family Otariidae; genus Callorhinus; species Callorhinus ursinus. Next base: position 39,026,711 of record NW_027397068.1, on the reverse strand, counting down.
TCTCCTCTAGTACTTATCCCATATTTTCCTGTGTAACTCAAAAATGCATTTTAGTTTTTGCTTGAATCACAGTCACAACACAATCTTCACATTTGCTTTTAATTTATAAATTACCTTATCCGTTTTTCATATTTTTTCCCCAGAAGAAATAATATATAATGATGTGTGGGATTTTCCAAATTATTGATTTGGTTGACTCTTTCCTCCTTGTGGTCATCTTTTTTAACATATTTCTCTGATTTTTGTATTTCCTGTAAACTGATAGTGTAATGTGTAGTAATTGTTGGTTAGTTTCAGGTTCAGTTTTCTTGGCAAGAATATTTCATAGATTGTGCAATGAATGTCCTCTTGTATCACAATGGGAGCCACATGATTTCCACTTATCTTTCTTTTAGCAATGTTGAGAGACAGGTGGAAATCATGCATGTTTAGAGAGAGATCAGTGTGTTTTGGTATTCTCAGCTTTATTTGACAATTATAAAGTCAGACATTGACATTTCACCTAGTGAGCATTTCCTGGATTGGTAGCAAAATGATTCTGTCATTTCTTATGTAATTAATTGTTGATAAAAAGTGGTGGCAATTTACAGTTTTTATAGATTTGCTAATGTTCCCTGTATAATTTTTAAATTAGTTGTGAGAACTTACTAGTCCTAGATTTAGATAATTTTTTTAGAAAAACTGGATTAGAAATTGCCCATGGTCTTTAAATAATATGCCAAAGAGAAAAACTTTTGAAGTCTACTACTAATCAAAATTATTACAAATGTATTTGAAGTAACTGATATTTCTCATAAAATTTGTATTTCCATGTGTAGGTATTACTTTGAGACACCAAGAAAGTTTCTAAACTTTTAGAATATATTTTATAAAATCTGTTTTTATTGTTTCTGTTTATATAGGTTATTAAGTGTGGTATGCTGTGATCTAGACACTCTTCTCCTACTAGAGGCTCAGTATCAAGTATCTGAAATGTTACTAAATGCTCAAGAAGAAAATATCTTAGAGACCTCTGAAAGCCACAGGTAAAAACAAAAACAAAACTGTTAAGACAGTATTATTAACAATAGTTTTCTTTACAGATGCTCTGTTAAGACAGTAATTTTGTGTATATAGTTTCATGTTTTCCCCTATCTGAATTCAACAGATTTGAATAACAGAGTAAAAAGCAATTAAAATATAAATGTCACCATTAGAAAGATTGTGATAGATGTTCATGGGGAAAGCTTGAACAGTACTCCTTTCTGAGTTTTTGTTTAAGACCTGATTTTATTGATGGTTCCATGAAGTTGTATCACCTTTAAATTCAGGCTGCATGTGTAAGAGGAGTCATTAAACAAAATGTTTGATTTTGTGTCCCTTGTAGTAACTCTTTACTTCATTCTCTTAATTATGTTAATTCATATTCATAAGCTCCGTTTATTGCAAAACGAGGTTATGGTAATATCTTGATGATTTTTTTCTACTACACTTGTCATTACTTTAATTTGGCTGACATTTTGAATACACATTCAATATCTGGTATTGTTTTCATGTCAGTAATTAAAAAAAAATTGTGCTTCCATTCTAGCTGGGATTTAGAAGAATATAGAAGACCAGGCACATTACTGGATTCTCTAGATTTGATATAGAAGGATGGTATTAACAGCTGCAGGAAGTGTGGAACCTGCTCAAAAGCAACATTTAGATTTTGAATTTAAGGCGCTGAGTCTAGAACCTAAGGGAACCTTTACTAAAAATGTGAAAAAGTCATTGTGGAAATAATGTAGGTCTTAATTCCATTTCTTTAAATGCAGTAACATTTGACAAGAAAATATTATTTCATAATATTTATCTGATTATATCAATTATATCTCCATCAGTTCTTTGCTTTCTGACAAAAACTATAAGATAAAGTGAATTTAGCCCTTTTTAAGTGATACATTGTTAATCTTTTTCCAGACTTTTCTATAGAAAATTTTCTTTTTTCTTTACATTCCACTGTTGGTTTTGGAATTAAACCATATTCAATTAAGATAACAAAATTGATATGTTTATATTTCAGGGATTTCATAATTGATGGCTTATCGGTAGAGAGAAATCATGTTCTTGTTAGAATGAATTTTATTGGTGGTCCCATGGAACGTATTTTGCCCCCAAGGGTACTGGAGAAGGTGAGTAGGGTAAAGAGGAATATTTGTCAATAGAAAAGCTGTAGGATACAAATAAACACTTTAAAATGAAAATAGCAATCAAAAGCTAATGATGTAATGTATGGTGATTAACATAACAATAAAAAATTAAAAAATAAAATAAAATGAAAATAGCATTCTTTGTGACAGAGGGGTCATAAGTGTTTGTGTTGCCAAGTAGGCTATAGTTTCATTAAAAAGTTGTCATTTTTCTGTGTCTATGATGTTTACTTTCAACGTCTTTGTTTTTCATGATACCTAATTTTTATTAGATGAAGATATTTTTTGTATTTAATTAGCAATATTGAGTACTTCTTTCATCAATATTCATAGACATTGTCTTTCCCTTGAAGCGCCTTTTTTTTTTTTAAGTACATTTTCGCTCTGTCAGTCTGGGAAAGATGAGATAGAAATGATTGACAATACAAGATAAACAGTTTGGTTTTTTGAATTTGTTTCCTATTTCAATATAGGAAATACAGGTTTCTTTCGAAGACTATAATTTCTCTTTGATGGAAAAAAAAATAGTAAGGCTACCATTATCAGTCCTAGTTGCTAGAACAAGTTACCATATATTTGTCTTCAGGACTTGTGTAATGTCATTTCTATTACATTTCATTTCAGTTATTATCCTTTGGAGTATTGAATTGTAATTGTCAAATAGGTTTTGGTTAGTTAGGCTACAACTCTAGTATCTATGAAACAAAAGCCAGTTTAAATTTGTATTTCAGAAAGCCTTAAAATTCAATATATTATATTACTTCCTGAAGTCCTTTGTCTTCTTTTTAGGGTGATGATCCATATCCTTGGCCAATGTTTTCATCATATCCTTTACCAAACTGCTATCTGTCAGAAGTTACAAAAAATGCTGATCTAAAAAAAGGTAAGATACTTACCATCAACTGCCATGTTATTTTAGTGCTTTTGTGGTTATAATTTGAAAAACGATAAAGTAGTATTATGGGAGATTAATACTATTTTTCATTCAGCTTGTGTATATAGATACATTTATGCCTATTTCTTTGTAAGTTTCTTACTGGATTATTTGTATGATGTTGAATAATTCTTATCAGAACCTTTTGGGTTTAAAAAAAGGAGTTATGATTTTTGATGAATTCTAGATACATAGGACTTTATTCAGCAGAGTAATATTTTTTAGTATCTGCATGCCATGCATAAGTTCTGGGTCCTCAAGATTTGAAATATAAATATAATATAAATTATATAAATATAATAAAAGTTCAGACGAGTTCATGAACTTTTGGAGAATACATACAAGTAATTAGATAATTGTATGGTAGTGCAGTGTGATAGGAACTAAATAGTCAAATGTGTAGCCTGCTAACATAGCATATATGCAGGACACCCTTCCAAAGAAAATCAATGTTTAAAGCAAGGCACGAAATATGTATTTTTGGGTAATATAAGAGCATTTTTGACAAAGGAAAACAGCAGAGAGGCTTGAAAGGAGCAAATTATATTCAGAGAACTGTGAGTAGTTCAGGATGTCTGAGATTTGGTATGTGAGGGCAAGAGAGACCAGAAGTGAGACAACTGGTATGCCAAGGTCAGCCATAAGACAAGTGTAGCTCAAGACTTTATTGTGAGAGCAATGAAAATTCAAACCATTCTTAGAGAATTCTAAGATGAAATATGAAGACACATGATCAAACTACTCATTAATTTGAGAAGTTAAACCTTTTATCAGTGCGATCTTCTTTAATACTATTGAAGTGCTGGAAAAAAATAGCAGGTATAAGATTCATTTAACATAGGTTAAGATTTTATGGAGTGATTGTTAAAAAAATGTTTCTGTGTGAGACTTCATGTATCTTTCACTTTTTCCTACATTTACTTGCTTTGAAACTATTATAAGAAGCCATCAATTGATATGTATTGTTTTTATTTCTATCCAGTGTTTGAGATACACATTATATTTCTCACAGTTGCATAGAGACAAAAATTGTGCTTTGTTTTTTATTTCAATCTACTTAGGGGTTAGGGAAAGAGAAAGGGAGCTTTTTAAGGTTTTTTTTTTTTAAGGTTTTTAAGATTTTATTTATTTGAGAAAGTGAGAAAGAGCGCAAGAGAGAGAGCGTGAGCAGGGGAAAGGGCAGAAGGAGGGGGAGAAGCAGATCCCCTGCTGAGCAGGGATTCCCAGTACGGGGCTCGATCCCAGAACCCCAGGATCATGACCTGAGCCAAATGTAGACACTTAACTGACTGAGCCACCCAGGTGCCCCTAAAGTTAATATTTGTCTTTATAATGCACTAAAAATTTTGCCTTTGTTTTCCTCTTGTGCAACCTGATCTATTGCTTTCAGAGATGTGTGAGTGATAGGTAGTATTTTTCAAGAAAAAACTCTTGAGAGAATACCATTTTGAACACTTTACCCCACTGACTCAAATCTTTCAGTGAACCCCAGCCTTTCTCAGTCTGTTATTCTCATGCTTTCCTGTTCCTACTTTCATTCTTCTTAATGCCTTTATATTTTGTCATTGTTGTTGTAGGTTTCATCATTTATTTGCCCCCTCGTTCCTTTATTTAACATTTTTCTCAAGTGCTAATTACCAGGTGCTTCACTAGGCATTGGAGATAAAATGATGTATTAAGACATGATCCATTCTTGGTACCCCAACCCTTTTCCTGATCCTTTCCTTGTTATAATAAAGCATTGTTATCTTTGCTGAGTTTCACTTGGAAATTAATATTAATTTTTTGAACAACAAATTCATTCATTATCAGTTTTATTATGTGACTGTCATATTTGATAATTTGGTTCTTCAAAATAGTTCGATTAAAAAAATGTCCCTTATTTTTTTAAACAGAACAGGGCAGACAGAAATAAGAAAAATAAGGTTAAATGGACACTTCCTGAAAAGAAATGATACAACATCAATTCCTAGGAATTGGTTTACAGAGGAATATAATTTTATTCCTGCTCTACTCTTGTGAGTGATTTAGAAAAGGGAGTAATAATAGCATCTCTGTCTAGCCCAGAAGATAACTGTAGAATGGTTATTAACCGTAAGTGGGCCCATCATACTGCCGGGCAGTCATACTTGGTGTCCCCAGGTCCATGTTCTCCCACTCTCCTAGATGACCATTTTAAAATCTTCTCTCATCAAACCTTCACTCCATCCCTGCCCATCCTATCCAATGATATAATTTTGTTTTCTAGGTTACTGAGGAAATAGAAACAGAAAAAAATCTTCCATGTGCTCCTGATAAACACCAACTCACTTAGCTGAATCTATTCCAATTTCGGGTTTTTGTTACTATAAATAAACCGCCAATGTCACTGAGAAAGGCTGGCTGCTACATTCCATCTTCTTCTCAAAGATAATGCTTCTCTCAGTTCTCCCTTTTTCCTTTATTGCTGTTTTTGGGGGGTGTTGTGGGTGGGTCTCCATTGTGGCTCTTTGTGGACCGACAAACATACTATTAATTCTTCCATATTTAAAATATCTTCTTTTGAACCCACTTTTAAATTTCTGTCTTTTTTTCTTGCAAAATTCTTTGAAGGAGTTGTCTAATCTTGATATTCCAGTAACTCCTTCCATTCTCTCCTGAACCCACAAAGCTAAAGAAGCTTTCACTCCTACCATTACACTGTGATTAGATCAGTCCTCATCCTACTAGATTTAACATTATTATTTAACATGTTCACTTCCTCCCTTTCTTTTGAAACACTTTCTTCACGTGGCTTCTAGAAAATGCATGATGGGATTTTCCTCCTGTGTTTCTGGCAAATTCTTTTGTCTCCTTTGATCTTTCACTTCCCTCTAACCTCTAAGCTTTGGAGTGCCCCAGGGCTCAGTTCTTAGTCGCCTGTTTTTGTAGCTGTACTTACTCTTGGGGAACATCTCATCTCATGACTAAAATCCTGCCCAGTATACTGATGGCTGTCAGATTTATATCTCTAACCTCTATCTCTCCCCTCAACTCTGCATTCATATCTAACTGCGTACTTGACACCTTTGCTAAGGAGGGTTAATAAGCATATCACGTCTAACAAGTCTGACATAAACTTCTCATACTTCCTCAAAATCTATTCCTTTGGTTTTGTTACTCATTTTAGAAGTGGCAACTTTTGCTTCCAGTTCTTTAGGCAATAAACCTGAAGGCATTCTTTGACTTCTCTTTGTCTTCATACCCACATCTAATCTGTCAGCAAACACTCTTGACTCTGCCTATCTGAAATTACTTTCTCTCTTGCACGACAGCCTTCCTCTCTCATCTGTATTATTGCAGTAATCTGCCAAGTAGTCAGTGTGTTCTCAACAGAGTAATGCTGCTGAAATGTTCATTGCATCACGTTACTCCTTAATTGAAACCCTCCAATGGCTTCTCATCGCTAACAAGGCCCAATACATTTGTGGCTTCATTCCTGTCAATGCTGTTTTACTTTAGTACCATTTCAAACCTCTTTAATTCCACATTTCCCCACCATATTGGACAACAACTTCTATTCTTTCTCTTTGTCTCTAAAACACAAGTATTTGACTAAGACATTATTCTCAATTTAATAGCAGTACCTAATATGTTCTCCTAATAATAGTGGTCCTAGTTTTGTTAAGCAGGAGAGAATGATCTAGGCATTGGATAATCCAGAATGTACATCACAGAGATATCTCTCTGAACTCAATAAGAAAAATGGAGCCAAATGAATTTCTAACACCTGTAAAGCTAAATTGAAAGTATGTTTCTGGTTAAATACAGTTTAATAAACTAAACATTGTACAATTTTAAATATACTGTGTTTAAACTTATAATACTTTAAAACATAGCTATTTTGAAGGCAGGAGTTCTTATACTTTTCATTTTGCTTTTTTTATTGGAAAATAATGATCCATTGATTCTGATAGGTGTTATTTTACTTGTCATTTGCACTGCAAAATTTTGGGATATAATTTCATTGTTGTGGGGGGAAAAATCAACTTTGGTTGTGTGCACATGGTGACATCCTCTCATTTGTCTCCCAGCTTCTACATTTATCCTCCTTGCTACAGTTAGCATCTCCTCATCTGTTAAATTGCCTCTTGTTAGCTCATTGGCATTAGTGTTAGCTATTAGATAATTTATCTTCATCTGTAAATAAGAATCTTGAGACATCATCTGGTTCAGTTATTTTTCTTTGTGCACCATTTTAGAGTCACCATACTAAAATGTAAAAGCCCTTTAAAAGCTAGTGATTAATATTATCTATTTGTGTATGTATATATGTATATTACGTGTATACATATATAAGCATGTACAGGTATATATGTACACATGTGCACGTGTGTGATATATAAATAATCTTACACACATGAAAAAATTCTCTTCCACGTGGTAGAAATAACTTGGATATTATCTTTATGTTATATTATAAAATAATCAGCATTCTAGATTACATCTGTACTCTATATACCTTATTACTGTGGAATGCATGTCTTTATCAGGAGACCATTTGGATCTATATTCACTCAGCTGGGGCTGGTATCTTCAAAGTAGAGAGTTGAGTTTTTTGTGTCATGGCTTGTATGTTTCTAGTACTGACAGGGCCATCCCAGCAGGAAAAGCACAGCACTGACTCCCAGGGCCACTGGCAGCAGGGCCACGTGGCATTGTTTTTCTTTGATCTTAGAAATTCGGATGGCTACTCATTGAAAGCCTCAAATATATTAGTGACTCCTAATGCAAGTGAACTTCTGCATGTTCCTTACAAGTCCACCATATCACTCTTTACCCATATATCCTTCCAAAGGCCCTTTCTTAAAAAACAAAAAACGAAACAAAACAAGAGAGTTTACCTCCTTTGGGCTTTCTAATAAGTAAACAATAACAGCTAATGGGAGCCAGCTGTATAAACAAATGTGTCACTTTCCCATTCTTTTCTCTCCCTTGCCCTTGACTTCATCTCATGGCCTTTCTCTCTATAGTAATTGATCTACATACTCTGCATAACCCTATAGGTCTTGTTGTTTTGTTTAGTTAAAAACAGCTTTATTGAAATGTAATTAACATACTATATAATTCACCTATTTAAAGCATGCAATTCAGTGACTTTTTAGTATATTAATAGATATGTACAACCATCACCACAAACAACTTTAGAACATCTCACCACCTCATTTTCACCACCAGTACTCCCTTTTCCCCCACTTCTCTCACCCAGCCCTAAGCAACCACTAATCTACTTTCTGTCTCTGGAGATTTCTCTAGTTTGGACTTTTCATATGAATGGAATAGTGTAGTATGTGGTATTTCATGACTGACATTTTTCCTTAGCATAATGTTTTCAAGGTTTATCTCTAAGGTTCGTTCATGTTGTAGTATGGATTAGTACTCCATTCCTTTTTATAATTAAATAACATTCCATTATGTGCAAATACCACAATTTGTTTATATATTTATATCTGCTGATGGACACTTGGATTGTTTCCACCTTTTGGCTATTAGAAATAATGCTGCGGTACACATTCACGTACAGATTTCTGCGTGAACATATGTTTTTATTTCTCTAGAATATATACCTAGAAGTAGAATTGCTGAATTATATGGTAATTCTATGTTTAATAGTTTCAGAAACTGGCTCACTGTTTTCTAAAGCAGCTGCGCCATTTTACCTTTTCACCAACAGTATTATGAGATTCTCATTTCTCCACATCATCATCATCATCATCATCATCATGTTATGATCTGGCCATCCTAGTGGGTGTGAAGTGCAGTTTCATTGTGGTTTTGATTTGCATTTCCCTGATGACTAATAATGTTGAGCATCTCTTCATGTTATATATCTTTCTTAGAGAAATGACTATTCACATTCTTTGCCTATTTTTTAAATTATTTGTCTTTTTATTATTGAGTTCTTTATATATTCTAGATATAAATTCCTTATGGGATATATGATTGGGGAACTTCTTTCATATCTCGGAATACATTAAGTTTACGCCTCTGGGCCTTTGCTGTTGATGTTCGCTTTTCCTGGAGTACTACCTCCTCCTCTTTACACAGGTAGTTCCTTCTTAACCTTTTATGCTGAATCTGAATGTTACTTCTTCAGAGAAGTTATCTCCACCTTATCTAAAACATACTTCTTCCCTTCTGGCTTGCTTTCTGTGGATTCCTCTATTAGCACTGTACCTTACTATGAGTTTGTGTATTTGTTCACTATCAGCTGCCCTAGAGTGTAACTTCCATAAGACAAAAATGCTGCCTGCCTTAGGTAGTAGACAACAGTAAATGTCTATTGAATGAATGGATGAATTAACAATTGAATTTCTTTTCTATTTTTCCTTTCATCAAACACTATCTTCCAAATCTTTGTCAGTGGACGTTGGAAATTCCTTTCAGGTTAATATGTAAATTTAGAAGTTTTTACTCAAACCTAGAATAACCTCTTATCTCACTCATGTTTTTAGAGCATCAGTAGCTTTGCAGTTAGAAAGCCCCTTGAGCTAGACTCCTGTATATATCATTCATGAAGTATACACCTTTATTATAGTTATTTTATCATTTACAAAGTGGTACTTTATGTTTTTATAGCACATAAAAGGTACACACTGTTAGCATTACATCTCATTTTTTTCCACAATTGAAAAAAATAACCAAAAAAAGTACAGCCTTTATTCTGTGATTACTTCAAATTTAATCTTTTGTAGTTTCAGTATCTTAACTTTACTGCTTCCTCTGCTGCATTTTTACTTATCTGATAGGAAATTGATTTTCTGCCTGGCGAAATATTCTCTTTCAAATACTATATAAAAGAGTAAGTTCCTTGGTGATAATCATTCCCTTTAATGGAATGCGCCACATAATGTTAAAATCATTATAGTCTGATTGTTCAGATATTTTTAATTGGATATTCTTAGATGACATTATTCCTATATGAGAAAACAGGTCATTTTTAAAGTTCATAATATGTGAGATATAACTATCTCACTGTAGTATCTCCCCTCCCCAACATGAAGTAGTTTTTCTCTCTTCAAATTAATAAGAACAGGAGGGAGGACATCATACAAAATTGAAGTGAATTCCAGTTAAAATTTACTTTTCAGTTTGTACATTTTCAGCTCTGAATGAATTCAGTATAAAATATATGTTGAAATTAGGTTCCACGTACTGATCAAATGTCTGTTAGGACCATTCTTAGGTGAGAAACTTGAATCTAAGCCACTGTATTAAATCTAAATTATTTGCATAGATTTGGTTCCTTATAAAAGCATAAACAAACATGCAAACCATTGGCAATGTTTAATAATATGTTTGGGGGTAGAAAAGGCTTTTTGATAGGTATCACATATAAATTAATTTTGAACATTTTGTAATTGCAGACTACTATTTATAAAATAATCTTTGCAATGTATTTTGTTCAATAGAAACAAATATTAATAGAGAAAGTTTCTAAATTAGAACTGGTACTGAAGAACAAAGGTACTATAGTCTCTGTCTCTGGAGTTAGGCATTGTGCAGTGAATGAGAAATAAAGTTTATGGGTTTTGTAGTTGCATTCTTATGATGCCTGCATATTTTATCCTAGCTCTCAAGACAGGCTGGTATTTTAAATCGTTTGTATTAAAAGATACTAAAATTTAGACTTTTCAACTACAAATACTGTAATTTTGTCATTGGAACAATGTTCTTATTTTAACAAGACCATTCTCATCAATCTATATTGATTTTGTTTAATAAATTTTGTGTCCTTACTGGGTTTAATTCTTTATTCACTGATGCTACTTCTTGCTGACACTTTGATAATTTCTCTCTTTTCAGACATTAAGTCCATGCCCATGTCCTTGATGAATTATTTTCGTCTTTTTAAATTTACCAATGGGATAACAATCCATTATGTAATCTTAATAGTATAGATCAAAATTGGAATACTACCTACATAATATGTAGAAGTAAACCTTTCAAAAGGAAAAAAAGGGAGAATGAGATGAACTGTAACAACAACTACATTTTAATAAAAGAAGGAAAGTTACCCAATTAACAAGTTGAGTAGGCCAGATTATTTCATTGCTAGTCCGATAGATTATGTAAGATTTAGGATTACCATTCCTTCTCCAGTCAACTAGGAACAGAATGCCATAGGAAAACTATGTAAGAGTCTTTGAAAATAGTAAGGAATTACATAAAATATAGTACAACATAATGATGGATATTGTTCTGATTTTAAAAGCTTTTGAACTATGTCTGGTACATATAGTCAGTCTATATTTTTAGTGATGAATTCTCTCTTTTATCAACTACTTATTTAGGCCTTTATGTCAAATCAGACATTTTATTCTTATTGTTTCTAACCTTGCAATTAAGATTTATTTTCTGCAGGTAAAGGTAAATGACTTTTATTTGACATCATTCTGGTAACTGAGGGGACTGGGAGTATGAGATTATGGTTTCTTTTCACTGTAGTAAATCTCGAGATGCAGTTGTTGAGATACTTAGCTTATAAATCAGAGTAAGTATTTACTTTTGAATAATAAAACTTCTTATTTTCATGTACTTACTACTTCATGCTTGAAACATACATATCTATAGCAACCAGGGAAAACAGATCACCTGTTAGTTTAAGTGCAGATGATAAGGGAAAACGAATTCCTCATTTCTTGAAATGTGACTCATTTCTTTTATAGTAAATAATTATCACATATTTTATTATTTTTAAAGATTTTATTTATTTGACAGAAAGAGACACAGCAAGAGAGGGAACACAAGCAGGGGGAGTGGGAGAGGGAGAAGCAGAGCAGGGAGCCCAATGCGGGGCTCGATCCCAGGACCCCAGGATCATGACCCGAGCTGAAGGCAGGCGTTTAACGACTGAGCCACCCAGGCACCCCGATTATCACGTATTTTAAAAAAGGAAAAGTGATATAATTCCACAGTGAAGAATAACTGTGTAAAATATAGATGTCATGTGTTAAGAGCCCATGCAGTTCAAATAAAATGAAAATGTGTAATGAATTTAGAGACTCCCAAATTTAGAGATGTACAGAGAACTAATATACAGAATTGGGGCATATTTTCAGTTGCTTCTCAGAGACCACTCCAAAGTCTTCCCTTGTTTATTATAATAAAAGTAACCTGAAGTGACTGTGTTAAACTACATGGACAAGGACAAGCAGAAATACAAGTGGAAAGTAAATACTACACAAATAAGGTTCAGGATGAGACAAAGGTGACTATCTAAATTAAACCTAGGAATCTGTTGCTAGTTAGTTTATGAAATCTTCCATTTATTTTGTTTCTTTTGCAGAATCTGTTACGATATTCTGTGTAAAGTGGGCATTCACAATTGCATTTAGGAAAGAAGTACTAAAAGTTTTCCATGTAAATAGCAGGTTTTCTCCGCACTTAACATGAGCTTATATTTTTTCCTCCCTTTGAAACTGAGGTTCCTTTTATATTGTCCATAATAATTTTATAATCAATATAACATTTCTATGTAATAATCTTTTGAGAAAAAATTATATAGTATCCTCAAGTATGAAAAATTATAGTGCTCACCATAACAAAGACTTTCAGAGTTTAGATATGAACGATAATTGGTGAACAAGAAACTTGATGTCCCCCCTTTTTTTTCCATTTTCCTCAATGGTATTAAAGAATGAGTTTAAAATAGATTTTTTACTTTCTCTTCCAACTTTGCATTGTCTGTAAATCATAGTGGTCTGAAGGAGCAAAGAGAAGAAGAGCATATACTCACTAGACACACCAAACCAGTCTTGGGAAAACAAAACAGTAGTTGAACATGGTAACTTCATAACTAGATGTATAATTAATACACTGAAACTAAGCTATGATATGGTACTTTCTCTAAAAATAATACTGTAGGGTAAGAAGTATATAAAAACAATTGAATAAAAAATGTGAGTTAAGAAAGAAATTGTGTTCAGTGTGTAGAATATAAACCTGGATTCTTCCTGGTGAAATAGATCAACTGTTTTCTCATAACCCTAAGAAGTGAATATTCATTTCATTACAGGAGACTGGATTGTACCGAGAAAGGAGCCAGAACCTCATAAGAAGATACAACAATGAGGATTTTAAAAATTTATACTTTAAAACACTTTATTATAAAATTGTGACTAGGTTTCTTTTCAAGTGAATCATTTTATACATGCCCATACTTTTAATTGAAGTTTATTGAGTTCTTATATAGACTTTATACCAAATTAAGAACTCTAATTGATCGTATTTTAGAGGCACTAATATGCTTAGAAGCTTTTAGTCACTGTCACTTTCAATTATACCCCACATTTACATACACATATGTATGTATAATCAATTTTTTATATCAACAGAATACATCCATTTTAAGAATAGTTTGAATTTTGACATGTCTGCGCACACATAAGCACCACCGTAATCAAATATATAACATTTTTATGACTCCACAAAATTCCCTTTGTCCCTTGCAGTCGACTGCTCTCTATTCCCAGCCTCAGGCAATTACTGATTTTTTTTTCCCTCGCTACTATAGATTAGGATTTCTCAACCTCAGCACTGTTAATATTTTGGGCTGGGTAATTGCTTGTTGCCAGAGGGTCTGGTCCTGTGCCTTGTAGGATTTTTAGCAGCATCCCTGGTCTCCACCCGCTAGATGCCAGTAGAACTCTCTCTGTACTCTCCACTCCTAGGTGTGACAATCAGAAATGTCTGTGAAGACTGCTGAAGTAACTCCTGGAGAGCAAAACATAGTCCGCTTGCGAATAGCTACCAAAGATTAGTTTTTCCTATACTATTTTTTTTTTTTTTTAGCGGTTCATACATATAGAATCATATACGATACTTTGTTTGTGCCTGGTTTCTTTCTCTCAGCATAATGGTTTTGAGATGCAGCCAGTTTGTTACATGTACCATTTGCTATCTCTTTTTACTGATTGGGGTTCTAGTATGGATAAAGTATAATTTGGTTAAATTGTACCAAAACATTTGGTTTTGTTCACATTTTCTTTAAATACTTAAAAATAGCTGCTTTAAAATCTTTGCTAATCATATCACACTAGTCCTTTCTGGATCTATAGATTTATCTACTGATTGTGAGCCACATTTTTCCCGTTTCTCATGTTAGTGATTTCTTTATTGAATATCAGACATCATTCATTCACATCATTCATTCACACACATTCATTCATTTTGTTTTTCTTTAAATAGTAGTGGACATTTTTTAGAGTGCTGTCAAGTTATTCATGGATCAGTTTGATCCTTCAAGACTTTCATTTTTTGGTTATGTTGGGTGTAGAGTTGCCTTTATTGCAAATTTAACTCTATTACTAAGGTGTTACTTTTCTGGCACCCTTATGGACTACCCTGGTAGTTACAGGACTCTTCACTCTGGAACTTGGACATCAGCTAGCACTAAGTATATTCTGGGAAATTGTTCATTTTACAAGCTCCCAACTGTTTTTTTGCCCAACCTTGTGGAGTTTCATTCTTCATTTGCATAGCTGATTATTTTGCAATCCGCTTGACGAAGACTTACACAGATTTCTGTAGTTCTTTGCTCTGCTCTTCCTCTTCAGTACTATGATCCCAAATTTTTTTAGCCTCCTCAGTCTCTGCAATTTGACTTGTCTCTTCAACTCTGCAAGACCTCCATAGCATCCCCATCCTGCATAGCGATCTTGAAATTTCCTTCAAAATAAAAGGCCAGTTGTAAAGTTCACCACATTAGTTTCCCTTTTCTCAGGCAAAACAGTCCTGTACTGTCTGTTGCCCAATGTTTGGAAACCATTGTTTGTTACATTTTATTCAGTTTTCAGGTTGTTTACAGCAGGACAGCAAGTCTATTCCTAGTACCTCCATCATGGCCAGAAGCAAAACTCTGGGTTTTAATTCTTTTGTGTTATTATAAACATAGAAATTTTGGGAAAACATCAGATTTATATTTGCTCTACTCGCATAGTTACTAATTTAGAGTTATTGTATTCCTATAGTACCCTTCCTGTGATTCCATTTCCTCTTGCCTCATTTTCTATGTCCAAGGGCCTTTGCTGGTCTAACAGCATTGGCCTTTCTCTGGCCTTGCCCACTTATTCTGCACAAAGGTAGGACGAATGTTTGGTAGGGGAACTTGGGAGAAGGTTGGAAAATCTTGGATTAGCCTACTTGTGTAAGGTGTACTTTCATGTTAGCCTATCTTTAGGTTATATTGGTACATTTTAGTTAGCAGAGGCCTTTGGTTGTCTATCATTGTCTGTGATTGAATAGGTTAGTTTAATTCAGGGAAGACATTTGGAAGTTCATATGGCAGCAGATCTAAGTAATGGTGTCTACTTTAGCTGTTTCAGTACTAACATAGATTTCTTGGACTCCATTTATCTACTCCTATCTACTACTCTGTTAGTCCCAGATTTGGAGGGGGAAATAAAGGAATCACTGTTCCCCTCAAACCTAAATATCACAGATATACGTATTTTTCAGTTAACATTATATCAAATCACTAAATATTTTTAACCGCGAGGAATGCAAATTGAAAAGCTCATACTCTCAGGCGCCTGGGTGGCTCAGCTGGTTAGGCAACTGCCTTCGGCTCAGGTCATGATCCTGGAGTCCTGGGATCGAGTCCCACATCGGGCTCCCTGCTCGGCGGGGAGTCTGCTTCTCCCTCTGACCCTCTTCCCTCTTGTGCTGTCTCTCATTGTCTCTCTCTCAAATAAATAAAATCTTAAAAAAAAAAAAGAAAAGAAAAGCTCACACTCTCATTGATTGAGAAAATGTAACCAGATATATATAAAGGCTACCAAGTTGTCTCTAGGAGTTTGTAGTCACTCTGTCTCTAGCTCAGCCTAAATTCCAATTTCCAGGTAAACTGAACCCTTTAGCCCTTCCACCAACTGGTAGATTCACATGCACACCACATCTGCTGCTTCAGCACTGTTTACAGTTGTGATACCTTGTGCTCTTTTTCTTAGAATGAGATGATAAAAAGCAAAACAGAATAGCTAATGTGAAAGGATAGGGCAAGAGGAGGGTGTAGGGCAGGATGGAAGAGGGAACAGATAATATAGGACTTTTCAAGAGCAGGTAATTTACAAAAGAGCTACATTGGCATCTTCTACTTGAAGGAGATAGTAGTAGTTATAAAAGACAGGTTATACATGGATAGAAAAGATGATATAGAGGAAGAAACAGAGATGAAAAACTACATTTGTCTTTGCAATCATATGCCACTAGTGACTCTTATTAGGCTTTAGGTAGTTTGTTCTTGGGAAAGAAGTAATGTAGATATTCTAAGTGGAAACTATAAAAATTATTTTAATGCTGTTGAATCAAGTATTTTACCTAATTCATATTAAGATACATTTAACAGTATAACTTTGTTATTAGTAATATAATTCAACAAAGTTATCAGCTTTGGTATTTCTTGAGTTTAGGTTAAAGGTTTTGAGAGTTTTTATTAAAAAGAATCATTTTCTCCTTTGACTTAGTAACTTTAATTTTTCTGTAGTTATTGCTTCTGATTGAGGCTATTTATGAAATGTTACAGGATCATTTTGGTCTTAATTTTCAAAGAGAATAGATTAGTACTAAACATCTGAAATACACATTCTTTCAACAACACAATTCATTCTGGTTCATATGTATATTTGTGTGAATATACATATGTTTGGTATATTTATTTGTATACTCATGTATTTTTATAAAAGAATATGTAGCTTTGATATGAGGAGGCTTTTTTTGGTGACTTGTCAAATAAGGACATATTTACATAAATTATGATTTATATATTTAAACATAATATTTTAGATATCATAATCATGAGGACTGTGTGACATATAGCTGCTTTTTTGAGGGTTAAATAAAACCGATTTAGATCATAAGAGTGATAAGTATGTCTTAATTGTAGTATTATAATATGTGTGTGTATATATATATAAGCATATGTTTTATGACATGTGGGTTTCATAAGGGCAAGTGACTTTGGCTTGATTATTATAGCCAAGTAGGAACTTGGGAGGAGGAACTCCATACATATATTTTTAATGTATTTTTTACAAAGACTGGATGGAAAAATGAAAATAGTTGGTATGGTAGAAAGATTAATTTTTTAAATATGTAAGAGTAAGGACTTGCTTTATTATTATAAAAATAATATTGTTTTTTTTAAGAAGGTAAGAGTGGGTTGAAACTCTCTGTAGTATTAGATTGACCACTGTTATCTTCCTGCTGGGATTTATCAGCCCAAAGAGAGCTTTGGCCAATATATTTTGTAGTGTTAGTGTTCCCAGACACATCTTTGGACAGGGGCAGTCAGGACTTTGACCCTTTATTTTCAAAAGGCTCTTGTTCCTTTTTGATCCCCAAATCTCTTTCAAGGAAAGTGTTAAAATGTATGAGTTTATGTGACTACTTATTTCATCATGATCTTCTGGAAAATAAGAAAACATTATTGCCTCTTTTTTCTCCCCCTTGAATCTTTATATGTGTGTGGGAAGATAGTATATTTTTGTTTGGATAAGTACTTGTATACATCTTTTTTTTTTAAGGATACCTACATCCTTTTTAATATATTATTTATAGATGTTTTCTAATACAAAATTTCACGGGAATGATATTAAAATGGAAGATGGAAAAGTCTCTTGGGAATAAAAATAAAGTTAAAATGGAAAAATAAAATCAGATGGAAGTTGCCATGTATTCATGAAATTGCTTAGTAAGAAGTTATATTTTAGCCATAGACACTCTTTCAGCACCACTCATTTTTGGTATAATTTTTTTGCAAGAAGTGGAAATAAATAATTGACTAGAAATTTTCTATGCTTATGTTTTCTTTTTGCTTTTAAAGAAATGAATCAAATTGTGTCTGAATGTGCATGGGAAAGGAGTATAATGTTCATGTCAATCTAGGTAGTAAAATCTTACATCTATCACATCTGTTATTTGATGTCTGTTGCTTGAAATACTCAGTAATGAATCATGTTCATATAAGAAAAAGAACATTCAAGAATTATGGTTACAAATCAATCCATTTTGTGAGCTTTTAATAAATTCATTTTATAGGATTTTAATAAGTATAATTGATGGTATAAGATGTAATTATAGAAAAATATTTTCTTTTGAAAGCTATATACTATTTCTGGAATTTGTAACTGTTTATATATTTAACATTAATACTTATTTTTCGGTGTTTCTACCATCTCATTATAATAATATAACATGTTGTGTTTCTTATTAGACAATGATCTTGCCAAACTTTTATTACGCTTCAAAATGTCTGATAAACAAACCGAGTGGATAGAAAACTGCCGAAGACAATTTTGTAAAATGATGAAGGCCAAACCTGATATAATCAGTGGAAGTGGTAAGTATGCTGTTTAATTTTTGTGGTGTTTTTGGTATGAATATTATATTAACGAAAGCTGTGTTTCCTAAAGACCAGTGTTGACATGTCTAGAATACATAATACTGACTCCAGAAATCCATTGACTTCTGAGAAACTTATGATCCTGGAAAACAAAAATTATAATCTGAAATTCAGGGAAGCTGGAGGCCAGAGAGAAGATGGAGGAAGAGGCCCACCGACCCTCACCTCCTAATGACAGTAAAATTGTAGGCAGCACAAAAACTGCCAAAAAATATTAAAATCTGAGAAACTACTAAACTTTTTTTAAACTAAGAGGTCTTGGTAAGCAGTTAGAACATTGATCTGCCTTTACCCAGGTAACCATTTACTCAGTTTCACCAGCTTTCACTATACCATACTGCTATATTTTTGGAAACCTTATTGATTTTTTTATTGACACGTATTTTGAAACTGTGCCACATCTAGCCAAGTAAATTTAGTCACTCTTAAGGAAATTGAAATTTTATTGTGAGGGAATAGCTGTTTCCTAAACTAGCAAATAAATTGTTTTATATTCAAATATATGTGCATTTGTTTTCTAAAAATCATTTTTAAATTTTGAATAAAGGTCTAAGGAAAAGGTTCTAATGGAAATATAAGGTAGATTTTTTTGAAAGCTGTAATTTAAAATTGTCCACGTTATTAGCCATGCTTTATGGTTTTCATATTAACTGTTATAAAATTAAAAGGGGGAAATAAAAATGTTTATATTTTGTTGTTGGAGACAGTATATTTTCTGAGAACAGTGACATAATCTATGGGCAACTCAGAGATGAATTCCCTAGATTTTCTTTTTGCCTCACATATCCTAGAATGAGTGATTAAGAACACCATCAGATGCAGGATAAAAAGGTGGGGTCAATAAACGCATACTCTCTAGCGAAAAGGACCAGGAAAGGGGTAGTGTATCAGGACACATTTTTATAGAGAGTGACCACTTTAATCCAGCCAAACACCGCAGAAAATCCTGCTAGCAAGACTTGGGCACAGTCTGGACTTCCATCCTTACCTGGCAGTAATGGGACACCCTTGCCACTCCTTGCTAGGATTGTATCAGAGAAGACTTAGAGAGTTAAGGATTTTCACTATCACTCAGTGGTAACAGGGCCAGACCTCCTTCTTCCCCTCCACACGTGTTTGTCTCACACATGCAACAAATTTAAAATTAGAAAGTATCAGCAAAGAAATAAAACCCAAAAGGAAATTTTAGAAGTGAAAATACCATAACCAAAATAAAAAGCTAAATGGATTGGTTCAACAATAAAATGGACAGAGAGAAGAATTGGTGACTCGAAGGTATCAACAGAGAGGAAATAGACTGAAAAACAAAACAAAACAAAAAATTAACAGAGACCGAGAGACCTATGGAACCATAACAGAAGGTCTAGCATTTGTGTCATTGGAGACCTGGGAAGAGGTTAGGACTATAAATGTATTTGAAGAAACATAGCTAAAAACTTTCCAAATTTATCAAGAAACCCAAATCTAAAAGTATGGATTCAAGAACCACAAACAGGATAAACCCAAAGAATTCCATACCAAGACACAATATAGTCAAACTTATAAAAACTAAAGACAAAAAAATCTTGAAAGCAGAGAAGGAAAAACAACATCATACCTACAGCGGAAAATCAATACCATTGACCATGGACCTCTCACCAGAAAAGATGGAGGACAGAGGAAGTGGCATGACATTCAAGCACTGAAAGAACTGTTAATCTGAATTCTCTATGCATTGAAAATAATCTTCAGGAATAGAAAATCAAGATATTCTCAAATGAAGAATTTGTCAACAGCAGACCTACCCTAAATGAAGGGATAAAAGTCCTCTACCTTTGTACTATCCTCACAAATTCCTGAGACTCTATACAAAATAAGTTTTCTTAAAAATTATAGAGGAAAGTGAATATAAACTACTTGAGAACATTGAGAAAAATAGTCTGACTGTGCTTATAATTTGTATAAAAAGTGGATATGGTTGGATGCAGTAAGATTGTAAAGTGCCTGAAACCCATGAGTATAGTGTTAACTTCATGGGGTAGGGAGATGGGAGCCATGATTTAGTTCTTGAATAAGCAAGTGTTCAAGGAAAAAGCCTCTGGTGGTTCCATGCAAGATGGACTGATTGGGAAAAAAGTGGGTCTCTATTGTAATTATCTTATGATCTGATGATATGCTAGCAGTGATAAAAGATAAAAAAGAATTAAAAAAGAATGAATCCAGGAGAAATTTTGCATGTTTACAAACACTGAGCTGCCTTAGTTTTGGAACCAGCTTCTCTTGTGACAGCAGTGCCAAGGGAGAAATTAGTCAATACCCAAGTATCCCTGAACAATCTGTCCTGTCTTTTCTCATTAGATAAACCCATGTCCCTTTGTAGTTTGTATGTACACACACACACATACATACATACATATATATATCTTATACATTTTTTTTTATAGTCTGTGTCATAGTCCAGCCCCATGGAATAAATATGTTTTAAAGGAGGCAGCTTATAATCTAAAATCCTTTCTAGAAATTCCAGGTCTATCATTTGAAATAAAAAGATCCACTTAAGATGAAAAGAATATTTTATGGTTAACTTTCTGGACAGTAATATTCTAGAGTTAATTTGTATTTAAAGGTAAGTGTTTCATGATACGAACTAATTTCCTTGAGTTATAGATGATGGAATTTTTAGTGAATTGACAATGAGTGAAGTGGTTGGCCATACTGAGATAAATAGCCACTCTAGTAATTATGCAAGTTCAGCTACACTTATGTTTGGTTAGTTAGATGTGCCAATGAGATTTTAGCCACGTGTTCAACTACTGTATGTAGATCAGTGTTTAGTATTATTCCATGATTATAGCCTATCCCTCAAAATATTTGGAAGTGCATAGTGCTGTTTATAAGGGTTGCTGGGCAAAATGAGTCTATTGGAATCAGTAGAAATCCAGAACCTTCTCCAGATAGTTTGGCGATGTAATTTTTGCATACAAAGTATAAAAGTAGTTAATCTAAAAGCCTCCAGTGTATGGATCTAATGGCATAATTTTGCATTTCAAGATCAGTACTTGCCATAAAATAGTGTGCTTTTGCAAAGTCTGCAGTTAGTCTGGTAACTCTTTCAGTTTCAAATTATATTGTGTTTAGCTCCACAGATATGATAAAGAATTTTTTTATTTCACTGAAGTGTGTTTAGGTATCTGTCTGATGGCTAAACCTGATTCTGGGCATATGATTCAAAGAATTGCTTAGCAGTATGCTGTGACCTTTCCCATTAACTCAGGCACTTTACTTCGGTGCATAGCATGTAGCAAACATACGGTTGTGCTAAAATGAGAATAATTATAATGTTAAATGGATATTTCCACTTAAAATTCTTTTTATATAATCTTTGTTACTAATGTGTATCTCACATTTTATTCTTATCGTTTGATTCAGAATGATTTTCTAAAATTCATTAAGATATTCTTAAAAAATTGTAATCTCAAGAGTCTCAAGACTGTAATTTTTTAATTTAAATTCAGTTGATTAACATATAATATATTACTTGTTTCAGGGGTGCAGGTCTGTGATTCATCAGTCTTTTATAATACCCAGTGCTCACAACACATACCCTCCCCAATGTCCATCACCCTGTTACCCCATCCCTCCACCCCGCTTCCCTCCAGCAACCCTCAGTTTGTTTCCTAAGATTAAGAGTCTCTTATGTTTTGTCTCTCTCTCTGGTTTCGTTTTGTTTCATTTTTCCTCTTTATATTAAATAACATAAACAAACACATGGAGGTTGAAAGCTCACCTAAGAGCTATTTATGTATAGATTCATAGGTTAAAACTTTGAAAGATTTTTCTGTGAGAGAATTTATCCCTGTGCATGTAAAGATAGAACCATTACACAACTATAAGTTTAAATAATTGACAATACTATTGCCCTTTCTGACCCTCCACTACTATATTCTCATACTTTTTAATACTTTATTTGAAATCAGAATATGAATAGAGTTCAGTGATTAAAATTTTTGTTTTTTTTTTAAATTTTTTATTGTTATGTTAATCACCATATATTACATCATTTGTTTTGGTGTAGTGTTCCATGATTCATTGTTTGTTCATAACACCCAGTGCTCCATGCAGAATGTGCCCTCTTTAATACCCATCACCAGGCTAACCCATCCCCCTACCCTCCTCCCCTCTAGAACCCTCAGTTTGTTTTTTAGAGTCCATCATCTCTCCTGGTTCGTTAAAATTTTTGTTTTTAATCTTAGGCCATTAAAAAACTGTGATATGTAGCTTGTCAGAGCTACAATTGTTGGAAAGCGCGTGTTATTCCTGTTTCATTTTACATTTTTCACATGTTGAACACTAATTTTCTTTATGACTTATGTGCTTAAAATGCACTTGGATATGAAAAAAGGGTCCATTTAGTTAATATAGGTCACAGTCAATATCCTGAACGTAACGCAGTTTTAAAAGGTGGCTTAAGCTTGCTTGTTTTATATATATATATACATATGTATGTATATATATATATATTCTGTGTATGCATATCATTTACTTTATAGATATATTTCTTTCCAAAAAACCAATTCTGGATTCTATATTAAGTATAATTCATCTCATTACATACATTTTGAGAGTGGTAAATGCAAACACAGTGGCATTATCAGTCCAGTCCAGGAATCATTTGTTTCTTCTAAACCAGATAGAGAAAAACTTACTTTTTTTTTTTTGATACAGTTCCTTACTGTTTCACTGATAGATAGGTATCTTTTCCAACTTTTTTTTGATTAATAAACTTTTTTAGAGCAATTGTAGATTTACAGCAAAATTGAGCAGAAAGTACGGAGAGTTCCCATATACATTCTATGCCTTACACATGCACAACCTCCCCCACTATAACACCTGTTACAATCAACGAACCTACATTGGCACATCATTATCATCCAAAGTCTGTAGTTTGCATTGGGTTCACTCTTGGTGTTTGCACATTCTATGAATTTTAACAAATGTATAATGGGGAAATTTACCCACCATTGTTGTGTCATAGAGAAGAGTATCACAGCCCTAAAAATCCTGTGTTCTACCTATGCATCTTTCCCTCCACCCAACTGCTGGCAAGCTTACTTTTGATCCGGTTGCCTTAAACAGATATAAAGTTGCCAAGTGTATAAAACACATAATATGCCCTGGTCTTGAAAGGGAAGGGAGTTATGCCTTGATTGTTGTCTTGGAGTTTAGATAATTTTCTTTTCTGCATGTGTGAATAATGACGATAAGGTATTATAGCCTAGTTAGTGATGATTTTCTTTCTGTATCTAGATCATTTAGCGAATTCTGAAGTAATCCTTAGAGAATCTAAAGATAACAGATGATTCTTTTCCAGTTTTACATTGAATAGGTTCTCAGTGAAGCAATTAAAATTTAATTTACATCAAAAACATTGTTATGAATATTAAAGTGTTTTGAATTGGACCCCCTTAAGGGTGTAACTGTGAAGAAGTTCAGATGACTTTTATCTACTAGTCTGTGACTTCAGAGATGCATTATCATGTATTATTCTTGACCTTTAATATCCTAATTATTATCTTGTTTATTACAGCTTTACTAGAATTGCTTGAAAAATTTGTGCTTCATCTCTCCGAAAGCGCATCTGAATGCTACTTCCCCTCAGTGGAATATACAGGTATGTTTTAAGCATCTTGAATTTTGAAAAGCACTTAATTATCTAAAAAAATAGATAATATTTCATAGAGCTGTCTAATTAGATTAAAAATATGCACAAGGTTTCTCATCTTAAAAATCTCTCACTTGGTGCCATATACAGTATAGATATCTCAGTCTCTTCTGTGCAAGTGTCTGGGTTTTCTTGTAACTTTCTCTTTTTTGAGCTTTTTTTTCCGGTCTACCCATCAAAAGTTGTTTTTCCTTAAGGCATTGTCTTCCTCTCTTTTGATTCTATCCACTATCCTCTAGGATCTCCTTTGTACTGTTTCTACCTACCTCATATGTTGATAACTTCAAAATTCACATCTTCTATTCAGAGATCTACTATAAGCTTCATTGTGGTATTCCCAGCACCTTAAAAGGTAAACATCACCTGGATGTGCTACAGAAACCCTCAAACTCTAAATGTCCAGCAGGGCCCTCACCTCATCATACCTTATTAACATATACCCTTTTCTACATTGTGTTTTGGGGGGCAATACAATCATCTACTGTCCATCTAAACCAGAAACTGAATAATGATCTAAGTCCATATTTTCTTCTCAATTACCAAACTATGTTAATTCTATATTCTTAATAGATCTCAAATTTATCTACTTAATTGACCACTTCTTTGTTCAGGCCCCCATTACTTCTTGCCTAGGGTATTACAACAGCCTCTTTTCCAGGTGTCACTGATTGGAATCTGATTTCTTTTCAAAGGTATCCTTTATGCTGCTCTCAGAGTGACCTTTGAAGTGCAAATCTGACCTACTCATTCCTTGAAGTGCAAGGAAGATCCTTCCTTGGAAGGATCAATATTGACCATTGCATAAAGTCTAAGCTTCTTACCTTGATACCCAAAGCCTTACATTTTCCTTCCCTTTTCTTCCTTTCTGGCATCATGTTTTTTTCTCCATGCCTTCTGTTTATTTTTCAGGAACACTAAACTATTAGCAGCATTGCCAGCTTCTCCCTTCCCCCACTCAAAGACACATTCATTTATTAAATGCATACTTACAGTTTTCTACTATTTAATAGAATTTTTATAAGCATATAGACACAGCAGTAAACAAAAGAGGGAAAGAATCTTGCCTTTTGATGGGAAGACAGACAATAAACAAATGCTTTAGTATATCAAATAGTATGGCGGCAAATGAGAAATACACAGCAGGGAAGAGGGCTGGAGAGTGCTAACTGGGGATGGGGGTTACATTATTAATCATGTTCAGACTAGCAAAGTGGGGAGCAAGAGATGTAGATACTTTCAGGAGAGGAGAATTCCAGCTAGTGACCAGGAAAGAGACGAGTATGACTGACCAGGAGTATGGGAGAAGCATTGTTGGTATTGAAGTCAGAGAAGGAAGGATGATAGAGGGTTTTTGAAAGTCACTGCAGCGTCTTGAACATAGGAACACAGGCTCTGATTTATATTTTTACGAAAGATTGCTGTGGAGCCTGTGTTGAGCAAAGACTGAAGGGAGGACAGAGGGTTAAGACTGGGAGATGAAGTAGGAAGCTATTGAGAAGATCCAGATGAAAAATGGCAGTGGTTTCGATGAGGATGTCAGTGGGAGATAGTGAGAAGTATTTGGATTCTGGGTATATTTTGATGATAGAGCCAACAGAATTGAGTAACAGATCGACAGTGGAATGTGAGAGAAAGGAAGGAATCAAAGAAGACTCCAACTCATTGATCCAAGCCACGGGAAGGATTAGATTATCATACACTGAGATGGGGAGGAATGAGGGAGAAATAGGTTTGAGAGAGGAGGTGAAGAGCTTGCTTTTATGTTAGGTTTTGAATACTTGTTATACATTTAAATAGACATATTTTTTTATACATTGGATATTTGAATCTGGAATTTAGGGGGAAGATATGGGTTGGAAATATATATTGCTAAATCATCAGCTTGGTATATAAAGCCAGTATGCATCTCTGTCATGGCTTTCTCATATTCCAACTTAAGGTCTTAATGTGCAGTAAACTCCTGTAGGGTAGTTTTCGCGTCTTATCTGTCATATCCTCTGCAACTAGAATGACAGTGTTAAGAAATATTTGACAAAGAATAGCTAAAAGAATGAAGGAGGAGGGCTTTATAAACTATCAATCAGTTTGTCTTAATTTTAATAGGCAGTAGATTAAACCCTTTAAGATTTCTGAGCAAAAGCTTTACTTGACTCATCTGTACTTTAGGAAGATTATTTTAGTGACTGTGTAAAGGATGAACTAGAGTGCAGAACTGAAATCTGCCGAAGGTGAATCTCCAGGACATGAGAGTCGGTAAAGAAATCGTGAAGAAAGCAGAGAAGTAGCAGAGACTTATGAAAATAGATAATCAAGGGAATCTGCTCCTCTTCCTTGTAAGGGTAAAATGACTTCTCTGTTTGCTGAAGAACTCATCATTTAAATATTTATTCAAGTTAGACTCTAAATGTCCTATTTCCTTAAAAAGAAAAATATATGCTTCCAGTCTGGCCCAGCCTATCCTTCTGGCGCTATTACCCACCACTGGTCAAAGGCCTCCTGTGCATTCATGTCACTGAACCTTTGCTACTACTGTTCCTTTAGATGAGCTTTTCTTTTCCCATATGATAATGTAAAACTTAACTATAAAGTTGCAGCTAAAATGTTCCCTTCCCTCTTACTCCTAAGTAGATGTTCCTCTTCTGCACTCTTTGTATTCACTTTAAACTACCATTTTGATATTTATTATATTGTATGTGGCTAGTTTAAATTATTCCATTAGGTCTCAAACTCCTTTGTATCTTTAATATAGTATTTTATATATCTTTATTGAATTAAATATATATACTGTTTCATTAGCATCTATATTCATACAAATAGTGTACCTGGGTGGCTCAGTCGTTAAGCGTCTGCCTTCGGTTCAGGTCATGATCCCAGGATCCTGGGATCGAGTCCCACCTCGGGCTCCCTGCTTGGCAGGAAGCCTGCTTCTCCCCCTCCCACACCCCCTGCTTGTGTTCCTGCTCTCGCTATCTCTCTCTCTGTCAAATAAATAAATAAAAATCTTAAAAAAAAAAAACAATTCTAAATATATTGATATTTACAAATACACGTATGAACATATACCTAATTATTTACACAGCAACCTTTAATGCAAATTTGGCAAAGGGATAAAAGAGAACATAAGAAAATGAGAACAAAGAAATGAGAGGAAAACATAAGGTAGCAATAAACAGAGATTAAGGTAGGTGAAGGGAATTGATACCTACTGAGGACCTCTTGTGAACTAAATAGTGTGCTGAAGAACTTGATGTGTGTTATATTATTCAACCCTAAAACTACTGTTTGCAGTAGGCATAATCATCACTTTTAAAATCAGGAAACTGAGCTACAGAGGAAGGAACAGGAATTGTGAAGAGAGTTTTAAAAAAAGCATTTGTGAAGAAAATTATAACACTATGAATAAACCTGAAAATATATGTGAAAAGATACAGAGATTAATGGTCAAGTCTATGAGTATGAGAGGAAATAAAAAGTGATAGTTATGGAGATTTGCATGGCCAGAGTGGGTATCTCCCTAGTTTCACTATAATCTCCAGTTTCTGCAGCTTGGCACATTGTTCTGTTGGATCATATTTTCTGTAAATAATCTAAAATTAACATTATGTTACATACATCATCTAAATACTCAACAAGACTAATTGCCCAGTGTGTACACATTCACTGCCCTCTGTTGAATTTCTAAATTTTATGATGAGGGACTTCTCAGATGTTGGCTCTTTTGAATGTATTATCTAGGCAGATAAACCCCAAATGTGAATTTAATTTCTTTAAAGGTTCCAAATGAATAGCTATCCACTGGAGTTTCAGAGTACAGCCAAAAATAAGGTGGCTTCCTGTTTCTTGATTGTGTAATATATGTTGTTATGATATGGGCTAAGCTTGTTGCTAATATCATTTTCTTCCCATGGCTAAAGATATCCTCACCCTTCATCATTTATTTTTTTTTTTGGTTGGTGAAACAATTATTTCCTATTATAAAATTTCACTCTGTTTACTTTAAATAAATAAAAACCATGCTTTGATATAAAAAAGAAAATGCAGGATAGATATATTCAGTGTTTTTTCATGTTTCTTAAAATGAGAAATTGATTGTCTTTTTAAAAATGACAGCTTGCGTAAACCCTGAGGTAGCTGAGATTAGAATAACACAATCATCCATCTGTTGTTAGTTCCCTTAGGATTCCAATCTATTATAAAATTTGCAGATCTGGAAAAATCAAATTAGTTTAGCTATTTATCCCCTTAAAGAAAGAGGAATGAACAAAGTTCTGCACATTTGTAGTTTGTAAATCTATATAGGTATCTTTCCAAATCTTAACCAATGTTAATTTTTTGTTGGTTCAATTCCCTGGAATGAGTTGGAGATTTTTTTTTTTCCTAATGTAATTGCTTCTTTAAGTGATAAATTAAGTACTCCTTTAAAAGTAGGAAATATTTTTAATTTTATACCTTTACTCTTTATGTTGCTAATCAAAACGTTGGGAAGAAATCAGAAAATTTTGCATTGTTTCACCTTTTGACTATTGAAATACTTCTAAACTTAATATATATTGTTAAACACCTTTTATACTTTCTTTGGATATTCAGCAAATACACTCTTTTCCACCTTCCATTTATGGAGCATGTTTATGAGTATGCTTAATAATTGCAAGGAAGTATATAATATGAATTAATTAGACTATCCCCAAGTAGGGGAAATAATTCATACACCTAAAATGATGAATTAAATAAATTGCAACAATTAGTAAGAAAAAATAAAGAAAACTGACATTTTCCAGCCAGCTGCTTTATTTCAGGCATTGTGCCTTTAAGTGTGGTATTTGAATTGGGTTATTGTCAAATGAGGGTTTTTGTTTTTAAGTGCCATAAGTGTTCGGTGGAAGGAGTGATCAGTGTTGACTAGTGCTGTCAGGAAAGACAGGAAGAAGTGATAATGGAGCAAGAGGAGTGGCTCTAGTATGGCTAAAAGAAAAAACAGGAGAAGGGGAGCCTTGCAGGAAAGGGTAATAGCATAAGGACATGGGAAGAAATCCTTTTTCCCAAATAATGCTGACTATGCCAGTTAGGAGGCTGATATTCTTACAGTAACTTGGCCACCAGAAATCGAATTTTATGTCTGTATGAATTGAATAAAATGGATAGTTAAACTGTATGTTAAAAGAGAAGCAACAGAATCTGCAGACTGACTCTGGGAAAGGAGGGAGGTAGAAGAGAGTATATGACGGGTTGACTTCTTTGGGTGGTGAGAGTTCTTTGACTTTATAACAGTTATAGCAGGGCTTTAGAAGAATCACTAAACAGCCAAGCAATAACTGCTTCTCTAACCATGGAAGTGTATTCCAGTGGAAAAATTCTTTACTCTTCCGAAAATTAATTTTTTTTCCACACCATTAGCCAAGTACCAGGCAGAATAGATATCATTTCTTCTACTGCCCTATGTGCTAGCTTTGCAAACCAAAAATAGAATAGACTGCATTACCAGAGTGAGTAATTTCAGTCAATATTAAGTCAATTTTTCCAACTCATTTTCTTCTGAGACCATTATATTTACAATTACATGGATCGGTTACTTCAAAGAGTTAATGCTTTGATTAAATTAGACATTAAGTAGGGTAAGTATGATGCTACAGGTGTCATTGTTTGGTTGACTTTTTATCAGCAACTTGTTATACTTTTTTTTTTAAGATTTTATTTATTTTTTGACAGAGAGAGACACAGTGAGAGAGGGAACACAAGCAGGGGGAGTGGGGGAGGGAGAAGCAGGCTTTCCTGCAGAGCAGGGAGCCTGATGCAGGCCTCGATCCCAGGACCCTGGGATGATGACCTGAGCCGAAGGCAGATGCTTAACGACTGAGCCACCCAGGCGCCCCAACTTGTTATACTTTTCATAATGGCTCCAGGGAGTGGGAGCTATATCGTCCATTTGTTACTTAATTTCAATGTATAGAAAATATTTTTAAGTCCCTATCGATTTCCATCTCCAACTTTCTCCATTTGATATGAAGTACAATTTCTTGTTCATTTATTCATTTATCTCTTCATTCACTCAGTGTTAAGCACCTATTAACGTATCTCATACATAGATTTGCACATTTCAGTAAGTCACTGGTTACCAGTGATACATCAGAGTCCCTTGAAGACATCCATTTTTATCACTGAATTTTATTTTTTTTATCCTATCAATTTTGTTTTATTTCTGAAGATTTTAGTTCCTACTTCGTAAGTTGTATTTAGTCCAGATTGTATATAACAAAAGATTATTTCACCGAACTTTTGTAGTCCAAGATCTGTTTCTGTTTGTCAAGTTGTCATATATCAAACAGAAATTTAAAATTGAAATGTCTCTTTTAATAAAATATTTGGTAAATAGAAAATTATTTTCTCACTTCTTCATTCCTGCTTGGAAAATGTTATTTTTTTCAAAGGGGTTTTATTCACACTACTGTCACCTATATCTATTTAATATTGGGGGTTTTTTTTGAGTGGATATTTGATGTTTGTTATGGTATGCCTAATACCCCAATATATTCTCATTTAAAAGCCTTTTTAAAGATTTAACTACTACATTCTTTAAAGTGAAATTTGTGAAGTGAAGTATTACTATCTGATTTTAACTATATCTAAACTTTACTTTTATTCCTTTAAATGTGGATCTCAAGTTCAGTGCACAAGAAATAAGCTGTAGAGGTCCTTAAAAATACAAATGACTGGATATTTACCCTCAGCAGTCTCATTCGGTGGTCTGGAGTGGAGTCTGTTTATCTTTACTTTTAAAAAAAAACTCAGAGAATTTTGTTGTACAGCTGTAATTGGGAACTATTATCTGTTGAAATGTGCAGAATTAAGTTTCTATTCTGAATATACAGAAACATAAACTTTTAGAGAAGGAATAGGTCTGGGGAATTATTTGTACAACCACAGAAAAGTTAAAAGGACTCCTTAGACAGACAGCTAGATAAATCTGAAATGATTCTTTCCTTCCATGGGAAAGAACTAAGAACCTGAATCATGTAACATGAGTGTCATAGTCCTTTTGGGCAACTCCTCTCACCTTGATCCTTAACTATTCCATTCTTCATTGATAGCGAGGTCAGCATCTTCTTCTAGAAGTCACCCTGATCTGTAGAATACAGTGGCTTCAGGAAGGCTCATTATTAGCACCATTAGCCCACTGCACATTCCTCCTACTTCTGTTAAGATATTTAGCTGTATTATACTTTCCAGAAGAGGAACATTAGTTATTACAAGCACACAGATACATATATTAATGAAGATAAATATTTCTCATGTTTAGTAATCCAGTTTTATATGAACTAGAATTTTAAGTGTTATCATCTAATCTAAATTAGAATTGTTCTGGTAATCGTTTATAAAAAAACTTTTATATAAATACACAGAAGTGGAATTCATGGATCATAGAGTAGAGGTATGTTTAACTTTATAAAAAATTGCCAAACCATTTTCCAAAATAGTTGTACGATTTTACATTCTCACCAGCAATGTATGACAATTCCAGTTCCTCCTTATTCTTACCAACACTCGGTATTTTCAGTCTTAAATTTTAGCCATTTTAGTGGGTATGCAGTAGTATCTCCATGTGGTTTTAATTTGCATTTTCCTGATGACAAATGATGTTGAACACTTCTTTTGAGATGTCTATGCAAGTATTTTGCTTTACTTACCCCCATCATTTCTATATGAATTTTATGACATTTTATAAGTTATGGGTGGTGGTTATATAATGATTATGGATACAATTTCTTGTCTAATTTATACTGCATATATTTTCTTCCATTGTGTGGCTTGTCTAGTCATTTTCTTTTCTTTTTTTTTTAAATTTTTTTATTGTTATGTTAATCACCATACATTACATTATTAGTTTTTGATGTAGTGTTCCATGATTCATTGTTTGTGCATAACACCCAGTGCTCCACCTAGAACGTGCCCTCTTTAATACCCATCACCAGGCTAACCCATCCCCCCACCCCTCTCCCCTCTAGAACCCTCAGTTTGTTTTTCAGAGTCCATCGTCTCTCATGGTTCGTCTCCCCCTCCAGTTTACTCCCCTTCATTCTTCCCCTCCTGCTATCTTCTTATTTTTTTTTTTCTTAACATATATTGCATTATTTGTTTCAGAGGTACAGATCTGTGATTCAACAGTTTTGCACAATTCACATCGCTCACCATAGCACATACCCTCCCCAATGTCTATCACCCAGCCACCCCATCCCTCCCACAGCCCCACCACTCCAGCAACCCTCAGTTTGTTTCCTGAGATTAAGAATTCCTCATGTCAGTGAGGTCATATGATACATCTTTCTCTGATTGACTTATTTCACTCAGCATAACACCCTCCAGTTCTATCCACGTCGTTGCAAATGTCAAGATCTCATTCCTTTTGATGGCTGCATAATATTCCATTGTGTATATATACCACCTCTTCTTTATCCATTCATCTGTCGATGGACATCTTGCCTCTTTCTACAGTTTGGCTATTGTGGACATTGCTGCTATAAACATCGGAGTGCACGTACCCCTTCCGATCCCTACAGTTGTATCTTTGTGGTAAATACCCAGTAGTGCAATTGCTGGATCGTATGGTAGCTCAGTTTTCAACTGTTTGAGGAACCTCCATACTGTTTTCCAGAGGGGTTGCACCAGCTTGCATTCCCACCAACAGTGTAGGAGGGTTCCCCTTTCTCTGCATCCCCACCAACATCTGTCATTTCCTGACTTGTTAATTTTAGCCATTCTGACTTGTATGAGGTGGTATCTCATTGAGGTTTTGATTTGGATTTCCCTGATGCCGAGCAATGTTGAGCACTCTTTCATGTGTCTGTTGGCCATTTGGATGTC
The DNA here is from genome assembly GCF_003265705.2 of Callorhinus ursinus. Classification (NCBI taxonomy): domain Eukaryota; kingdom Metazoa; phylum Chordata; class Mammalia; order Carnivora; family Otariidae; genus Callorhinus; species Callorhinus ursinus. The sequence goes on along the minus strand of NW_027397068.1, from coordinate 38,993,628 downwards.
TTCTTTGGAAAAATGTCTGTTCATGTCATCTGTCCATTTCTTGATTGGATCATTTGTTCTATAGATGTTGAGTTTGATAAGTTCTTTATAGATTTTGGATACTAGCCCTTTATCTGATATGTCATTTGCAAATATTTTCTCCCATTCTGTCGGTTGTTTTTTGGTTTTATGGACTATTTCTTTTGCTGTGCAAAAGCTTTTTATCTTGATGAAATCCCAATAGTTCATTTTTGCCCTTCCTTCCCTTGCCTTTGGCGATGTTTCTAGGAAGAAGTTGCTGCGGCTGAGGTCGAAGAGGTTGATGCCTGTGTTCTCCTCAAGGATTTTGATGGACTCCTGTCTCACGTTTAGGTCTTTCAACCATTTGGCGTCAATTTTTGTGTGTGGTGTAAGGAAATGGTCCAGTTTCATTCTTCTGCATGTGGCTGTCCCAATTTTCCCAACACCATTTGTTGAAGAGACTGTCTTTTTGCCATTGGACATTCTTTCCTGCTTTGTCAAAGATTAGTTGACCATAGAGTTGAGGGTCCATTTCTGGGCTCTCTATTCTGTTCCACTGATCTATGTGTCTGTTTTTGTGCCAGTACCATACTGTCTTGATGATGACAGCTTTGTAATAGAGCTGGAAGTCCGGAATTGTAATGCCACCAGCTTTGCTTTTCTTTTTCAACATTCCTCTGGCTATTCGGGGTCTCTTCTGGTTCCATACAAATTTTAGGATTATTTGTTCCATTTCTTTGAAAAAAGTGGATGGTATATTGATGGGGATTGCATTGAATGTGTAGATTGCTCTAGGTAGCATTGACTTCTTCACAATGTTTTTCTTCCAGTCCATGAGCATGGAACGTTTTTCCATTTCTTTGTGTCTTCCTCAATTTCTATCATGAGTATTTTATAGTTTTCTGAGTACAGATCCTTTGCCTCTTTGGTTAAATTTATTCCTAGGTATCTTATGGTTTTGGGTGCAATTGTAAATGGGATCGACTCCTTCATTTGTCTCTCGTCTGTCTTGTTGGTGGTGTGTAGGAATGCCACTGATATCTGTGCATTGATTTTATATCCTGCCACTTTCCTGAATTCCTGTATGATTTCTAGCAGTTTTGGGGTGGCATCTTTTGGGTTTTCCACATACAGTATCATATCATCTGCAAAGAGTGAGAGTTTGACTTTCTCTTTGCCGATTTGGATGCCTTTGATTTCTTTTTGTTGTCTGATTGCTGTGGCTACTCCTTCTAATACTATGTTAAATAGCAGTGGTGATAGTGGACATCCCTGCCGCGTTCCTGACCTTAGGCGAAAAGCTCTCAGCTTTTCCCCATTGAGAATGATATTCGCTGTAGGTTTTTCATAGATGGCTTTTATGGTATTGAGGTATGTACCCTCTATCCCTATACTCTGAAGAGTTTTGATCAAGAAAGGATGCTGCACTTTGTCAAATGCTTTTTCTGCATCTATTGAGAGGATCATATGATTCCTGTTCTTTTTTTTCTTAATATGTTGTATGACGTTGATTGATTTGCAGATGTTGAACCAGCCTTGCAGCCCAGGGATAAATCCCACTTGGTCGTGGTGAATAATCCTTTTAATGTACTGTTGGATCCTATTGGCTAGTATTTTGGTAAGAATATTTGCATCCATGTCCATCAAGGATATTGGTCTGTAATTCTCCTTTTTCTGGGGTCTTTGTCTGGTTTTGGGATCAAGGTAATGCTAGCCTCATAAAATGAGTTTGGAAGTTTTCCTTCTATTTCTAGTTTTTGGAAGAGTTTCGGGAGAATAGGTATTAATTTTTCTTTAAATGTTTGGTAGAATTCCC
>NW_027397068.1:38852127-38986812 GCF_003265705.2 Callorhinus ursinus | reverse complement strand
CTGGAAGTCCGGAATTGTAATGCCACCAGCTTTGCTTTTCTTTTTCAACATTCCTCTGGCTATTCGGGGTCTCTTCTGGTTCCATACAAATTTTAGGATTATTTGTTCCATTTCTTTGAAAAAAGTGGATGGTATATTGATGGGGATTGCATTGAATGTGTAGATTGCTCTAGGTAGCATTGACTTCTTCACAATGTTTTTCTTCCAGTCCATGAGCATGGAACGTTTTTCCATTTCTTTGTGTCTTCCTCAATTTCTATCATGAGTATTTTATAGTTTTCTGAGTACAGATCCTTTGCCTCTTTGGTTAAATTTATTCCTAGGTATCTTATGGTTTTGGGTGCAATTGTAAATGGGATCGACTCCTTCATTTGTCTCTCGTCTGTCTTGTTGGTGGTGTGTAGGAATGCCACTGATATCTGTGCATTGATTTTATATCCTGCCACTTTCCTGAATTCCTGTATGATTTCTAGCAGTTTTGGGGTGGCATCTTTTGGGTTTTCCACATACAGTATCATATCATCTGCAAAGAGTGAGAGTTTGACTTTCTCTTTGCCGATTTGGATGCCTTTGATTTCTTTTTGTTGTCTGATTGCTGTGGCTACTCCTTCTAATACTATGTTAAATAGCAGTGGTGATAGTGGACATCCCTGCCGCGTTCCTGACCTTAGGCGAAAAGCTCTCAGCTTTTCCCCATTGAGAATGATATTCGCTGTAGGTTTTTCATAGATGGCTTTTATGGTATTGAGGTATGTACCCTCTATCCCTATACTCTGAAGAGTTTTGATCAAGAAAGGATGCTGCACTTTGTCAAATGCTTTTTCTGCATCTATTGAGAGGATCATATGATTCCTGTTCTTTTTTTTCTTAATATGTTGTATGACGTTGATTGATTTGCAGATGTTGAACCAGCCTTGCAGCCCAGGGATAAATCCCACTTGGTCGTGGTGAATAATCCTTTTAATGTACTGTTGGATCCTATTGGCTAGTATTTTGGTAAGAATATTTGCATCCATGTCCATCAAGGATATTGGTCTGTAATTCTCCTTTTTCTGGGGTCTTTGTCTGGTTTTGGGATCAAGGTAATGCTAGCCTCATAAAATGAGTTTGGAAGTTTTCCTTCTATTTCTAGTTTTTGGAAGAGTTTCGGGAGAATAGGTATTAATTTTTCTTTAAATGTTTGGTAGAATTCCCCTGGGAAGCCATCTGGCCCTGGGCTTTTGTTTCTTGGGAGATTTTTGATGACTGCTTCAATTTCCTTACTGGTTATAGGTGTGTTCAGGTTTTCTATTTCTTCCTGTTTCAGTTTTGGTAGTTGATACATCTCTAGGAATGCACCCATTTCTTCCAGGTTATCTAATTTGCTGGCATAGAGTTGCTCATAATATGTTCTTATAATTGTATTTCTTTGGTGTTGGTTGTGATCTCTCCTCTTTCATTCATGATTTTGTTGATTTGGATCCTTTTTCTTTCCTTTTTGATCAGTCTGGCCAGGGGTTTATCAATCTTGTTAATTCTTTCAAAGAACCAGCTCCTAGTTTCGTTGATCTGTTCTACTGTTCTTTTGGTTTCTATTTCATTGATTTCTGCTCTGATCTTTATTATTTCTCTTCTCCCACTGGGTTTAGGCTTTACTTGCTGTTCTTTCTCCAGCTCCTTTAGGTGTAGGGTTAGGTTGTGTATTTGAGACCTTTCTTGTTTCTTGAGAAAGGCTTCTATTGCTATATACTTACCTCTTAGGACCGCCTTTGTTGCATCCCAAAGATTTTGAACAGTTGTGTTTTCATTTTCATTGGTTTCCATGAATTTTTTAAATTCTTCTTTAATTTCCTTGTTGACCCATTCATTCTTTAGTAGGATGCTCTTTAGCCTCCATGTATTTGAGTTCTTTCCGACTTTCCTGTTGTGATTGAGTTCTAGTTTCAGTGCACTGTGGTCTGAAAATATGCAGGGAATAATCCCAGTCTTTTCGTAGAGGTTGAGACCTGATTTGTGACCTAGGATGTGATCTATTCTGGAGAATGTTCCATGGGCACTAGAGAAGAATGTGTATTTCTTTGCTTTGGGATGGAATGTTCTGAATATGTCTGTGAAGTCCATTTAGTCCAGTGTGTCATTTAAAGTCTTTATTTCCTTGTTGATATTTTGCTTAGATGATCTGTCCATTTCAGTGAGGGGGGTGATAAGTCCCCCACTATTAGTGTATTTTTGTCAATGTGTTTCTTTGCTTTTGTTATTAATTGCCTTATATAATTGGCATGGTAAATGGTTTTCCACCCCTTTACTTTCAATGTGGGGGTGTCTTTGAGTCTAAAATGAGTCTCTTGCAGACAGCATATTGATGGGTCTTGTTTTTTAATCCAATCTGATAGCCTGTGTCTTTTGATTGGGGCATTTAGCCCATTACATTCAGGGTAACTATTGAAAGATACGAATTTAGTGCCACTGTATTGCCTGTAAGGTGACTGTTACTGTATATTGTCTGTGTTCCTTTCTGGTCTATGCTGCTTTTAGGCTCTCTCTTTGCTTAGAGGACCCCTTCAATATTTCTTGGAGGGCTGGTTTCGTGTTTGCAAATTTCTTTAGTTTTTCTTTGTCCTGGAAGCTTTTTATCTCTCCTTCTATTTTCAATGACAGCCTAGCTGGATATAGTATTCTTGGCTGCATATTTTTCTCATTTAGTGCTCTGAAGATATCATGCCAGTCCTTTCTGGCCTGCCAGGTCTCTGTGGATAGGTCTGTTGCCAATCTAGTGTTTCTACCTTTATAGGTTACATATCTCTTCTCCCGAGCTGCCTTCAAGATTTTCTCTTTGTCTCTGAGACTCGTAAGTTTTACTATTAGATGTCAGGGTGTTGACCTATTTTATTGATTTTGAGGGGGGTTCTCTGTGCCTCTTGAATTTTGATGCCTGTTTCCTTCCTCACATTAGGGAAGTTCTCTGCTATAATTTGTTCCAATATACCTTCTGCCCCTCTCTCTCTTTCTTCTTCCGGGATCCCAATTATTTTAATGTTGTTTTGTCTTATGGTATCGCTTATCTCTTGAATTCTGCCCTCGTGATCCAGTAGTTGTTTCTCTCTCTTTTTCTCAGCCTCTTTATTTTCCATCATTTGGTCTTCTATATCGCTGATTCTTCTGCCTCATTTGTCCTACCAGTTAGTGCCCCCATTTTTGATTGCACCTCATTAGTAGCCTTTTTGATTTCGATTTGGTTAGATTTTAGTTCTTTTATTTCTCCAGGAAGGGTGTCTCTAATAACTTCCATGCTTTTTTCAAGCCCAGCTAGTATCTTTAAAATCACGATTCTGAACTCTAGGTCCAACATTGTACTAATGTCCATATTGAGTAGGTCCCTGGCAGACAGTACTACCTCTTGTTCTTTTTGCTGAGGTGATTTCTTTTGTCTTGTCATTTTGTCCAGAGGAGAATAGATGAATGAGAGAACAGAATGCTAACAGGTTAACAACATCCCCAGAAAATATACTCTAAACAAATAAGAAAAGACCTGAAACCAGGGGAAAAGAAAGGGAAAGAAAGAAAAAAGAAAAAGATAAAAACAAACAAAAACAGAACAAAAAACAATATGATCAAATATGATCAGGCTAGTGCATAGATCAGTGCCACACACTAGATTTTGGGTGTATTTTGGTCTGTTAGAAGATGGTGCCTCCTAAAGTTGTAAAGAAAGAAAGACTTACATATGTACAAAATAAGGGTTGATACAATGAAGGGATGGAAGATGACTGTAAAGATGAAAATTATAAAAGATTTTATAAAAGGAATTGATAAGTTGTTTGAAAAAAGAAAGAAGAAGATTTAAAAAAAAGAAAAAAGAAGGGGGAGAGAATGTGATCAGGCAGGAGACTAGAACAAAGCCATGCATTAGAGATTTAGGGTATATTTTGATCTGTTAGAAGAAACTGTATCTCAAAATTTTAAAGAGTGAACAACTTATATATATATATGCCAAAAATAAGGGTAATTACTATGAAGGGATAGAATATGACTCTAAAAATGAAACAAAAAATGTTTTTTTAAAGGGGTTGATAAGATGTTGGTTGAAAAAGAGAAAAAGAAAAATAAAAAAAAAGTTAAAAAAATTAACTTTGAAAACTAATGAATCATGGTAAAAAAGCCATGAATTCTATGTGCAGTATTCCCCTAGTGCTGGAGTTCTCCCGTTTTCCTTGATCGGTAAACTTGATCTTGGCTGGCTGTTCATGCTGATCTTCTGGGGGAGGGGCCTGTTGCCGTGGTTCCCAAATGTCTTTGCCTGAGGCGGAATTGCCCCGCCCTGTGAGTCCGGGCTAGGTAATGTGCACGGGTTTGCTCTCCAGAGCTTTTGTTCCCTGCATGCTCTCCGTACAGCTTTGGAGAATGAGAGTGAAAATGGCGGCCTCCCAATCTCCGCCTGGAGTAGCCGAAAACTCGGGGCCCCGCTCCTCAGTGCACCCCCAGAGAAAAACAATCACTCCCGTCTCCCCGTCTCACTCCGTGCTCATCCGGCCTGTGACTGAGTGTTTCTATCTCTGGCACCAGACCCCATGTGGAGTCTCCAAACCCAGCAGATCCCTGCAGTGCGCTCCCGCGCCGCTCCTCCCAGGGGAGGAAGGGGAGTCTCCCTGGTTCTGCTGCTTGTTGGGTCCCTGCTGGAGGAGCAGTGGCCCGACTGGGCCTGGATCACAGTTTATGGTCACACCTAGCTGACCGCGCACGCCTCGGCTCTGTCTCTGCAGCCGGCTTCCCCGCTCCAATACCTGGGAGCTCTGCCGCACTCAGGCACCCCCGGTCTTTCTGTGACCCCGAGGGTCCTGAGATCACACTGTCCCGCAAGGTTTCCACCTCCTGCTTAGCCACTGGAGTGACGTCCCTCAGCGGAGACGCCTTCTAAAAGTTCCGATTTTGTGCTCCACGGCTCTATTACTTGCCAGAAGCAGTGGAGGCCCCCTCCCCTGCCGTTTCTCCTCCCGAATATCACCTCGGATTCACTTCTCCGCATGTACTACCTTCCAGTAAGTGGTCGCGTCTCTGTTCAGAGAGTTGTTGCTACTCTCTTCTTCGATCTCCTGTTGAGTTCGTAGGTGTTCAGAATGGTTTGATCCCCATTCAGCTGAATTCCTGAGAGCAGAAGAAATCCAGGTCTCCTACTTCTCCGCCAACTTGCTCCACCTCTTTCTAGTCATTTTCTTAATAGTGTCTCTTGATGGACTATGGACTCTGAGGAACAAACTGAGGGGTTTAGAGGGGAGGGGTTGGGGAAGATGGGTTAGCCCTATGATGGATATTAAGGAGGGCATGTACTGCATGGAGCACTAGGTGTTATATGAAAACAATGAATCGTGGATCACTACATCAAAAACTAATGATGTATTGTATGGTGACTAACATAACATAATACAATAAAATTTAAAAAAATATATAAAAAACTTCTTCCACGGGTTGGCGGGGGGGATAGTGTCTCTTGATGAGTAGAAGATCAATTTTGATGAAGTCCAGTTTGTCAGTTTTTTTTTCTTTTATGGTCAGTACTTTCAGGGTTTTGCTCAGAAAAATCTTTGCCTACATCAAGTCCATAAAGATAATCTTCTATACTTCATACTTTGCCTTTTACCTGAAGGTCTATATAATCAATTTTGAGTTATGTTTTGTGTATGGTGTGAGGTTAGGGTTTACATCTTTTTTTCCCTGGGATCTAGTTGTTCCAGAACAATTGATTGAAAAGCTTTCTTAGCTCATTGAATTGCTTTTATATTTTGTTAAAACTTGAGTATATAAGCAGAAATATACAACTTACTTGTTCCTATCCTTAGGGGAAAAGTTTTACATTGATTTTTGAATGTTAAACCAACTTTGCATTTCTGAGATGAATTCTTCTTAATCGTGATCCTTCATCCTTTTAATATATTGCTGAATTTGAGTGGCTAATATTTTAAAAATATTTTTTCTATTTATATTCATGTGCAATATTGGTCATTAGTTTTCTTTTAATGTCTTTGAATTGTTTGGGGATCTGGTTTTGCTGTGCTTATTAAGTGTGCAAGATTGTTATTATTTTACTTATTTGATAGAATTTACTAGTGATACCATTTGGGTCTAAGTTTTCTTCATGGTCTGCTTTTTAAATATTAATTCAACTTCATTAATAAATGTAAAACTCTTCGGATTTTTATTTCTTCTTGGGTCTGTTGGATCTATGGTGATATTTCCTTTTTTATTCTTGATACTGATAACTTGTGTTTTCTCTTTCTCTTTTTTCTTTATAAGCCAGGTAGAGATTTGTTGATATAATTGGTCTTTTCAAAGAACCAACATTTGGTTTTATTGATATCCTCTGTGCTTCTTTATTTTGTATTTTTTGGTTTCTGTTATATTTTATTTCTTTTTTCTGCTGACTTTGGGTTTAATTTCCTCTTCTTTTTCTAGCCTCTGTATTGGAAGCTTACATCATTGACTTTAAACTTTTATTCTTTTCTAATATAAGTGTATAGAGTTATAAAGTTTCCCCTAAGCAATGCTTTAGTTGCCTCCAAAACATATTTAGAAATGTGTTAATTATCATTTCATTAAAAATATTTTCTAATTTAGCTGCTAGCTTGCTTTGACCTTGATTAATTTGCAGTGTGTTGCTTAACTTCCAAGTATTTGGAGATTTTCCAGATATCTTTTTGTTACTGGTTTCTATTTTAATTCTATTGTGTTTATAGATTATTCTCTGTATAATTTAATTTCTTTCAATTTTTTTGAAACTTTTTATGGCCTAATAAATGTTCTTAGTAAATGTTCCTTTGACAAGTGAAAAGAGTATATATTTTAGAGTTGATGGTTGTAGTGTTCTATAAATAACCAATAAGGGCAATTTAGTTGATCCTGCTATTCAGATTTTCTAGATAATTTCTAAATTTTTGTGTGCTTTTGGTACCAAATACTGATACAGTAGTGTTGAACTCCCTTTATGATTTTATATTCATCTACTTGTCCCTTTAATTCTTTAGTTTTTGCTTCATATATTGTGAAGTTTTCCGATTTGGTAAATATATATTTAGTATTGCTTTTTCTTCTTGATGAATTGACCATGCTATCATGTAAAAAAAAAAGTCTTTTATCTATAATACTCCTTGCCCTGGAGTGTATTTTGTCAGATAATAATATAGACATTCAGCTTTCTTATAAGTAGTGTTGGTATGTCTTCCCAACTTTAATATATCATGTTTTTTTAATTTAAATGGCATCTAAAGATATATAGCATATGGTTGCATCTTGCTTTCTGTTTTTAATTCAGTCTGAGAATTTCTGCCATTGATTGGTGTTTTTAGCCCATTTACATGATTACTGATGTTTTAAAATTTTATCTGTGATTTTGATACTTTTGTCTACTATGAATTACCATGTCTTTCATGTAAGAACCTTACAAAAGTTTATTTCCATTTGTCCTTCCTGTGTGCTATTTTTTCTATGCATTTTACTTTTACATGTTGTTTTCCCTTTGAGTCAATTATTTTAAGTAAATTAAGAAACAAGAGCAAAGTAATTTTATATTTACCCATACATTTACAATTTCTTATACTCTTGTACAGGTGTTATGTGTGTTGTGTGCATATGTATCTGTGTACTCATCTGGTATCATTTCTCTTCAGCCTGAATAACTTTACTGTTTTTTGTTTTGTTTTGTTTTTGAGTATAGTTGACACACAATGTTATTTTAATTTCAGGTGTGCAACATAGTGATTCAATAAGTTTATACATTATGCTGTGTTCACTACAAGTGTAGCTGCTATCTGTCCCCATGCGTTGCTATTACAATATCAGTGACTATAATCCTTATACTGTGGCTTTTATCCCCATGACTTATGCATTCCATAACTGAAACCCCTTCACCTATTTTGCCTAACCCTCCACCCCACTCTCCTTTGGCAACCACCGGTTTGTTCTCTGTATTTATGGTCTGATTCTGCTTTTTGTTTGTTCTTTTTTTTCCCATATATGAGTGGAATAATATGGTATTTGTCTTTCTCAGTCTGACCTATTTCACTTAGCCTAATACCCTCTAGGTCCATCCATGTTGTTACAAATGGCATCGTTACCCCATCCTTTTTTATGGCTGTATAATACTCCTGTGTGTGTGCATGCATGCACATGCACACACACACACACACACACCCCACATCTTCCTTATCCATTCATCTGTGGATGGACACTTAGATTGCTTCCATATCTTGGCTACTGTAAATAATGCTACAATAAACATAGGGGTGCATGTATCTTTCTGAATTAGTGTTTGTTTTCATTTTCTTTGGGTAAATACCTAATAGTGGAATTAGTGGATCATATGGTATTTCTATTTTTAATTTTTTTAGGAATCTCCGTACTGTTTTCCACAGTAGATGTACCAGTTTACATTCCCACCAACAGTGTACAAGGGTTCCTTTTCCTCCACATTTTCACTAACACTTGTTAACTTCTTATCTTTTTTATTTTAGCCATTCTGACAGGTGTAAGGTAATAGCTCACCTTTGATATTTGCCCAGGAATGTTCAGAGCTCTTTATTCATGAAAGTCAAAATCTGAAAAAAAGAAACACAAATGTCCCCAAAAAATGAATTTAAGGATATATGTTGAATAAACAAATTTCAACATATTTACATAATGGAATACTACTCGTAATAAAAAAGCATTATTGATACATGCTACAACATGGAATTAATCTCAAAACATTGTGTTAAGTGAAATAAAAAACACAAAAGATACATATTGTGTGATTCCATTTATATGATGTTCTAGGTAAAGCTAAACTAACTGAAAGTGATCAGAACAGTGGCTGGTTTAGGGAAGAAGGATGTGCAGGAATTGGCTAGAAGAGAGCATGAGGGAACTTTTAGATGATGGAAATATTCCATATCTTAGAGGGGTCTGGGTTGTACAGCTTGTATGCATTTGTCAAAATTAATTAAGCTGTACATTTAAGATCTTTATATTTCTTTGAATGTAAGGTATACCTCAATAAAATATGATATTACTAATTAAAAAATCAATCTTATAATACCCTGTTATGATAGTTGCTAGGAGGTAGGTCTATTTCATGGCCATAGAAATATATAAAGCCAAAATATTTTATTGAAACTACTTAAATTTTGCAAACTCAGCCAGTGTAACCAACACTGCAGCACTGAAATCTTACATTATTTAAACTTGGGAAATTAAAATACAATTAATAATAACATAGAGGATCACCATAATTGTATTCAGGTACTGACACAGAAAGAACTTCCTGGTCACTACCCAAATGAATTTAATCTGATTGTGTTGTAGTGGACATTGGTAAAGCTATTTAAATTATGGCTGACTTTTTAAAAATGCTGTTGATAAGACTAAGAACTTGACATTATGGTGAACATACGAATGATGATTAATAGTTTTAAAAATTGGCCATTTTGTGAGAGAATAATTTGTGACATGTATGTTTTTGGTATAAAGTAATGGAAAGTCATTTTTTTTTTTTTTTTTTTTTGTCTAGGAGAAAGATACTGGCTCATATAAATGGGGCAAAGCTGTCCTTAGCAATCTCTACATCTAGAATGTAAATCTATTAGTACAGTTAGATTTATAAATAGGGAGGAATTCTAAGATATATAAAAAATCACTGCTCATTATAGGCCAACTGTAACAATACTGCTAAGTTTGTGTTCTGATCTGAATAAGTAAAACTGAGATGTAGCTTGTCAAGCTACATCTGAGCACTTAAGTTTATTTCATTTTATTTTAATTAATTAATTTATTTTTAAAGACAATTACCAGTCTAGGTAGGTAAAAGACCAGTCTGGTTTGGCTGGAATTATGAGGGCTTCCTGGGACACGAGACTAGGAGAAACAGGGTACCTTATCTCTAAGAGTGCTAAAAGATGAATTATTGCTTGTCCAATGAGTAGATGTTTGATAACAGTGATGTTTAATTTGTTGTTCTTCCTTATCTCTGTAGATCTTAAGTCTAGCTATATTTTAAGGTTCAATTTAAGTGCCACTTCTTCGTAATCTCTCTCTTTCTGATTTCACATAACACTTTATCTGTACCATTCTTGTTCCACTTAGTCCTTTAAAACATCTTTATCAGAGTTATCTATATACGAATTTTATCTCTGGCACTGCATGGAAAGTTCTTTTAGGGAATGAGGTATAATTTATCTTTTATTCCCCATAGCTTCTAGCATGGTGCTCCACACTTATTTTATCAGAAAAGGTGTATTAAAAGGAATGAATGAGCCCACAAGTTAAGTAGATCATACTGATAGGATGAGATGCAGCAGTGTGTAATAGAAGGTAAAAAAAAAAAAAAAACTACTGACATGAGTATGAGAAACCCAGCTTTTAGTCCTTGTTACCACTAGATATGTGATTTTGGACAGTTCCCTTAATATTTTGTGTGTGTGTGTGTGTGTGTGTGTGTGTGTGTGTGTGTGTGTATGCATGCACATGCACGCTATAGTTTCTTTAGCCAAAATTGAAAGTTACAACTAGAACCCTCAGTGCTATCTAATGATGCTATTGAGCATTCACTGTTAGCTGTGTCATCCATGTTCTCCAGACCTAATCCAAATTTTCAACTACTCCTGTTGTCCTCTATACCATATAGCCTCTTCATTTTTGGTAGATCACAACTCCTACTCCACAAAGAAAATCCTCCTGCTGGAAGAACCTTCTTGACTCCACCCTCATATATTGTTATACATTATAAGCAGTATACTGATTATTCCCTCTTGACACTCATGTTTAAATCTTTAAGAAGTGAACAACCATACTTATTGAAGTCTTATATATGCATTGCTTGATGAAAGTACAATGTTCTAGATCATTTTGTGGTTAATAGCTTTTGTGTTCTGGGACCCAAGTAAAAATAGATTGCTTTAAAACTACAATTAGTTGTTTTGTACTTAATATGCTTTTAAATGATTTTTATAGGAGAAAAGTTATTTGTAAAAAGTTTCCTGTTAATTTCTTTTAAAATATAACTGACAGCTCTTAAAAGAACAAATTCATCAGTGTTTTCAAAATTCACATTAAAATATGTAAAAATATTACTTTCATCAATTTTCAATTAAAATGTGATTATTATGCAGACTTTTATACATTTTTATAACCCAGTTTTCTGTTGTTTTTAGCTACTGATGCAAATGTGAAGAATGAAAGTCTTTCATCTGTGCAGCAGCTTGGCATTAAAATGACTGTCAGGTATATTATAGGGAAAAAATCCCATGTGCATTTCTAGAATTTGTTTTATCTTCCTGATATGTGCTTAATAGTATTTAACAACTGACTATTTTGTGTACTTTAAATGCAGAGTTTATCATTCAGAAAATAATAACTTTGTTTTGGGGATATTGGCACATGATTAATTACCTCTGCTGGTAAATCAGTTATGGTTCATTATCATTTCAGAGGCTAATTACAGTGCATTTAAGTCTCTATGACTACAGGTTTTTTCCAAAAAAAAAAAAAATGCATTGTAAAAATCAGCACATTGGTAGCACAATCATGCCATTTTCTAAAATATAATAGATTTTAATTGTCAAACTATGGTGATGAGTACAAAAGTACCTTAAGGATAGACACTGAAGTTAAAAATGAATTAACCAATTATAGTAGTTTGAATTTTTAGTACTCAAATTGTAATTTTCAAAAGACATAAGCTAAACAGCAGACTGTGAATTAAGGAGTGAGTCTCCTCTCTTGCTTATTAAATGGGAATCTTAACAGTTCCATCCTACTTCAGTGGGTAATCTTTAGAATCAGTTATAAAAAAGATGCATATGGAAGCTTTTAAAATGACTATTTTTATAAATTCATAGCATTATAATGAAAAGTGTGATAGTAATTCTGGCTAATCCATCTGTATCGCATAAAGCATGTCACTCATTGTTTTGTGACCCTATATCTGCTTTTTATTTTGTAATGTCCAATTTCTATTCTGAAATGGAATCCATAGATAACATGAGCAAGCTAGTCACATATTTTTAAAATTCAATATAATGTCTTATTGGTAAGAAGTAAATGGAAAGTAATTTGTAATGAAATGTTTGTGCCCAACTACAGTATGTGACATAGCTGTCAACCATATAGAATCATTGTGACTTTGGCAGCTGCAAATAGAGACTGATTGTGTCTTGGTGCTTCAAATACTGTTCGAGTTTTGCCACTGGCAAAGTGACTTTCCAAAATGGAGAACAAGTCTTAGGCTTCAAACAATGAAAGTACTGTCTTTCCCTGATTTACACATAGTTGCATTCAGTGTGTCATAAAAAATATAGAAAAAAATATGATCTTATATAAAACAGAATTGGTTTCAAATTATTATGAATAGCTTCTTCACCCATGCAAATAACAGGCAGGCCATTTGCAGGTGGTTGTGCAGGACTGTCCCACATCAAACCTCCTGACGATCACTCACCAACTGCCGTTAGTGCCCCCAGTCACTATGCAATCAAAAACGCCCCCATGAATTTCCCAAGTGGCCCCAACAGGGGAAGTGCTCCCTCTCAAAACCTTTGGACTAGATGAAATCTGAAATTGCTTCTAGACTTAACATTCAGTCAGTCTAACCTGTCAACATTGCATGTTTTAGATTAAGTTCAGGAAAAAATGCTTGTATTCTTCTTATCTACAGTATCTACATTTTGTTCTCTCATTACTGTTTTATTTTCCTTTAAATTTGTCAATATTTACCAGATGACTACTACTAATCCAGATATAATTATCAGGAACATATATTGAGTGTTAAGCTCTCCCTATAAGTGTTCTGTGTAGCATAGTTGTTCTAGAAGTAAAAGAAAACTTAAAACCTTGGGATCTCAAGAGGACTATGCTTGATGGATTTTAAAAAAGTGAATTTGCAACGCAGAGCCTGATGTTTTTCATTTTGTATGTTTTGTGGGCTTTTAATGTAGATATGGCAAGTTTCTCAGCCTGTTAAAAGACAGTGCAGAAAATGATCTTACCTTGGTTTTAAAGCACTGTGAGAGATTCCTGAAACAGCAGCAAGCTTCCATAAAATCTGCTCTTCGTATCCTTTTTGAGTGGATTCACAGTAATTGAACATTATGTGTTTTTCATAGTTCTTTGATAGGGTACCTTAACACATGTATAATAAAATAATACTTTAACCTATATTGCTGATTCGTTATGATGTACCTTTATAATATTCTCTATTTTAAATATGAATTTTATTAAATTGTGTAGTAATTACTAAATTCAGTCTTATTGAATCTTAAACTGAGTAATTAAAGTTATTAGGCTATATTTTCAGATACATATAAGAAATTTTTAAAAATAGGTTTAGTATATCTAGAATAAGAATATTCTAGAGTTAGTAAATCTAGAATAACAATGGAACATATACTTATTTTACTTGAATTGGTTATTTTTCAGAAATAGGTTTGACTTGAAGGGAAAAAAGCATACGGACCACTTGCATTACAGAATTCTAAAAATGTATGGATTTTTAAATATTTGATTATCTTAGTAATTTAGCAGGTAACCTAAACCAGAGAAAGAAGTGATACTATGATTTTAATGACTTGAATAAATGTTGCCACAAAGCAGATAGTTTTTTCTGCATTTACTAGTTCCATTGCCCTCCTTTACTTATGTAAGTAAACAGCAATTTAGCTTGTAAATTGGTTGAAGATGAAATGAGGACTAGGTATCAATATCTCTTTCCTGATCAGGATCCTGGAAATGAGGATTAATGGATTTCTTATATTTTATCTTCTAAGATAAAATATTGCAAAAGTTCCTTAACTGTGGTTTTCAGTCTGCCTGCAGGGGACTTATGCTGGCCATGACTGGTTTGTATCTTCTTTGTTCATGATAATGTTGGGGGACAAAGAGAAAACACTCAGATTTCTTCAGCACTTCTCCAGGCTTCTGACCTCTGCTTTCCTTTGGTTGCCAAGACTACATATTTCTGTAAGACTTTTTGCTCTGTCTTTAAATGAGTGTGTTAAATTTTAAGGCAAATCCTATTTAAATTCATTGGGATCTTATTTGTAGAGGGGTCCGTAATAATTTATGTTCATTTTCTACCTGAATGCTTTTTGTCTGATTCTCTTTGAAGACACAGATTTGACATTTTCCCAAATGCTTGGTGTCTTATCTAATGGTAACTGAATGAAAGATTAGTGATAATAGATGGATTATTAAATTTTAAACTTGTCATTTAGTAAATTATAAAAAATACATATGTAAAAGGAGCTATTGAATTTTTTTATTGTCTTTGTTAGAATCAGTTAAATTACAGTGTAAGAAAATAATTAGGTCAAAATTGTCAACATATTCTATGTGGAATATGAAAATCTATGATGAGTTTGGAAATCTGTGATGAGTTTTGATTACAGTATTATAGTGTATTAATTTTATTTATTTTTTTATTTTATTATATCAGTCACCATACATTACATCATTAGTTTTTGATGTAATGTTCCATAATTCATTGTTTGCCTATAACACCCAGTGCTCCATTCAATACGTGCCCTCTTTAATACCCATCACCAGGCTAACCCATCCCCCCACCCCCTCCCCGCTAGAACCCTCAGTTTCTCAGAGTCCATAGTCTCTCATGGTTCGTCTCCCCCTCCGATTTCCCCCCTTCATTTTTCCTTTCCTACTATCTTCTTTTTTTTTAACATATAATGTATTATTTGTTTCAGAAGTACAGGTCTGTGATTCAACAGTCTTACACAATTCACAGTGCTCACCATAGCACATACCCTCCCCAATGTCTATCACCCAGCCACCCCATCCCTCCCACCCCCCACCACTCCAGAAACCCTCAGTTTGTTTCCTGAGATTAAAAGAATTCCTCATATTGGTGAGGTCATATGATACATGTCTTTCTCTGATTGACTTTTTAAAGGGTTTTACTAGCTTCATGAGATCTTAGAGTTTAGAGGTAAGAGCATCCCTCAATTTACTAACGTTTCTGTATTTTGTTTTACTTACTGCTATTAAGATCTCCAACTTGGGGAAACTGTCTACTATACAAGATAGGCTAATACTTCCCAAACCTTTCCTGTGACATACTGCACATGGACAGTGCAATCACATTGCACCCAAGGATAAATAAGTTAAGGGATCATGAGCATATGTGGAGTTCAATGAAAGCATGTATTACATGTTTTTACAGTATGTATTTGTGATAAGGAATATAAAAGCAAAGAATCAAGGAGGAATATATTATAAATATTGAAATTTTATATTTTTATGCTTGAAATAACTGTATGTAATTCCTGAATAAGAATTGTACTTAAGCATAATGCGAAATTTGCTCACATGAACAGTCAGAAGCAAATGGCAAAAGAATGTGTACAGTTTTTCTCTAATCAGTGGAATATTTTCCTTCTGTTAACCAGAATTTGAATAATTCCTTAAATTGTACATGAAGATTTTAAAAATCTTAGATAGTCTTAGACAGAAGGAAGGGAAAAATGAAGGGGGGAAATCAGAGGGGGAGACGAACCATGAGAGGCTATGGACTATGGGAAACAAACTGAGGGTTTCAGAGGGGAGGGGCTTGGGGGGTGGGATAGCCCGGTGATGGGTATTAAGGAGGGCACATATTGAATGGAGCACTGGGTGTTATATGCAAACAATGAATCATGGAACACTACATCAAAAATTAATGATGTACTATACGGTGACTAATATAACTTTTTCAAAACACATTTTATTTTTAACATAACAGTGATGTTGTGCTCTAATAGGTTTTCTTTCCATAAAATTGAAATCAGGCAGGACTCTAGCAGCTTGGATTTTATTAGATTTATTTTGATAGCATCATTGAATATGGAATATAGATCTGTGGATGGAATGTCTTTCTCATAGGGTCTTTCTATTTAATTTCCGTAGAACTAGATTTTTCTAGTGTCAGGAATAGAGTGACTCATCAGAACTACCAGTAGTGGAAGGGAAAAACCAAAAGACTGCTTACTATGGTCTGTTTTTTAAGGCGCATGTCTTTCATTTTTAATATCTAAAGTAAAATACTCTAAAAAGTATTATTTTATAAAGTCCTTGCTTCCTGTTATGATGCTTTCTAGTATATCCCAACCCAAAAGTTTTACTGATATTCTTTTTCACAGTTTTAGCATAGTTTGTATGTTATTTTATGTCACTTAGATGATATATTACATGCTGGTTTCTTACATGTTTTGTGCTTAATCCTATATTCTGAATTTTACTTACAGTTACCTTTATTAAAAGTTGCGATCTTTTCAGAGAGTTGTGACTAAGCAAAATACATCAAAACACTAAAAGTATAACAAACAAGCTTTATAATTTGATGATTCAGAAGACTGTGTTGTATTTAGGTAGATCAGAGTTATTATTGATCTGTGTTTATGAACACCATTTACTATAAATTAGTTATGTAGTGGCAATTAATAGACCAATTAATAAAACTTTTATTATAAGTGAGTGTACTGTGATTACAAGGTACAATCATTAACATCTTTTCTTGTAATTCAGTCAATAATTTGTTGTGTAGCTACTCTATGCAAGGCTTGGTGCTGGGAGTTATGTTGGTTACAAAAATGTATGGCATAATTTCTTCCAACACAGGGTAATCTATAAGAGTAGAAGAACTCTTGCCTGAGCTTTGGGACTCCATTACGTAATAGCTTGTTTTTTCTGAGAGTGTAATTATAATTAGTCTCTTGTCTCCATCTCTAAACACACCTACTCCAAATATATTGTTTTCAATACAACATAGAAAAGACACTGTATAAGAATTATTTCTTATACATACATTTCTTACACTACTATTATGCTTATATTCAGAAAATTATTACCTAAACTTTCATTGAAAATTAATATATATGTATAAGTTGATTTTTTTGTGTTTTTTAAACTCATTAATTCTGTACAAATAGTCATTAATGAAATGTGTATTTCATAAAAGAAGATAAAGGATACAAATTTTCAGTTTATATATGTATATATGAATACTATATATTTATATGTATGTATAGATACATATATTTTAATATGTATATGTTAATGTATATGTATCTATACATATACATTATGTATGTGTGTGTATATATGTTTTAAAGATGTATTTACCTGAGAGAGAGCAAGCATGCATGCATGTGGGTGGGGATGAGTTGGGGGGTAGGTGGGACTTGGGCAGAGGGAGAGGGAGAGGGAGAAGGAGGGAGAGAATCTCAAGCAAATTCGCTATAGAGACGAGCCTGATTCTGGGCTCGATCTCATGATCCTGTGATCATGACCTGAGCTGAAATCAAGAGTCAGACACTTAACTGACTGAGCCACCCCAGTGCCCCTAAGTTTATATTATTTTTAACTACTCAAGAAAGTTTATTTTTTGTCCTAGACATTCACCTGAGGTTGGCTATAAGATGTCCACTTAATGTGCTATCGTATGTCTCCAGTCATCAGTATATAAATTAATTCTTTGTGTGTGTACTCTGAGGTATCTCTGAGAACCTGTCACAAAAATATATATTTCTATATATATATTCCTATAAATATATATGCAGTGTGAAATGGTAAATTGTCCTTTATGATGATAAATGATAAAACGGAAAAACCACTGATAAATCATCTTACTGGTTTCAGAAATTTTAGTATATAACTCAAACCTAAATCCTTAAAAGCACTTTAGCAATAAAGTTTGAAAGAAATCCTCATTTTAACTTGTATATAATTGTTATATATAAGTTGGTTTGTTTTAATTTAAAAGCATTAATTTTCTTTATTACAGTTACCCAGTAAAGAACATAAAATGCCTTTCTGGAAGAAGTTTCTTAATTATCCATTCTTCAGAATTAATTTGATTATAAATTTTTGGTATAAGTCTATTGGGTATAGTTGCTAGTCTGTCAGTTTTTCTTGACATAAAATGATACCTCCCAAGTTTATTCTTTGTTTTAAAATGTTGTGATTCGATATTGGATTTATAGTAACACTCATTGAAGTATTATAGAGTGATCATGATGACATAAATTATACCTAAGAGCCAAACTGAAAATATAACCAACTTTATGAAGAAATTGGAGAAAAATGCCAGTTTGGAAGATGTGTGTACATATATCGACACCTATATAAATGGGCATATAAATAAATGTAAAATATAAAATATATAAATTATGTAAGATTAATATGTAATTATTATAGAAATATATAGAAAAGAGCTGATCTAAGAACTTTGATGGGAATGCATTATGCATTTTTTCCCAGTTTTAGTGATATATTTCTTATGGAGTTCCCAATTTCAGTTATTAGTATCTCAAGTTCAGATTTAGGTTAATATTATCTTCGAAAAAGGGGACTATGCAGATATCCCAAAGAGCTGACAAACTAAAACTTTTTAATGTGATAGAATCATTGGCCAAAGCCAGCTGGATAGCCAGCATATTAGAAATACACTCAAGTACTGAAATGTAAAGCTTTATTACTTGTGTACTCGTACTTTTATTCTTTCATGCAACAGCCATCCCCTTCATTTCACAAGGCACTGAATTACAGTATTAACTTTATTCCTTTGTCTTGGAAGGTATAAATATTGCCTTAATTGAGATTTATTCTTTCTGCAATGTTTATAACATTCTGACTTTTTAGCTTACATAATTATAATGTTTGCAATAACTTGTTATGCCACCACATTAATTTTGAAATAGCAACTCAAAGCAAAAGACTTAGGTAAATTGGTTTGATTATTTTACATTAGTCGCATGTTCATTAATTCTGTTTCTCCTTTTTATGCAGAGGTACCTAGCTACTGACACTATAGAATCTGGCATCCATCCAGTATATTTTTGCAGCACTCACTACATTGAAATGCTCCTGAAGGTGGAGGTGCCACTTGTGTTTTCAGCTTTTCACATGTCTGGTTTTGCACCATCCCAGGTAATCCAGAAGAAATAGCATTTCTTCAACTCTCAGATCTCAGTGTCTTTAAAGAAAGTTAAATTCTCATCAAATATAGGAAATACATTTAAATTAATAAGATCATTTTATAAGTATTCATACTTTTCTAACTGAATTTTTTCCCCTAAGTCTGTTACAATATACAGATTTCTTTATAGTAGATTCCTGGCATTCAGATTTCAAGTTCAACTATTCAAGGACATAGACATTCTGGAAGTCTATGACATGTAGGCTTTTTAATGGAGATAATATCTGCTTCCTAAGGCTAATGTAAGGATTAAGTGAGGTAACTGAGGGTAAGAATTCTTAAGACTGAACATCTGGCATTTGAGATACTGTATCTTAACCTAACAAGAAAGCCCAGCTCTCTATTTCTGCTCTCGGGATCTGGGAAGGATTAATGATTTTTCCAGGGCCTGGAGTTGTGCTTGTCACATGCAGGAGTGCCTCCTGTGCATAGGCAGTGGAGGGGTGTATTATTTTTTACTGTTAAAAGCAGGCTACAACTTAAAATTTTAGAGCTTAAACCTTTTTCTGTTTTTAGAATTAAATCTTTAGAACAGAGTTCCAGAAGGTAGAAATACTCAACCAAAAGATATGAACACTTTTAAGACTGTTGACACATATTATCAAGTTGCTTTGATCTTACTCTTCTAACAGAAATGAAGAAAGTATCTGTTTTTCAGGTCTGGGTATTAGGCTTTTTCAAAACTAATAGCTAAAGTAATAGGTGGCGTTTTCTCTTTTTAAAATTTTGTGAATTTTTAAAAATTAGCAAGGTTGACTGTAATTCCATAGCCTAATTAATATTGAATCTTCTTAATTGCTTACCTACCTGTCTTAGCGTGTTTTTATTGATTTGTATGTTCTTTAAAAGTAACCCCACTACCCAAATCTCTTCAATTCCTGTTATGTATTTTATTTACTATTGTAATTTATTACTTACTTATTTGCTGTTAGTGTTTTTATGTATTTACTATTGTATTATTTATTACATTTTTCTTATTACATCCTTATATTATGTCTTAATGCTGGTAAGAATCAGCCTATTATACACTTCCTAACTTCCCCCTGAAAAAGCTAATTTAACTATTTCTATTGATTCCTTTATATGCCCTCTAAAGTGATTTTTCCTGTTTCAAATTGGGCATTTGGATGTGGATAAAATGCTATTATGTTCACTTTTCTCAAAGTAATTTATAGTTTATGTCCTTACTGACTCAGCCTTTCTATCTAGGAATGTAGTAAGTTTTTCCATTTATTTTCTTTGTATTATATTTTACTAAAGTTGTATATTTTTTCCATATAGGTGTAATATCTTTCTTATTACAGATATTTCTAAGTAGTGTAGCTTGAAATCTCTTTTTCAATTTTATTTCCTTTGTGGTTACTGTTAATAATTAGTGAGGGCATTAAATTTTCTATAATCATTAGGTCGTACATTTTTTTCTAGATTTGTGTTTTTTCCAATTTTGTAATGTATTTTATTTCTGTTTCATTGTTAATTAAATTCTGTAATTTTTCCAGAATAATTCTAAGTAGTGGCTTGCTTGTTTTAGACTTGAACAATTATTAAGAAATCATCTAGTATTTCACCATTAAGAGAATTATTCCCTGTCGTGCTATGGAAGAATCCTCTACTTTATGTAAAATATTGATTTTTGTTTCCTTTCTTTTAATCAAATAAGAATGTTGAATTTTGTCAAGTTCCTCTAGGGTTAAGGTTATCTTGATCTTGGGGTTTATGTGACTTGTTTATGTGACCATTGATAGATTTCTTAATAGTAAACAATGGTTGAATTTCCTTGGATTTGTCCTCCTGGCAACCTTTCCTCTTAACTAGACCATATAGTTCTTGGTAATGTGCCTTTAGACTTATTTTGAAGAGCCCTTATGTCATGTAATTACATTTACTTGCATCTGGTTACTGTGCCTGTTGAGTTCTAAATTTCCTGAAGTTATTAGTCTAAATATAACAAGGAATTGCATGTAATGAAAAGGAATATTCTTTCCTGAGCAGTTGTAGCTCTTACTTGGCATGTACCTAAAACATTTTTGGAAATTTTGAATCATAAAATGTTGAATTCTGGTTGGAAGTAGATACCTAAATGTTTACTGTAAGCTGAATAATCTATTCTTTCTACTCTTCTAAAAATCCAAGCTAGGGAACAAAATGTTCCTGAGAGCTCTTTTTGCCATTCTAGTCTTGAGTAATATATGTTGTCTAATGCCTTCAATCATTTATTAGTTCCTAACATATATCCTTTAAATTTTAAAATAGACTACCATGAACTGTGGGGAAACTTGTAGTACCTCTGGCCTCACTGTATCAATTCGATACCTTTTTATTATTTTGGCATTTATCAATTTGAAATTGCATATATGTAGCAGATTTATCTAATAAAACCCACTGCATTATTTCCAAGCAGTAATGTTGTTATGTTTCTTAAATTATCTAATGTAAAAATGCCTTTTTAACGGCTCTTGTGAGCTAATCATTTTCTTCCTTAAATATATATCATTGCTTTGTTGATATTATTTGCCATTTTACTGCTAATTATAAAATATGAAACAACTTTTAAGTAACGAATAGGTGTAGGTGCTTAAGTAATCATTTGGATACAGATTTCGTATTTCAAAGCTTATTCATTTTGATCTAATTAGGAGCAGTGCTTTTTGAAGTTGTGTATTTACAGACACTAAGGGATTGGTTGATTAATGAAGGATTTGTGAGTAGGTTGCTAAATAAAATACATATGTCTCTAGAGTAAAAATATATGTTCAACTAGAATACAAAAAAAATTAAAATAGAAATATATGTTGATTAGAGTTTAAGAGTAACTGAGAGTGGAAAATAGAAATTCCAAATATATAGTCCTCCTTTTTAAATGAACAGAAAAATCACATATTCTAATTAACTTTTTGATGAATTTTATCCTTTGGTAAAACACTTTCCTTATTGTACTTTATTTAACTTTCCTAGCTTAAGAAGTACCACATATCTTTAATGATTTATCTCTTATAATTCCTTGGTGTATTTATTCTGCATATCATTGTACTCTACTGTGTCCACAAATGGGCTAACATGGATAATCCTCTGAATATACTTTAGAAAAACCTCATGGTTGTTTCTCCTTTGCTGTTTTTTTCTCCTCCTCCCATCATGAAGACTGGATTTAAAAAAAAAAACTATTCTTAACGTTTCATATTTTGTGACATAGTGTTTTTTGAAAATGCAGAATTATATAAATGCAAAGCAGAATGTTTCTTATTCATGCTCTATTCATAAATGTCTACATATCTATATCTATCTATCTATCTATCTATCTATCTATCTATATATATGTATCTCTATCTCCCCAGGCTTTCCCTCCTCTCATGTTGCTGATGTTATCACTTGAAATAGTACCTTCTTTCTCCCTGTGCCACATCTTTGTGTCAGCTACTTATCCTTTATGTTTGTCCAAATGGAAAATTTTTCTTCAATGAACTACAAGTAGATTTGAATTTGTGTATTGTTTCTATACTTCAGTAGAAATCTATATCTTGCCTTGTGGAATAGGACACAGATGTGTCCTTTATCTCTTTAATAGTTGAAGATCCTTAAAGGTATGTGTGCCTGATTTATCTTGAGGTTCTTCGGGTGTGTGATATAGTATCTTGCCTAGAAGTACAACAGAAATACTCTTATGTATAACAACTCTTTGCAGTGTAAAGATGTATTTCCAGAGCTTATCTCATTCAAAATTTTGACTACTTCATGTGACAGAAGTAGAAATTCAGAATCAGTGAAGTCAGTGAATTGACTTATTGAGGTTACCTTGATAGCAAGGACTTCACTTGAAGCCACATCTTTTGATTTTGAAATTAGTTTTCTTTCTTTCTTTGCTAATATTCTTTCTATGGTGAGAGCAAATAAAATGAAGCCAGAAGAGTTGTAAAAACATTGTCTTTGAGTCATAAAACTTGGTCATTTAATTTATACTTATTCTGACTTAATCAGGTATCCATAAAAAATTGTTTTAACCAAACTTTTTACTTAATTCTTACGGAATTTTTTGAAGATTGTTTTTTAGATCTAGATACAAGTGAGAATAATTTACCTCAGATAAAATAATTATGTTTATCTCAGTGTTGCATCTTAATGTCCTTTAATAGCTTAAGTATGGTTGAAGAGCAGAATTTCCTAGGAAGGTTGTGGTACATTTTCATGTATATCATACAAGTGATTTTCTAAATCACTTGGAAACACCTAAACACCTAGGCCTAAAACACCATTTAAATGTTTTAAAAAGTAATTAGGTTTAAAGAACGTTGGTTTTACTATAAAAACAAATGTAATTAGTTTGTTTCACTTTCTTTGTAAACCATTTCATCACTAATTTTTTTTGATGAATAGAAGAACTCAGCTTCTTAGTTTTGAAGATGCAGTACATCTTTGGACTTATAAGAGGGAATTTGGCAGTGTCTAGCAAAATTTTACGTGCATTTACCCTTTAACCCAGCAATCTCATGTATAGAAATCTATCCGGGAGATTATCTCACAAAAATTTGAAAATACATACAAATGTTTGTTATAGCACTGATTATAGTATCAAAAGACTAAAAACTGCAAACATCTATAAATAGGTGTTTGGTTGAAAAATTATGGCTTATCTGTGGTGGAATACCATGCAGTTGTAAAAATGAAAAATACCCCTGTATATTGTGTTGGAGTGATATTCAGGATCCTTTGTTAAGTGATAAAAAGGTGAAGAGAGTGTTTAGTATGTTACCATTTATACAAGAAAGAGTGAACATACAAATGCATGTACAAATGTGTTTTATTAAAAACATGAAAGAATATACCACATTTTTTTAAACGATTGCTTATAGGGATAGGGAAGGAATGAGCTGAAGAGTCAGGGAATATACCTTACTTTTATATTTTTACTTTGGAATCATTTAAATATTTTTTTATATAGTGATATAAATACATGTAACCAACAAAATAAACAAATTCTGTCCCTAAGAATACAAAGTCAAACTGAATCAAATGAACCTAACTACACATTGGATAGTATAAACTCATGAGAATCACTTTAAAACACAGGAATCTGTGTCAAGTGATATGTTGTCTAAAGACAAAGAACAGCAAAAATACTGTTTTAAGTAATCATATTACTTGTGGTAGTGCTGGTTTTCTAAGATTATTTTTGTCTTGTGTGATAGATAAAAAGAAAAACTGATGCCACTGGTAACTGAGATTTTCTGTGTGTTTTAAAGCAAACACAGATATAATTTATAGCAACTTATGATGTATTTCTTTCAAAAAGTTTAAAGAAGGGGAATCTGGAGCGGGAAATGTGCTGAAGAACCTTACCAATCAAAATTTTGAATCTCTGATGGGTCTGGTTCATGTACTGTTTTCCCTTTTATATATATATTTGAAAAATTCCATAATAAAAAATGTTTTATGAGTTTATCATTCTGCTTGGACACATACTATTTCCTCTATCTTTTTAGAATTCTAGATTGTTAGCTGATTTGCAAACCTTTGCATTCTATAAAGAGAGAAGTTATTTGCTTAAGGATTAAATACTGTGACTCATTGCTCACTCTTCTAGGGGAATGTGATTTTAGAATTCTATTACAGTTTAATGATTCTAAATCATCTTGCACACAGATTAGCTGATAAAATTTCTGCCAAATGAAGAGGGACATATATTTAAAAAGTGTACATCTCCCCTTTGAGTGTCAGCTCTATGAGAGCAGGGACTAAATGTCTTTTGTTCACTTAAAAATTATAATGCTTGTTTGTATATTAGGTACTTGATAAATATTAAATGAATAATAAACATCTATACTTTGTTATAGAGTAACATTTATATAGTGCTTTATATACTTTCAAAGTGCTTTCAGTTATAATCTCATTTTCCTTTCCTAAATTTCCCATATGTAGAAAAAGACAGGCATTATTTCTGTTTAATGGAAGAAAAATAGACAATGTACAGAAAACAATGCTTGAATGTATGTAAATGCCAGAAAACTGCAGTAATAACTATGTATAAGAAAGAACTAATTGCAGATTTTGGGGTGGCTTTCTTTTAACCAATAAAGATAAGTATCTCCCTACATATATTTTAACTTCAGATATCTTTGTTTGAACCATATAAAGTTGTGAGGTTTCAAGATCAAAATGAGTTGAGGATCAGCAGTTTCACACTGTCCAACCTCTAGAACAGTAAGGCTGCTGAAAAAGATGGACAAATGCTGTGACCCCTCATCTCTGTCTACATGTCACTCACCCCTAAAACTGACAGCAGAATGGGAACTGCCTTTTGTGGCTGCAGGGATCATCTGTACGAATTTCTACTCTTCTTTTGTTTCTCCTTAATTCATCCAGAGACTCATTTTTATTAACAGTATGGCCATAAGTTGCTTGGCATTAATAGCTATAGCAAAGAACAGAGGCAGCAGTGCATTAAAGGAATTAAAAGTATTTTTTTTTCTAAAAATGACTGCTTCAACCTATCTAGTAAAGTAAGAGTAGAAGATATTTTCTCCCCAGTGCTGTAGAGCCGTATTATGTGGGCAATGGAAGTTTGGTAATGAGCTCTGCATGCCAGGCTACCCTGCAGGTCAAGATCTGGGAGAAGAATCCTATTAGTGCTAAGACTAAAGCTGGGACAAAAGGAAATCAAATATATTCTACCTGTTGATAACATTGGGCATTCATAGATAAAATTCAATACTGACTTAACTCATAGGCTCTATGACTAGATTTTGAGCCTTATAGAATGGGCTCATAATATTTATAAAAGCAAAATCTTGTACCTGAGAATGGAATTAGTAAAAAAACCAGAAGAAAATATTAGTGATATGTAGTTGGC
Source organism: Callorhinus ursinus (assembly GCF_003265705.2). Lineage (NCBI taxonomy): Eukaryota > Metazoa > Chordata > Mammalia > Carnivora > Otariidae > Callorhinus > Callorhinus ursinus. The sequence continues at coordinate 38,961,004 of NW_027397068.1, read as the reverse complement.
ATTATCAATAATAGGAAATATGAGTAGAAAATGAGATAGAAAGATATGCCTATAATAGCTGAAATTAAAATGTTATTGGTTGACATAAGTAATAACAGAGGGAAAACAAAATTCATTAATACCATCTGGTATGAGCTGAATTGTGTCACCCCACCCCCAAAACTCATATAATCTTCACCACCACTACCCTCAGAATGACTATATTTGGAGACAGGGTCTTTAAAGGGTTAAGTTAAAATGAGATACATTAGGGTAGGCCCTAATCCCATTTGTCTACAGTCCTTAAAAGAAGAAATTTGGGCACAGATATCCAGTGGAAGACCAGGTGAAAACATAGAAGATTGGCATCTACAAGCCAAGGAGAGAGGTCCAATCCTGCCAACACCTTGATCTTAGACTTCTGCAGAACTGTGAGAAGATACATTTCTGTTATTTAAGTCACCTAGTCTGTGGTACTTTGTTATGCTAGCCTGAGTAGACTAAAACACCATGTTGAAGCCACTTAATGGTAGAATCAGCATTCCCCATATTGAATCAGATCTAAAAAAATGAGTTTTAGAAAGTATTCAAGAATATATCTTTAAAAGGGTAAAATCATAGAACAAAAAAGGAAGATTTGTACATCTGTTTTTTAGATCTATGACAAATTGAGATAAGCCATCATATCTGTTCCCATTCCCTGCTCCCCACCGCCAAAAACAAAAGTATAAGGGAAGAGATTCAACAAAGGAAATATTTCTTCAGTGGTAATTTGTAAATCATAAATGAAAATTAGAATACTGGAAAGTAATTATCTTAGTTTCCTAGGACTGCAGTACCAAAACAGTATGAACTGGGTAGCTTAAAACAACAGAAATTTATTGACTCACAATTTTGGAGGCCAGCAGTCCAGAATGAAAGTGTTAGCAAGACTGTGTTCCCTCTGAAGGCACTAGGGAAAGAACTGTTTGATGCCTCTCTCCTAGGTTCTGATAGCCTTAGATGGTTTTGACTTGTAAATGCCATCTTCCAGTCCTCTGTCTTCATATGACATTCCCCATGTGTGCCTTTTCATCTTCCCTCTGTGTTTCTGTGTTCACATTTTCCCTTTTTATCTGATACCAGTCATATTAGGATAGGACTCACCCTAGTGATCTCATTTTATCTTGATTACCTCTGTAAAAACCCTGTTTCCAAATAGTGTCACATGCACAAGCACTGTGGGTTGTTTAGAACTTGGACATACTTTTGGGGGAGAGACACAATTCCACCCATAGCATTGATGTACCAAAATGTTAACAGTGTTCATCACTGTGCCACTGTTACTATGCTTTTTTTTTTTTTTTACTCTTTCTATTTTTTTTCTGCAATGGGCACGTATTCCTTTTATAATCTGAACAATCTGAATGTTACTCAAAGAGTAACATAAATGATTTTTGTAAAAGTCTCACTTTTATTTTCTACATTAACTCCCACTTTTTATGTTATATAATCCTGTTTGGTTTAAATGATTTTTTGATTCAGCAAGAGTCCATTTGCATTTATGTAACATTTAGCAATCTGTCATCTGCATAATTATACATCTGTGATTATAGGTAGGGTAGAAAAAACTAACATCTCTGAATTAAAATGGTCTGTTAGCATTTGTTATCTGTAGAGAGCAGACTGATGTTGTGGGTAAGAGGACTGTATGAATAAAGAAGGCATTTAGCAATACGTATATGAGCAGTATGAACACCGTGAGTTACCTCTAAGTCTTGAGTCCCTAGGCCATGAAAGTTTTCTCACACATTAAGCAAATAGATGAAGCATCCTAGGATGTCTTTCCATTTGGATCATGTGCCAAGCTCTTCATTAGTTTTGTGTGAGTTAGTGGTTACTGCTTTTTTAAAGTATGGTTTTATAAGCTTTCTAGTGAAGTAACTTCTTTTTTTCTAGATTTGCCTGCAATGGATAACTCAGTGTTTTTGGAATTATTTAGACTGGATAGAAATCTGCCATTATATTGCTACTTGTGTTTTCCTTGGTCCTGATTATCAAGTGTATCTCTGTATAGCTATATTCAAACATCTGCAGCAAGACATTCTGCAGCACACTCAGACTCAAGATCTGCAGGTTTTCCTAAAAGTAAGTAACTTTAGGGGGAAAATTGTGGTTAAGAGTTCATAGCTAACTTTGATGGGATGCTTATATGTCAGACACTTTTCTTGACGATCATCTGAAAACAACCTTAAGAGGTAGGTACTATTATTCTCGTTTTAGAGATGCGGAAACTGAGGCACCAACTTAAGTTGCTCAAGATGACACACTAGGGAGTGGTGGGACTGCAGTGTGAAGAAGCTGAGATGTCTGTTAGCCAGTGTTCTATCCCACAAGATGTATTTCATATCTGTATCTATCTATCTGTCTATTTTTTATATCTTATCTGGTCACTAAAAGCTCAAGCTACTATGTTAGGACAGAGGTTTGAAACATTTTAAAAATATTTCATGCAATTTCCTGTGCCTTCATATTCTATATTTTTTTAAACTTTCACCTATTTCTATAGAATGTTTCCATGAAAGATTATTCTATCATAACATTCTTTTTAAAAAGTCACTACATTATGTAAGTTAATATTTTAAAACAAAATATAACTTGCTTTCTCTCTCACAATAGTGTGTTTTGAAGCTCCGAACTTTAGGAAATACAGTTATATAAATGCATCCCTGTGTGCAATTCTTGATGGAAATCCAACTGTATTTGTCTTAAGTTAAAATCTCTCCTTGAATTTGAGAGATTCCCTCAAGTATTTCCCTCCCCCTGCTCCCTTCACCATCCCACAGACACACATACACATGCATACACCAAAACCAGCATTTGTCCTTTGCTAGGTTTTCTCTAGATCAGCAAATAATTTCTGTTAATTAATTTTATCATTATTTTTTTTACTTTTTAAAATTAACATAATGTATTATTTGTTTCAGGGGTATAGGTCTGTGATTCATCAGTCTTACACAATACACAGCACTCCCCACAACACATAACCCTCCCCAGTGTCCATCCCGAGCCACCCCATCCCTCCCACCCCCCTCCACTCCAGCAACCTTCAGTTTGTTTCCTGAGATTAAGAGTCTCTTGTGGTTTGTCTCCCTCTCTGGTTTCATCTTGTTTCATTTTTTCCTCTTTTCCCCTATAATCCTCTATGTTGTTTCTCAATTTCCATATATCAGTGAGATCATATGATTATTGTCTTTCTCTGATTGACTTATTTCACTTAGCATCATACCCTCTAGTTCCATCTGTGTCATTGCAAATGGCAAGGTTTCCTTTTTTTGATGGATGCATAATATTCCATTTTGTGTGTGTGTGTGTGTGTGTGTGTGTGTATACATACATATATATATATGTATGTATATATACACCACATTTCTTTATTCATTCATCTGTGATGGACATCTGGGCTTTTTCCATAGTTTGGCTATTGTGGACATTGCTGCTATAAACATTGGGGTGCAGGTGCCCCTTCGATTACTACATTTATATCTTTGGGTAAATACCCAGTAGTGCAATTGCTAGGCATAGGGTAGCTCTATTTTCAACTTTTTGAAGAACTTCCATTCTGTTTTCCAGAGTGGCTGCACCAGCTTACATTCCCACCAACAGTGTAGGAGGGTTCCCCCTTCTCTGCATCCTCGTGAACATCTGTCATTTCCTGACTTGTTAATTTTAGCCATTCTGACTGGTGTGAGGTGGTATCTCATTGTAGTTTTAATTTTATCGTTATTCTTTACCACTAGATACTTGTCAGAGCTCTTTCCCTTTAATCATGATGTTCTATAAATAAACATCATTGATTATTCAAGATTGCCAAACTATCAAGAATTTTTATTTCATTAATACTGAATTCAAAAGGTCTCAAACTGTCTACATATATCACTAGAATTGCTATCTTAGGAACTTTTTTTTTTTTTTTTGAGAGAGAGAGAGCGAGAGTCAGCATGAGCATGGTGGGGGTGAGGGGCAGGGGGAGAGAGAATCTTAAGCAGGCTCCATGCCCAGTAGGTAGCCTGATGCAGGGCTCCATCTCACTGTCCCAAGAACATAACCTGAGCTGAAATCAAGAGTTGGATGCTCAACCGACTGAGCCACCCAGGTACTCCTTAGGAACATTTTTAATGAAAAAAATATACCAAGACAATGATTGTACATGTAAAAGGAAAACTTAGGTAGAAAAAGAAAACAATTATCTGCAAGAAGTAATTTGGAGAACAGGGATGGTTAAACAAATGGGGATTATGTTGAGAACAAAATGTGGGGTCCTTTTTAGTAAGTGATACTTTCATCACTACTGTGGTCAATTATAGGAATTTCAGAGTCTGAAATTTTCCCAGGACCTTATAATATCCTCTAACCTGTAATGCTCTAACCTTTTATCCCACTTCAGTTTCTCTTAGAGTATTTGTCACTAGCTGAAATTTTTTAATGTATATTTTTGTCAGTCTTCCTCAGTATAATGTTTATGTTCCACAAGGACAGTGATTTTGTCCATCTCGTTTACTTATGTATTTTCAATGCCTTGAACAGTACCTGGCATATAATAGGTGCCCAATAAGTATTTGTTGATAGAATAAACAACTAATACATATAAAGGGAAAGATGAACTTATTTTTGTTCACATTTAGTAATAAACATTACTAAATTCTTTAAATCTAATTAATGTTGGTGATTATTGCAGTTTCTTCTCTTTGTTGACTACTTCTTGATAATACTATCAGTTTAAAACTAAGGAATTTTTAAATGAGGGGGAAAAGGTTACTACTCAAGTCCTATTTAAATTACTAAAATTTTAATTGAATTGATTTAAATCCAAACTAAGAACACGTTGGCAAAGAATTAATTTTAGCACTTGTCCTGGAACTAACCTTACTTCTTACTCCTTCTGTTTGCATTCATCTCAGGGATTAGGAAAAATATCTTTCTGATATTGGACTCCATTTTATTTTTTGTTTTATTTTCAACAGGTAGGTCTCAAGTTCACTGATGTCTTTTGGTGGGCAGTTATTTTTCTTGTGAGATAAATTCCAGCATGGTTTATTTAAATATGCATTTACATGCCCCTTTACTTTATAAAGTCCTGTTATGACCTGTTGTTTCCCATGTATATAAATATATATAGACTCTTTTCCACTTATTCACATATTAACCAATAGTGAAACCTTAGGTAATAAAGTGATGTTCATTTTTCCTTCCCTTTAACACAACCCAAGTCAGAAATAGTTACAGGATTTAAAAATTTCTCATTCAACTGTAGTTATAAGGATTAAACCTGGGGAATTATGTTTTATACTTTCTAATCCAGAAATCTCAGACTTGTGCAAAGGGTGAAAAAAAAAAACAGTAATTCTCCATATAACTATATACCACAACCATAATACTATTCTTACATAGATTACATGTTATTTTCTGACTATACATATTTAAATACGATTGCTTCTGAAGAGGTGAAGTAGAACAGAGGACTTTTACTTTTTAGTGTATTTGTTATTGTTATTGTTTTGATTTTGGAAGAATGGGTCCATACTTCTTGCATAATAAAACTTTTTAAAAGGAGGGCATTGAATCATTATATAAAATAGATAAAATAAGCATCTGACTATGGTAAATATGTTCAAATAATCAGGCCCAATTGAAAGTTTTCCAAAATATTGAAAAACCGCAAACATGTTTTCAACTATTATCAGTTATCCTGAGAAACTTCAGGTAATGAGATGGTTCCAGAAGATTGAAAATATGCAGTTAAAATTTTCCTAGTTTAAGCTTCATTTATTGACAGAAAGTAACATGATAGAAGCATTGCTTTAGGAATAATAATCTGTCTGAAGCATATAGTATAGAGATAGTATTAACCCATTTGTATTCATTTGGGTTTAGGCTCGAGATTTTAAATTAGGTAATTGGGAGCCTAGACTCATTGACTACATTTCTGATAGCCCACTGAGCAATTCTTCATGATCAATGTATTAAAAAGATGATTTGGAATTTCTTAGACCAGGTGGTGAACATGAATAGTCAAACCAGGTTTACTTGAAAAACAAAATCATCCCCAAACCCCAAATACTTTATTTTTCCTCTTTTGGCTAAACCACTAAATGATTAAATGAATGGCATGGATATAAGATGATATCAACAAGGTGTTTTCTGAGTTTTCCACAATATCTTTGTAGACACAACAAATAAGTGGGTTTGGTAATAGAGCAGCATTATTATATACTTATGTATAATAAGTGCATTATTCCCACATGCAGTGATTGATACATCAGTCCTGAGCTAAGACAACTTTTGATGGTTTGCTGAAGGGCTTAGTCCTTGGATTTAGGGTCCTGGATGTTTTAATCTGTGACAGATGATGGGCATCACACTTACCAGAAAGAAAAACATCATCCAGAAAAATAAGTGCAGTACTCTCAAATATACCAGTGAGCTTGAAAGTCTAAAGTTTGTTTTAAGTGGAGTGTCTCTTTCTCTTCCTCTCTCTTTCTCACTCTCACGCACTCATGACAGCAAGCCAGTGTAGAAAGAGTTTAATAGTACTTGAGAAGACCCACTGTTTAACCAACTGACTATATTGCATTTCTCTCTAGCCTGATAACAGGTTGGGAGTGATCTTGGTTTTAGTTTGTGAATTCAATTGAGTTCAACTTGGGGAAAACTTCACTGAAATGCCCGGTTAGGAAAAGAATGCCTTCCAGTGAAATTCAGGCTGTAAAGGCTCAAAATACTTAATTAAAATGCTTCAACTAAATCCTGCATGTTATGGCAAAATCAATTTATAATTATGAAAAAATCAGATTAATTTCAATCCAATCAGTAAATTGTCAAGAGGAATTTTGTTGTTGTTCCTGCTGCTGTTACCAGAACATGTTGACAGGATAAGGAATGGAGATCAGACTGAGAAACATCACATGAATTGCTAAGCTTTTAAAAGACAAAAGTATACATAGTACAAAAAGTAATTCATCATCTGAGAGAATAGATAAAACACGTTCAGTTTTATGTTAACTGTGGTTTGCAGTAAGTGTTTTTCATTGTTCTTATATCGCTTGAGTTTGCCTGTATTCAAATTCTGGCTCTCTCGCTCTGTAAGCTTGAATACCTTGCTTAACCTCTCTGTGCCTCAGTTTTCTCATCTGTATAATTCATTGTGAAATAATACCTATTACATGGAATTGTTGAGGAATTAAGTGATATCTTTTTGTAAAATACTTCTAGAACATTATCTGGCACATAGCAAGTGCTTTAAAAAAAAAAAAAAGCAGTTATTTGAATATCTACATCCCTGCCCCATCCCTGTCCCATCCTTCTCTTGTTATTAACTGAAGAAAAAGATGTGTAGAGAACACAGCAAGCAAAATAGGCCTTTTTTCCAAGTCCGTAGATAGACTATATACTTTTGCTCCCATTTTTTCTTCTCTAGCCCCTAGCCATCTTAGTAAATCATAGTAATACCTGGCATATACTTCAGATCTAGGTCAGGATCATTCTCTTACATTGTGTCTGATCAAGGTTTATTCCCTCATTTACGCAGCCGGGATTGGATCATCTCCCTAGCCATCACATATGCCCATGTATCCCTCAGCTAAGTTAAAATTATTTATTTATTATTTTTAAATAATTTTATAAATTATTATTTATTATTTTTAAATTTTTTATTTAAATTCAATTTAGTTAACATATACTGTATTATTAGTTTCAGGGATGGAATTTAGTGAATCATCAGGTGCATATAAGTGCAACCCAGTGCTCATTACATCAAGTGCCCTCCTTAATAACCATCACCCAATTTCCCCATCCTCAAAGCCCCTCCCCTGCAGCAGCCTTCAGTTTGTTTCCTGTAGTTAAGAGTCTCTTATAGTTTGCCTCCCTCTGTTTTCATTTTATTTTTTCTTCCTTTCCCCTATATTCATCTGTTTTGTTTCTTAAATTCCACATATGGGTGAAATCATACGGTATTTGTCTTTCTCTGCCTTATTTCACTTAGCATAATACCCTCTAGTGCCATCCACATCATTGCAAATGGTTAAGATTTCTTTCTGTTTGATGGCTAATATTCCAGTGTGTGTGTGTGTGTGTGTGTGTGTGTGTGTGTATATATATATATATATATATCTGTATCTATCACATTTTCTTTATTCATCTGTTGATGGACATCTGGGCTCTTTCCATATTTTGGCTATTGTGGACATTGCTGCTATAAACATTGGGGTGTATGTGCCCTTTCGATATCATTACATTTATGTCCTTTGGATAAATACCTAGTAGTGTAATTGCTGGGTCATGGGATAGTTGAATTTTTAACTGTTTGAGGAATCTCCATACTGTTTTCCAGAGTAGTTGCACCAGTTTGCATTCCCACTAACGGTGTGAGATGGTTCCCCCTTCTCTGCATCCTCGCCGACATCTCTTGTTTCCTGAGTTAATTTTAGCCATTCTGATCAGTGTGAGGTGGCATGAGTTAAAATCTTTTACATACTCTTTCCTAAATATTTTTGAACCTCATACTCTATCCAGAACTACACACACTATATACATGTCCCTAATACTGAGGATCATTAGTGTGCTTATTAAAACTGACATATCTAGACTCCTCCACAGACCTACCAAAACAATTTTCATGACAGGCCTGAGTTGCCAGGTTTTAGTATAAAATCTCAAATAGCTTGAAACCTTTAGAATATGTAAAAATGTTACCTTTGAAACTTGAATCCAGAATGCCAACACCAGGGATTCAAAAGTTTGGGGGCTATTGGGCTTAGAAATTTCTAATTATACCAAGCACCCCAGGAGAAACATATTAGAAAAAACATTACTTACAGATTGGTTGTTTTTCTACCACTTTGACCAAGAAAGAAGGTCCTTTGTCATGATAGGTCAAACACAACACACAAAAAAATCATCTCTAGCAAAGGTAAAGAGCAGAGCTAAGTTCACAAAACTTCTCTCATGTGACTCTTACTATATAATTTGATGTTTCTTATGTGAGATTTGATATTCATGTAAATCCTTTAAGTTATCTCAGTGTGTATTAAATTCTACACCTTTTGTGTTAAACTTTTATATGTCTCCAGGTGATTATTGTTCCTATTTAACCCACTCAAAGTGACTTGTTTTTAGACTTTATAAAGAACTATTATGTCTTTTTGAAATCACCTTTCAAATACATTAATAATTAAATTTGGGAAAGAATATAGCAGAAAATACCTAAACTTGATCCTGAAGTCATAAAACTAAGGCATGTAATGTTAACACACTCAATCTTTTTGTACTTTGTATTTATTTACCAACCCAAAAGGCTTACCTTTGATTCAAATTCCAAATTTACAGGGCTTGTAGTAGCTCTAAAAACATTTTTGCTAGAAATTATTTTTGGAAACTTTGATACAAGTAATGTTTGAAAGTATAGGTATAGCTTGATTTCTATAAGAGGCATATTCCTGAGAAGTTGCAAGATAAGACAATATAATATTTTAAGTGAATTGTTCCCTTATCTTTTTAGCAAGAGGTTGAAAAACAGACTGGAGTCAATAGTCTTCGATGTTGAACATTACAGATTTGTAGCGTGATCAAGAAAATCTAACTTAGCCACTTTAGAGACCATCAGTTAATAAAGATGTTCTACCATTGATACCTTGAGTGCTTATTGAATGTCAGGCACTGAGCAAAGGGATTTATGGGTATTGTTAATTCCCTCATTGACTTAGTCAACTATTGTACAACAGCTGTGTCCCAGGCACAGCTCTGTCACAAGACAGGCCATGTCCCTACCCACATTGACCTTTCATTCTACTGGTAGACAAATATTTGAATAAATAGATAATGCTTCGGGTATTGTTAGATCTTATTATAAGGAAATCAAACATCTTAAGAGAGTCAGACTAAGTTAGAGATGCTATTTAGATAGTCCAGCAAAGGCTACTCTGAGAGAGTAAGCAGAGATCTGAATGAAGCAAAGGAAAAAGCAATGCAAGGACTTCAGGGCAAAATTCTTCTAAATAGGAAAAAGGGCAAAGGCAGAATCTTAGAGGTAAGTATGAGGTTTGCCCACTTAGAAAGTGTTGAGATGACCACTGTGACCAGAACAAGGTGAGATAGAACAGTAAGAGAGGAGTCAGGAGCCAGATCATATAAGGTTTTACAGTCCATGAAAAGGAGGTCAGACAGTACAACCTTATGCCATTATTGTCTGCATTTGCACATGAGAAGTTGAGGCTTAGAGTGTCAGTAAACATCCCCAGGTTCATACACCTAGTAACTAATACAGGGGAGTTTGAACCCACTTTTGGTATGAATCCAAATCTTGTACTCCTTCCTAGTATATCAGGTTGTCTCTCACCGACTAGTCTGGTTACCCTTTTAAAAACCCTGAATTCAGTGGACCTTCTAATTAAATGTTCTCAATAGTAAAAGAAAATCAGTGGATACATATTTGAAACTGGGTTCTGTATATAAAGGAGAGAGGCAAGCTGTGTATGTGCCATATCATGTAATATTGAATGCACATGAAATATTGTGGTTTATAACAGTAATTTTTATTTTATTATTTTTTAAAAGATTTTATTTATTTGAGAGAGTGAGCGAGAGAGCACAAGCAGAGGGGAGAGGCAGAGGGAGAGGAAGAAGCAGACTCCTCGCTGTGCAGGGAGCCTGAGTGACTCGATCCCAGGACCCTGGGATCATGACCTGATCTGAAGGCAGACGCTTAACCGACTGAGCCACCCAGGTGCCCTAGAATAGTAATTTTTAATGCTTTTTGATGATTCAACATTTGAAACCCAGAATTAATGAAGAGAGCCAATCATTAAAGGCACACTGGTTGAAAAATCATTAGGTACAAAAAAGAAAATGCAATATGCTCAAAATGAACTTCTAGCCAAGATATAAACCACTTCATAAGTAACATATTAAAAAAACCCTTGAAATAGTGCATTGTTTATATAAAAAAGGGATAGTGTTGCCTTATATAATTACATATGTCTGCTTATTTAAAGGATAAGGGAATTCAGGTGTGCCTGGCTGGCTCAGTCGGCAGAGCATGCAACTCTTGACCTCGGGGTCATAAATTCAAGCCCCATGTTCAGGGTAGAGATTACTTTAAATAAAAAGGAATAAGGGAGTTCATATTTTTATCCTGAGGTCTATAAACAAAATGATAAAGTGGTATTCTGAGGAAATGGTCTGTTATAAACTGAATGATAAGCTGGCAGTTTAAATGGTTATAATTACAAAGTAAAGTTATCCACTAAAGTCATTAGAGAACATTTAGGATAAAATGAAAAGTATACCACTCTGAAGACAAAAAGTAGAATTGGAGATTCTGAAGATTTTATTCAGAGTTATAAATTGTAAAATTTAAACAATGAACTACATCATTTAAAAACATTCTTTTAAAAATGAATATTTTTCTCTTATGAAATATGACCTTTATACACATAATTGGCCATTTTTTTTGTTTCAAGTTTTTATTTAAATTCTGGTTAACATTCAGTGTAATATTAGTTTCAGGAGTAGAATTCAGTGATGCATTACTAACATACAATACCCAGTGCTTATCACAAGGGCCCTCCATAATCCCCATCACCCATTTAACCCATCCCCCATCCTCTTTCCCTCCAGCAACCCTCAGTTTGTTCTCTATAGTTAAGAGTCTGTTTTATGGTTTGTCTCCCTTTTTTCCCCCTATGTTCATCTGTTTTATTTCTTAAATTCCACAGATGAGTGAAATCATATGGTATTTGTCTTTGACTTATTTTGCTTAGCATAATACTCTCTAGCTCCATCCACATCATCGTAAATGGCAATATTTCATTCTTTTGATGGCTGCATAATATTCCATTGTGTATATATTACCACCTCTTCATTATCCATTCGTCAGCCAATGGACATTTGGGCTTTTCCCATATTTTGGCTATTGTGGTTAGTACTACTATAAACATTGGGGTACATGTGCCCCTTCAAATAACTATATTTGTATCCTTTGGATAAATACCTTGTAGTGCAATTACTGGGTTCTACTTTCTAAAAGCAATTACTTTTTTGAGGAAACTCCATTCTGTTTCCCAGAGTGGCTGCACCAGTTTGCAATATGGGTGTCTCTTCAGTATAGTTATAAGGGTATTTTCTCTTTATTTTAAAATTAATGTCCAAAATTAAGCCAATATTTCAGAAAACATCTTAAGGAATAAATATATGTAAAACAAGTGAAACAATGGTTCTCCATAAGTAGTTTTTATTTATAAATTAAGTGGGACAGTAATTAAAAGATGTTCAATAGATTTTACATAGTTTTTCCCAGAAAAGAATTATTAGAACTATTGTTCAAATGGTGTAATCTCCTATTGTGATTCAGTTAATGAACAATAAGCATTATTTTAAAAATCATGAATATGCACTAAAGCAATTTTTCTGACATTGGGTTTTTATCTGGTTAGAATAACACATTACTATAATTTCTCTCCAACTGGGATATAGTTTTAATGAGGAGCTGATCAGTGCCAAATCGCACATAATTTGAATGAAAAGAATGGATAAATTCATCAATATTTCCATGACCACAATGGTAACTGTTTAAAGTGAATTCTTGAACAGTAAGAATGGTCTTACTTCAATCTTATTTTTCCCCGAAAGCAAAGTGAAGTGTTTTTTGATAGGAGAGAAATTTATGAAGACCCAATATTTTTCTGCTATTCATAAGATTAACATCTTCCCTTTGATTGAGTTGCTTATACATAAAACTGGAGACACAATGTATACCTCAGCTGTTAATGTTTTAGGACAGGGACTTGCCAAATTAATCTTTGTGTCTTCAGTTTATAATCAAGAATGAATGCGTTAGGGCGCCTGGGTGGCTCAGTTGGTTAAGCGACTGCCTTCGGCTCAGGTCATGATCCTGGAGTCCCAGGATCGAGTCCCGCATTGGGCTCCCTGCTCGGTAGGGAGTCTGCTTCTCCCTTTGACCCTCTTCCCTCTCGTGCTCTCTATCTCTCATTCTCTCTCTCTCAAATAATAAATAAAATCTTAAAAAAAAAGAATGTGTTAATGAAGAAATAAAAGAATAGGTAACATTACAATTATTTTTAAAATTAAGAGTAAAGTTCAAATTTTATGTTGGAAGGAATTAGCTCTAGCCAATGTTATAATATTATGCATACATCATTTAATTCTTTTAGTTATAACATCAGACTTGTAGATCAGTAATAATATTTTTTAATGTACCAGCTATTCCTCCAGGTTACCCATATTTTAGCTGATACATGGCAAAATAAGTTTTAAGTTCTCCCAAGTTATTTGCAAGCTGTGAACTATTACTTAAATAAGTGAGCAGTGACATCTGAGGGAGGCCTTTACAAACATTCATCCTTCGTGAGAATTGCATGTAATGTTTTTCTAGTTGTTATACATTCACGAGTCTCACTATAAACTGATTGTCTCTCACACAATATCTGGTATAGGATAATATATTTTCTTTTTGAACTGCTTTTTTTTTGTTAGTAACTTTTACCTTTAAACTGTAATCTCTAGAAAGGCATGAATTGTCCAATTTTTAAAATAGCTTCCAAAACTCTGGACATAACACTACATTGGATCAGATATGATTTTTCTTTAGAATTTTTGTTTTACTTTGGAGGGTAGGTACTACATAGCTAGTCTTTGGAAATGCTAAAAGAAATAGCTGTACAAGTCCCTTAAAGTCTCCAAGACTCTAAGTGAATATTCCTCCTGTTTTAATTTATTCTTGAGTGCCTCATTTGGGACACTAACCATTAAATTCAGAATTAGCATAGACGTGTTGTACCAACATTATGAGTTACAGACTATTGAAGGTTTTATGAACCTTCAGAGCTGTAGAACAGATATTTCTTACATTATAGTATCCTTTGATAAGCTTTAGGTTCTTTATTAATTAAATATGTGAACAATCATTCTATAATTGAAACTTTATCCAAAATATTAGGAAGATTTCATTATCTAAGAGTTTGTCTTTTTTTTTTAAGCTGTAAAGCATATTTGATTTTAAAAACAGACAACTTTGTTTCATAGGTACATGATTTCTTGCTATCACATACATACACAGCCTACTAGATAAAAAGCAATTACACATTTACAGCCCCCATCTATAGCTGAAAAAAAGGGTCAACTATTTAAAATTCATTAACTTAGAATTGTGTTTTTTTACCCCAGTGAATTAACTTCTCTTTGTATTTTTTGACAGGAAGAAGCACTGCATGGATTTCGAGTGAGTGATTACCTTGAATACATGGAGAGTTTGGAACAAAACTACCGACCAGTGGTGCTGAGAGACATGAGGAACATTAGAGTGCAGAGCACATAGACAGTGGAGTACACAGTTAAATGTCGTGTTTTATTTATTTGTAAAGGAAACAGAGGGACTTGATTGTTTTCTGTATCTATAACAACATATGCTTTGTGAATACACATATTGTGAATCAATACTGGGACTTTTTCAATATAATAATATATATTCAAGTAGGAATTATCTCAATTTGTGACATGAAGTAAATTCATTTTTGTTAAGTTCGTTGTTCCGTGAGGTTGTTTTAGAATCAGATCTAATTTACTTATAGTTCTTTATGTTTAAGAGCTAGTCCCAACCGACATCTTTCTTCACCAGAAGATTAAAGTATTATTTTTCCAAATGAGTTTTGAAAGAAGCATCAATATTATAAATAATCGTTTGACTAGCCAGAGAGAGAGTCCACAGAAACAAGGAAGACATTTGTTTTCTTCATGTTTTGTCTGCACATATAAAGGAAAATAGACAAAGCCACAATTACTGATTTTACATATGGAGGAAATAAATGATATTTAACATGGCAAATGCTAAGAAAACTATTGTTCTCAGACATAATTGTTTTTCTAGGAATTGCTTTTGGTACCTATATCAGCTTATAATTTTTCATGTGAAATGTAGGCTCTACATGGTTCATTTAAAAGAAAGATTAGTTATTTCATACTGATAAGCATTTGACTTTCATTTATTATGCATTTTTCTTAGTGATAAATTTTATTTGTACTGAACTTAAAAACATTAAGGAGAATAATTTCTAAATTATTTTAAATGACTAACACAGTGTTTTATTTAAATAGAAGGCTTTGCTCCAATGAGATTAATATAATATGCTAAGGTCTATTTTCTTATAACTGTCACATTTAATATATGAAAAATAATACACAAAAATATTTTTCAGTTAGCAATTTTAACAAGTTTTTCTAAATTATAGGTAGTAGTCATTTTGTATGCATTACTTATATTTAAATATAAGTCAACTATTAAAACCATTTTGAAGCCTTTTTTTTTTTAAACCAAAAATATAGCTCATCCACAAACTCATTTTTCGTTTCAGTATCATGAAACAACCGGCACCATACGATTTTCAGTTTTGTGATATTTAGGCTATTGTAATATCAACCTTCCAAAATTAGGTTTTATGCTGTAAATGCTAACAGTAGCTGCTCAGTAATGGTGTTCATAAAGGGCACTGAAAAAGTTGAGAAAAGAAAATTGAGCAAGTTAATTTGACATATTGCTGCTCCCTTTAGCTCTGGTTGATAGGAGTTAAGTAAGAAAGTCCTAGGTTACTCAAAATACCAAGCTCTGTCTACTTTCAAACTTAATTTTGGAAAGCTGTAATACGTGTTTATGGTTTCCTTTCTTCCTATTCTGCTCCTGAGTTACTGTTATTGACACTAAGAAATTGCAGCTTTATTTCCTTTTTTAAAAGCTCTTACATGGTAATTGGAAATACAAATGGAGAAGGAACTTTAACTTAGTTTTATAATATTCATTGATGATTTTGATTGGAAACTGAAGTAAGATCTAGATAATAACAGTTACATTTTAGAAAAGTGAATTCAGCTGGAACCAGAAGGTGTTTGTTTTCATTTGTTAAATAAATGTTTTATGAACAATAACCTAGCAATTTGGTGAAACAAAATGTAAAATATGGTAGTTTACGTAGCTAGCATTGTAAATTATTTTTGTACCTATTATTTTAAGAATACTCTTTAGAATAGAAATAAATACAACCTGCCTTGCCTTTCAGTTTTGTTTTTAATTATTTAAAGTATAAGTCCTTAGGACAGACTTTATTTCTACTTTGTGAACGGGTACCTCATACATTTTACAGGATTCATTATAAGAAACTATATTTTATGATAACAATATAAACAAATTTGTCAAAAATTAAGCGCTCATATATAAATCTTTGAATATCTGTTTTCAAAATTTCATCTCTATAGTTATTCATAAGCATCTAAGAAATCTGTGAAGGTAAAATAAATCTCAGAAATTAATCTAACCTTAACAGAATTCTACCCAAATTTATGATTATTAAATTATGGCATGCTCTAGTTTGATTTTTCAATTCCAAGATGTTAAAGACATTTCTTTGGTTATTCATTAAACAGACATGTTTTGAGGGTTGCACATATAATGAAATATTTTTGATATTCAGGATAGGATAAATGAAATAACAACACTGCCACTCACAGAATCCATAGTGAGAGATGAATAATTTTAAACTGTGAAAATGTAGTTTTAAAGATGACAGGAATTGATCTCTGGATTTGGTGGCTTTGATAAAAGCAGTTTTGATGGAGTAGTGAAGTTTGTTTGGAGCAGGGTTAATGATGCTGAGAGGAGAGACTGGAGACTGATCCTTCTAGGAGCATTGCTGAATAGGGAAAGAGAGTATGGGTGGTAGCTAGAGGAGGCCTGGAGTCAAAAGACTTTTTTAAAATGGAAAATGGAAGCGTGTTTATATGTGAGTGGAAATGATGCAGTAGAGAAAGAAAAACATGCTGAAGAGAAAAATGCTGGAGTGAATGTCATAAGACTCATTGTAGGAATGAAAACGGCAACAGCCATTTTGGAAGTTTAGTTTTTGTTTTGTTTTTTTTCTTTTTCAAATTAAGTTAAACACACACTTCACTATGTGACTCATCAATATTCCTTCTAGGCATTTCCCCCAAAGAAATAAAAGATATGTCCATACAAAGGCATGCATGAATAATATAGCTTTATTCATCATAGTTCAAAACTGGAAACAACACAAACCTCAACTGGTGAATGGATAAACAAATGTAGTTCATTCCATAAAATGGAATACAACTCAGCATTAAAAAGTGCCACCTACTGATGCACACAAAAGTATACATATTGTAGGATTCCATTTACATGATGTTCTAGAAAAGGTATATCTATAGTGACAAAATGTTACTGGTTTCCAGGGCCTAAACTGGGGGTGGATGTGAAGAAAAGGGATTTTCTGCATAGAGGCAGAGGGGACATCTATGTCATGATTGTAGTGATGGCTACATGACTACATTTTTTAAAAGTACTGTGAAATGTACGCTTAGAATAGGTGAATTTTAAGTTTCACCTCAATAAAGCTGATTATCAAAAGATAAATACTGCAAAGAGAAATTGACGAATCCCTTATAATGGAAGTGTTTCAACACTAGCAATTATGTTAGCTGTAGGTTACTTGTGGATGGCTTAAACAAGTTGAGGAAAATCCTTTCCATTCCTATTTTGGTGAGAGTTTCAGGAATAGAATTTCTGTTTGGAAATGATTTTATCAAATACTTTATGTGAAAGTAATATTTGCATGAATTTCCCCCTTTTTTGGTCTGTTGATATGGTAACTTCCCAACATTTCTAATGCTAAACCAACCTTGCTTTCCTAAGATTAACCCTACTTAGTCATAATATTTTATCATTTTTACATATTGTCATATTTGATTTGTTAAAATTTTGTTAGGGATTTTTATGTCTATGTTCATAAGTGATATTGATCTGTAGTTTTCTTTTTCTGATTTTGATATCATGGTAATGCTGGCTTCATAAAATGAGAAGTGTTCATCTGTTTTCTAGAAGTCTGTATAAAATGGTATATTTTTTCCTTCAACATTTGGTAGAATTTCCCAGTGAAGCCTGGAATTTTCTTTGTGATAAGATTTTTTACAAAAAAAAAAATTCAACTTCTCTAATGGATATGTAGCTATTCAACATATTTATTCTTAAGTGAACTTTGGTAATTTCTTATAAGGAATTTCTCCATTTTATCAGATTTTCAAATTTATAGGCATTGAGCTGTTCATAATATTACTTTGTTACCTTTTATATATGTGTAGAATTTGTGGTGATGTCATTGCTCTTCGTTTTGATATTGTTCATTTGTATCTTCTGCTTTTTCTTGATCTGTCTGGCTAGAAGTTTATGAATATTCTCTCAAACAACTAGTTTTTGGTTTCAACAATTTCTCTTTTTCAGTTTTCTGTTCCATTGATTTCCACTCAGAACTTTATTTTCTTCTACTTACTTTCAGTTTCATTTGCTCGTGTTTTTCTAGTTTCTTAAAGTCATTTATTCGAGACCCTTCTTGTCTCGTATGAGTGTTCAGTGCTATGAAATTCCCAGTAAGTACTGCCTTAGTTGCATCCACAAATCTTGACATTTTATATAGTCGGGAATACTTTATATTTTACCTTCTGATTTTCTGTTTGATACATAGGTTATTTAGAGATGTGTAATTTAGTTTCCAAATATTTTGGGATTTTTCCAGGTATACAGTTGGACAACACAGATTTGAGCTGCGCAGGTTCATTTATAGTTTTTTTTACAGTGCAGTCCTGTAGATGTATTTTCTCTTCCTTATGACTTAACATTTTTCCATCTAGCTTAGTTTATTATAAGAATATATAATACATAAAATATCCAAAAATATATGTATTAATTGATCAGTAAGGCTTCCAGTAAACAGTAGGCTATTGGTAGTCACGTTTTTGAGCAAGTCAGAAGTTATACGTGGATCTTCCACTATGGGGAGTGGGAGTGTCAGCTCCTCTAAACACCGTGTTGTTCAAGGGTCAGCTATATTTCTGTTACTGATTTCTAGCTTAATTTCATTGTGGCTAGAACATTTTTTATGTTAATCCTTTTAAATTTATTAAAAATTGTTTTATGTCCCAGATTATCTACCCGTAAATGCTTTTCATGTAACTTAAAAGAAATATATATTTTGCTGTTTTTGTGTGGAGTGGTCTGTGAATCTCAGATCAGTTGTTTGGTATTGTTTGTCTTGTGTATCTTTAATGACCTTTCTGGCTACTTGTTTTAGCTACTGTGAGAGTAATGTTGAAATTAACTGTAATTGTGGATTTTCTGTTTCTCCTTTCAGTTCAGTTTTTCCTTCATGCATTTTGAAGCTCAATTATTAGGTGTATAAATTTTATGATTGTTGTATACCTTTGATGAATTAACTGCTTTATCCTTGTGAAGTAACTCTGTTTATCCCTAGTAATATTTTTTCTTCTGAAGTCTGAATTTAATATTTAATAGTCTTCTAAATTTAATATTGATATGGCTATTCCAAGGTTTTGTTTTGTTGTTTAGGATTTGTGTGATCTTTCTCCATTATTTTACTTTACCCTTATATATTTTTATGTTTAAAGTGATTTTATTGAGCCTAGTTCTACCCCTTCCCCAGTCTTGGCAAATCATGCCTTCTAATTAGGATGTTTAGACCATTTACATTTCATGTAATTATTGATATGTTTGGGTTTACATTTTATATTTGCATTTCTCATCTTGTTTGTTTCAACTGTTTTTATTCCCCCCTTTTATTTCCTGCCTTCTTTTGGATTGTTTTAGTTGATTGCATGTTATCCCCTTCACTGGTTTATTAGATGTATTTCTTTCTTTATATTAGTGCAACTTTCAGGTTTATGTTACACATCTTTAGTTATCCACAGTCTACCTTCAAATAATATTACACCACTTTGTCTTTAGTATAAGAACCTTATAACGAATAAACTCCAAAACTTTACTGGGTCACTCTAATCCAAAGTATTCTCTCATTTCTCTTAAATTATAAACAGTTTCTCCACTGTCCTCTTGTAAATAATTATATAGTCTCACATGCTATTTCTTATATTATTTTGAATTGTTTTTTCACTCTTATTATTTAATGCTAGCATTATTATTCAACAAATGGATCAGTAGTAAACACTTTTCTTTGGGAACGTCATCTCCCCAAAATTAAGTATATATTTCAGAAGGACAGAGGCAAAGGTTATTAATTCCCCTCTCCCAGAAATTCTAGCCCCGTGCCAAGGACAAAGCAGAATATCAGATTATTTGCTGCATGAAATATCAAAGTTTTGAATTATTACAATAATACAGAAGGAACATAGTTTGAAACCTTAGACCACACTTTCCCCTCCACTCCTTTAATAGGTAAAGCAGGGGGGAAGCACCTTATGTTCTTGTTACAAATATGTTTTCTGCTTATTGTTCATTGTGGAATGTATTTTTAATAAAAATAATAGTTTACTAAATTCTTTTTAGCAGCGATTATAACTAAAATGTATGTGTGTTTTCCTTCTGTGTGTGTGTGTGTGTGTGTATGTATGTGTGAGTGGGTCATTGCATATTGGTATTATTTTGGCTATAACATGCATCTGATAGGCTTGAGTGACCTAGCTGAGAATCTAACCATTATTTGGAAATACCTTTTTGAAATACACCATGTGTGCTTATCTTTTATTTATAAAAGTGGACAGATAAATTTGGTGTTTGAATCTGTTTAATCAGATAGACAGTCATATGTCCTAAATGATGTAGTTCTGAAGGCAGAAGACTTGAACATCTCATGTGTCAAGATCTCTCCCAGGACAATGATGCTGAATATTTCTAAATCTGTTCTTGCTAAGCCTGTCTTTACTGTTTCTATATTATATATGATGGTTTAGACATAGGCCAACAAACTACAGCCTCTTTCTGTAAATAAAGTTTTACTGGAACACTGCTTGTTTATGTATTGTCTATTGCTCTTTTACAATGGCAGAGTTGAACAGTTGTGACAGTATGTGTGGCCTGCAAAACGTAAAATATTTATTATCTAGCCCTTTACAGGAAGTACTCTGGTTTAGAGTACTAACTGCATGTATAAATCCAAATCCACTTTGGGATAAACTTTTTAGAAATACAGAAGACGCTAGAGGACATCTAATCCAAAACCTTTATTTCACAAATGAAGCTATGACTCAGAAAGTAAAGAGGGGGTCCCAAGATTATATAGAGGAGAAATAATAATGAAGTAGATAAAACTGAGAGCTCAGGAGGCAGACTGCCTCAATTCAGATCCTGGCTCTGTCATCAAGTTATTTAACTCCTCTGTACCACAGTTTACTTGTTGGTAAAATGGGCATAGTAGTAGTAGCTACCTCATAGGATTATGATGCAATGCATGTGTTTTTAACAATTCCTTAGCAAGCCTTCATTATTATTTGCTATCATAAGGCTAGTTGGTGATTGCATAACCTGGAACCTAGTTCTTCTGACTTTAAGTTCAAACCTCTTTTAACTGTATTATTTATTTATTCATTTAGTCAGCTAGTATGTCTTTATTAAATTCCTACTGTGGATCAGACACTTTTAGGTATGGTTATAATCTTTTCCTTCATTCAGCCTTTTACAGGAGTAACATATTTTCCTATTTTATCTTTTCCTTACCGGTTATAAAATGACAGAAATGTCCTATACAATCCAAGGTTAAACATATTTTTGTACTTTATTCAGTTTCTCCATGTTTCCTTCCTATTTTGAAAGGTTAATTTTTTCATACTCTAGGTTTTGTGATACAGACAGATCAATGTATAATGGATTAGCAATGTATTTTTGAATTGTTTTTTATTCTCCAGTGTTAAATAAAATGTTTTATGTGACAAAAATTTACTAACATGTTCTTTATAGCAAAATTGATTTACCTACATTTTTTTCAGCAGAATATTAAGAGTTATTATTTAAAATACGTTGGCACCTACTTATCTGATGAGTTTAAACAGGGTCAGGGCAGTTAGCCTCAATATAAACCCTGAATTTTCACCACTAGCAGTATTTTAGCTTTTAAAATTAGTTAACTTCTTTGGCATGTTTCCCACTCCATATTTTACTGTTGGCAGTAGGCCACCATGAAATGCTAAGCACCATGGAAATAATTGGACTGTCATGTTTGCTAATAGAGTGCATTTGAGATACATTGGGGGAGACAGTTATTAAAATGTTGGCTGTTAAAATTTGATCATCTAATCCAGGATTTAGGCTTTGATCTGCTATCAGAATAAGTGTCAGTTCTTTATTGAATAACACATTTATATTTAGTCTTTACCTGAAATGCTAAAGTTCATCTTTTTTAGAGCATCTCTAAAATCCTTTCTCTTTCAACATCAAATATAATTAACTACAGTTTCATTGGAAATCATCAGATAATGGAAATCAAAATGCTTCTATTGGTCAAATGATCTCCATATTATATCAACATAACTGCATTAATATTTTGCTTATAATCATGAAATTATTTTGGCTTAAGTATTTATTAGAATGGATGATGGGTACAGCAGAGACTGGTTAATGTTCCAAAATCAGTTCCTTCTTCCTGGGCTAAGTATACTGCAGGGCATTTAATCAGTTTCACTGATGGTAAGTAAGCTAGCCAAGGCATAAAGTGCAGGTGTGCCTTCTCTATGAGCTTTCTTTTCTCTTTCCTAGTGCCCCTAGAGCCTGGATACTTGAATTTGTGAAAAGCAAAATCTCCCTGTCAACCCACGTTGGACTGTGACCTGAGGAAGAAATCAATCTTGAATTAAATAATTAATTAAGAAAATTAAGAGAATCTCTACCCTTAAGGAGCTTATGACTGAGAGTGATAAAACTTGTACAAGAAAAGATGAGAATACAAGTGCATCTTTTGTAAGTCCTGAAGAGTCCTGAGAGCAGTTGTGATAGGAAGATTCAGAGGAAGCAGGTATTACCTCGGGTTAAGTGACCGTGGGGGTAGCAGGATTTTCATCCAGAACAATAGGAACAGAGCAAAACAGCACAGGAGCAGTAGAGGGCGTATTGAGAATAGCCTGAGCAGAATGAGACTACAAGAAGCAATGAGGGAGTTTGTGTAAAACCCTCTAAACTAGTGTGGAGGTTTTGTTTAAGGGAAAATACTGGAAGATAAACTTGACTGGCCGGGTAATTCAGACTTTCTCCTGTAGGTTGTGAGTAATAGTGAAGATTTTTCAACAGAAGAGGAACATGACATAGTAATTAATTGTAAAACTTAAACATCTTTGAATATTCTGGCAACTACAGATCTAATTTATTTCAAATTCTCTTTAAAAACTTCTCTTTGAAGAATTTCTAGCTTAAGTAATCACTTTTTATTCAGCAAATTTTATGAAATATATTAATCTATCATGACTGAAATGCTATGTTGAAAACAATTTAAAGTCAAATTTTTCTATTCTTTATTCTTTTATCATATACCATATACCTCATAGTTATTTACCAGTAGTGCACATCTCTAGAACCTTTTAAGCTGTGATTTATGCTAATAAGGAGCATCCTTCAAAATGACTTAAAGCAGGATTTTTTAATTTCTCCTTAAACGGTATTTGAAATGCAATTTTATAAGACACGTGAAGGTGAAGAGGTTTGCATTCAGCATAAAAGGACAAATAAAACCTTCAGCAATTCTAGAACAAGAATCTATTTGAGAGAGAATGAACACTGCTAAATTTTTCTAATGAAGTAATTATCTCAAGCTGTGTTTCTTAAGGAATATGAAGTAATTAAGTTTATGAGTCCTTAATGAGAGCAAAGCTAAAATAAAGCCCTGTACAGAATCCTCTTGACTGTTAAAACACAGCCGTAGAGAGCAGATCAAGGGATGTAACCTTGAGAGGCCACCATCCATACTGTTTCTTGTTTTTGTTTTTTTTTACTTTATTTATTTTAAATTTTTATTTCAATGGCACAGTTTTTACTTTGTGAGGGGATCTTGACAATAGGTTTGATGCTGTTTTTAAATGCTGTATGGACATTGGCCCCTGGACAAAGCTGTTGCTTAGGAAATGTACCTCTTCTTCATCATTTGCCCACAGTTCCTTAGGGAATCAACTGATGTGATCCTTTCTGATCTCCTTCCAAGGTACCCCTGTTCTATATTCCACAGTCTAGAGCTTTACCTAACTTTAATCTCCTTTCAAATTTAATCATATTACATAGTGCAGTGAAGAACAATGGGGCAGAATTGTTAATAGTGTGTATTTTAGTCTTGATACCATGAACAGCAAACCATGTCATCTCAGTACCTAAATGTTTGTGGGTCTCATTTCTTCTGGCTTAAAATAAATGTACTAACCAACTAACTTCTTGGGATCATCCTAGTCTACCCTTTTGTTCTAATATTTTGTGCCATGTTACTGAAGCTTAATTCAGGTGATCTCCTACCCATATCCCACTGGCATTTTCAAAATAAACTTATTAAATGTGATTTTAAACCAGTGGCCATACTAGGCACTAAAATATGAATTGTCTTTGTGTTTCTCATTAAAATGACTTTTTTTTTTTTTAAGATTTCATTTATTTGACAGAGAGAAAAAAGAGAGCACAAGCAGGGGGAGTGGCAGGCAGAGGGAGAGGGAAAAGCAGGCTCCTCCATGAGCAAAGAACCCGACATGGGACTCCATCCTAGGACCCTGGGATCATGACCTGAGCTGAAGGCAGAAGCTTAACCGACTGAGCCACCCACCTGCCCCAGTTAAAAGGACTCCTGATGAAAATTATAAGTTATATGGAATACTGATGGAGATGATATATTTATTGTGTAGTCTGTGGAAACAAAGTATTGTATAAACACACATATACCTTTCAGTGTAAATAAAAACATTACTTTAAGATAATTTATGAGAATACAGTAGTGTTGACCTACTTTTTTTCTACAGATATATCACTGAAACAAGTCTGAACTCTTTTTGAATCTGGTCTATAATCATAATTAGCCAGTATTTAACGGGTATTGGACACTTCAAAAATGATAACCAGGTATTGAGAAAGACTGTCTTAAAACAGTTTGCCTTTGAATATGAACAGTGAAAGACTGCTGCCTATTAGATTTCCTTATATTGAGAATCCATTATGACTGAGATGTTATTACGTAGCTTCATCTTATTCCCATTCTCTTTAATTTCAGTTTAAACAAAACCCCTAATCAACAATAAAACTATTTTTAGCACAGACAGGGAGGAGAGCTAATTCTTTTCTTGAGCGCTGCAAAGGCAAGATTTGAAACCATTACAGTAACCTTGGCAGTAAATTGAGTTTTAAGGATATTAAGTGCCCAGGAAAATAGTAAGGAAGGCCATCTGTTTAGGTTTCTTTGTTGTTGTTTTTAATTTGATGGCAACATTCCTAGTGCAGATGAGGTTGGGAAATTAGAAACTATAGTGTTTGGATTCATAAAATTTGTGTTGAACAGTGTTTAACAAAAAGCAATATTAATTATCAGCAATAATTCATCCTCTTAAAGTATTCAACATCTGAAATTAGGATAGAATTTTAAAATTTTGTATTTTAAAAGAACTAAAACCTCTAAAGCAATACTTTCATGTGTAGTTGGCAGAGAAACAGTTTGAAAGTAATCTAGCAATATCTATTAAAATTAAAAGTCCATATACCTTTCGACCCAGTAATCCTTCTCTGTGGGAGGTGATTCCCACAGAAATAAAGGCACCCATATGAAAAACCATGGTTTGAGGATATTTATGGTAGCGTTGTTTCTAATGGTGAAAAACCGGAAATAATGTGGATACCTGTCAATAAGAAAAGGGGTGACTAAAGCACAGTACTTCCACACACTGTGCCATTAAAGCGCATGACTTAGAGCTCTCTCAGCTAACCTGAAGGATTTTCTTGAAGTATTTTTGAATGTAAAAATCAAGATACACAAAAATATGTGTATGACACTATTGTTTTGTTAAACAAAACCTGTGTGTGTGTGTGTGTGTGTGTGTGTGTGTGTGTGTAAATTGTTATATAAACCCCAAGAAAAATATAGTGAAATAGAAACTAGATTGTTCGTATGAATGTTGTGAAGGGTGCAGGGATACTGAGGTATGGGGAAAGATGGGGGAAAAAAAAAGCAAGACTTTAGAAGTGGAGCTAAAAAATGTCAAAAAATACGAAATTCACAGTATCAACTCTTAATTTTGTGGTTCAGATTTATCACAGAAACTCTTGCAAGTTTTTAAACCATAAAAATTCTTATTTTGGGGCGCCTGGGTGGCTCAGTTGGTTAAGCGACATGTCATGGCTCAGGTCATGATCCTGGAGTCCCGGGATCGAGTCCCACATCGGGCTTCCTGCTCAGCAGGGAGTCTGCTTCTCCCTCTGACCCTATTCCCTCTCATGCTTTCTATCTCTCATTCTCTCTCTCTCTCAAATAAATAAATAAAATCTTTAAAAAAAAATTCTTATTTTGACTGACCGATGTTAAACCACTGAGAATTATCAGAAGATCAATTTGGCTTAACAAATCTCAGCCCTGGGAACATGATGAAAAAATTAAGATACATGAGGCAAAGGAAGGCAATGAGGGGTTTGAGGTCAAAATAATAGGGTATGACTAAAAAGAAGGGATTGATATCTTCATGTGAATAAGCCAGTCTAATAATATTATACTCATAATATTATTCATGGTTGCTTTCCAAGATTTAAAAACAGAAGAAAACTTGTGATGCTAAAATAGTTCTAGTGATTAACAAAATAGTGTAGTTACCATGCTACTCAATTGGAAAGCTTCTAAACACCTTGAGTAGACAATGGTAATGATGACTACCTAACTTACTCCAGAGGATCATTCATTTCAGGAAATCTGGGTTATTTTAGTAGGCCAGGGATTTTTTTTTTTTTAGGCCGGGGAAGTATTTTGCACAAAAGATTCCCTAGGCAGTTTGAAAAGACAGTGAAGGAACGACTAAAACTATGACCGTATTTGCAAATACAGTTTTCCCTTGTTATCTAAAAGTAGAGTGTTCCTATGAAAACATTCAAAGCCAAAATGGCATAGATCAAAGAAGCAATTACCACTAATTTATATGGAAAAATTTTTGAACATTCCCAGACCCCAAAAATAACCTCTCAGGCTTTTCTAACACCTTAGGACACATCTTACTAACAGATGCCTAACAGATGCACCAAAGAAAATCCAAGATAAAGCACAGATATTCACACAGTCAAAACTCTGGTGGCTGGATGCTGAGATGCTGAGTGTAGTTCTCGGGGAAGGCGCTTGGAGGTGCCACTCTCACTGCTTGGGGTGCTCTGCCTCTATAACTGCTTGCTGCAAAACAGAGTGCTATTTTCACTCTTCGCCTTTTTGTAAAGGCAAAAATCCTCTTCAGATTTCTTTCTGTTAGTGAAAATAGGTACTAATGTAGGTCTTTTGTAAAAGAGTAGTGGCAAAATGCAAACTTTTGAAAACTGGGGGATACTTGTATCAGGATTAAGGGTCTTGAGTAACAGAGTTTGGCCAAACCCAGGGGAGCTCTGCATGGCTCAAGTTTCAGTGGACTCAAAGATCTGTGGCCTCTCAGGACACAAGGTAATTTTTACTGAGCGAGTCTAAACATGGGAGGAAGGGGTATGTCACACAAATACCTCCTCAGCCTTGAGGAATGTGACATAACTTAGTAAAAGAATATAGTTACTTTGGGTGGAACAAAATTTAATCATTGGGAAATCAATTATCGAAGGTGACTGAAATCAGTGTTAACATAGGCAGAAATTTCTCTCTTGAGGTGGAAGGACCTCTGGCTCCCATGGGATGAGTTGGGGAAGGGTGGTAGCAAGGACAACACTGAGGAGAGCAGTCCAACTACTACTGCAGTGATGGCTGAGGCTGCAGAGTGGAAGGTTAGGAAGACCAGTGAATTGATATTTGGAGTTGGGCTAGTGTGAACCCTCGAAAAAGATTGTGGCTGGGGATTTTCTCCTGATTAGTCTAGTTTTACTTGAGGAGTGGGTGAAATTGAAATTTCTGTAACTGTGGGTCTGGAGTTAATTGCTTCCAGGGTTACAATTCAGTCGGTTTATTTTCTTCATGGCTGGTAAATAATAAGAGTAATCTTTCTGCATTCATTTATTAATTTGTTCAACAAACATGTTTTACATTCATCCACTGGCCGATTCTACTTTGTGCATGTATGAACCAAACAGGTAGACTGACTATGCTTCTACCTCACAACCCCCAATCCTGGAGTCCTAGCTCTTCCTAAATATAATGTTCCATGTTTTCAGAAAGTACTCAACTTCGATTTCTGTCCCAATTCTCTGTCCCAATTCCTTCACCCTCCAGAACTGATACTGTACCAGGAATAGCTTTTGCCTTGGATCCATCTCTCTTTGTGTCTGTTCAAGAATTACCTCCAACCCTGGCTTATCTGTTAATAGAGTCCCTTCTTTCCATCTTGCAGAAATTATTTTTTTGATATTGTCAATTTCAATCCTCAAAGCTGTTATGGATTAGATATCTTTTTACCCATTTTCTATTATTTTGATGGGATTTTGGAAGGTGGGATGATAATGTGACAGGAAGATATACTGAAAACAGACAAGTAGTCAAGTGAGTAGGGGCAGAATGAGTGTAGGTGAAATTAGATTAGGCTACTTTGATAGTCCAAGACAAAAGCTGTTGCTTTTATGTTTTTTATTTAAAATAAGAAGTTTTCCTTTTAGTATCTCAAGGGAAAATTAGAATTGGAAGAAGTGAAACAGTTACAAAGAGTAATTTAATAATTTACCAAAACCTTTACAGTGAGTCTTTATTTCCAAATTTTTAGCATTGGATTTAATATTTTTTTAATAGAGTCATCTGTCCTTCTTAGTTGACACGTTGCTGGTGATGCTATACTTTTAATAGCATATGAAATATTTTGAAAATATTTTTAACACCTGAATTTATATAATTATCTCAGACTTCTACTTTGACAGATTTTTTTTTTGGCAGTTGCACAAATGCCTGCAACCATACCAGATAGACACATTTATACAATTGACAGAAAGAAATACAAATTTTTAAAATAAAAATGCACCAACTAACAAAATCTAAAAGGAAAACAAAACATCAGCTGAAAATTTCAGAAGTTGGGCCTGAAAATATGGAAACTCAGGGCCCAGCTGGAAACACAGTCACAAGGCTTCATATTTGATCAGAGCCTAAACCCTACCTCCACCTGCAAAAATTGTGTGCTTCTTTCTTTTGGCTATTTAGTCCAATTTCATTATACTCACCATAGGTGTTTGAAAGAAGAATAAAAAAGCCCAAACTAATGAGTTTTTGTAGCGCCGTAAATCTGTACAATGGCCAAAAGCTATTGCTATGTTGTTTTCTGTAGTGGCACAGACCACTTTTCCTCTGGGCAGTCACTGCTTGAAATAATTACTGACATTAATGATGCAAGCTCCTGAACTTAATAGATCTGGGTTTATGTTGTCATCCATCACTGTGCAAACATCTTCTCTGCTATTACTAAAAGTTTCCTTAAATGTTTTAAGATACTTTACTGACCCAGTGATGAATTTTAACTACAAGAAACCACCAGGCAAAAATTCCACCTCTCTGAGTTTTATGTGTATTATGGTAGTTGTATTAGTACATTTTTTTTTTTGCCAAAACTTGAACACAACTGATGCAAATGAGGTCCACACAACACATTATCTTAGTCTCTCATATATGACCTTGTAACACAGTAAATTGTCACTACTTAATAAAGGTGTTGGTGCAATAAAGATTTTTCTAGTCTTCGTAAAGGGGAGAGTTTATATAACCTTGTTACATAACTGTTCAGATTTGACTACTACCCTTTTCTGTTGGTGAAGTATAAGTAAGATACAAGTAAGATGGATTTTCCTGAACTCTTAGTAGGGAAGCGTGGGCCAGGAGACACTGCTAGCTTCAGCTCAAGGGTTCCCTTTCCTGAGGTTGCTTTGAGGTGTACAAAAATTTGACCTTTCTATGTCCCCTCTACTCTCCTTCCCCATTCTTATCTGTATCATCTGTCCTGTTCCTTAGCCAGTGTGTCCCTGTCTGGGTCAACTTAGATTCTCTGAGTAAATTCTCCTCTTTTAGGGCTTTATCCTGGAAGAAAGCTTGTGTTGGCTAGTTTCAAAAGTTCCTATGGCCTGTTATCACCCCAGCATCACCTGAATCTTGTGTTTCCCCTCACTCTTACCCATGAGTTCTGTCATAAATTTGTCTACTCTTCTCCGATTGGCCTACTGAGCTTTCTATGTTGAGTAGAGACTCTGTCTTAGAGGTGAATACCTGCTGACATTTCAGATTCTGGGATTCTTACAGGTCTTTTTGCTTTACCTTTGCTTCTTGTTGGGCACTTAGACACCCCCACGTATCCTATTGCTGTTGCTGTTTGTCCATACCCACTTAATTTTGGAGTCTGTGGAGATCACTCGTCTTTTAGTTTATTGTAGCTTTTGTCTGTGGACTTTTTTCTCTGCTATCCTAATTACTTTGATTTTGTAGCGGTTTGGGGAATTTACCCAAGTAGCCTGCCTACTGTAGCTGCAGTCTTGCCCCAACTTCCCTTTTAATTTCTTCTTGATTCTGTTGTGCTAAATTATACTTTTCTAGGAATTTTTCCGTTCCATTTTAAATTTTATTTGTTGAAAGAAATATATATACAGAAAGGTACACGAAATAAAATGTAGAGCTTGTGAATTTTCACAGAGTGAAACTGTGTAACCATCACTCAGCTGAAGAAATACAATTAATATTTTCTAATTAACTTTTGACTTCCTCTTTGACCCTTGAGTTAATTAGAAGTGTGTTATTTAATTTCCAAATATTTGGAGATTTTCCAGATATATTATGGTTATTAATTTCTGGCGTAAATCTATATGATCAGAGAATACCTTTTATATGATATTAATCATTTAAAATCAGTTAAGCCATTTTAAGGCCTAGTATATGGACTACTTGGTGAATTTTCATGTATACTTTATAACTGTATATTCTGATGCTAGTGGAGTACACTATAAATATTAATTAAGTTGGTTCACAGTCCTGTTTAGGTCAAACTAATTTTATTAATATACTAACTGATTTTCTGTCTACTTGTCCTGTAACTAAGATAGAGTGATAAAATCTACGACTATACTTGTAGGTTGCTTATTTCTGCTTCTAATTCTATTAGGTTTTGCTTCATGCATTTTGAAGCTCTGTTGTTAGATGCATACACATATAGGACTTTTAAGTCTTCGGGGTAAATCAACCCAATAATGTGTATGTAATATCCCAACTTTATCCCTGGTAACATTCTTTGTTCTCAAGTCTACCTTGTCTTTTATTAATATAGATATACCAGCTCTCTTTTGATACCTGTTTGCATGGTATATCTTATTTTATCCTTTTAACCTATCTATGTTTTTGTATTTAAAGTAGGTTTCTTGTAGACAGCATGTAGTCAAGGTTTGCTTTTTATCAAATCTTCCTTTCAATTGGTGTTTAAATTTTTTATGTTTAATGTAATTATTCATATAATTAGATGGAAACCTACCATTGTTCCATTTTTTATTTCTTTTGTTGTTTAATTTACCTGTTTTTCTGCTTACTTTTGGTTAATTGAGTATTTTTCAGGCTTCACTTTATCTCCACTATTGCCATATTATTATATCGATTTATCTATATCTATATATACGTAGTTATATATGCACATGTGACTATGTAACTATAGTTACATATAATTATATGTAACATGACAATAGTTATATATATAGTTGTTATATATAATAACAAGTTATATATATATATATAAAATACCTTTTATCTTTAATCACAACCTACCTTCCAGTTATATCACACTGCTTCACCTAAGTATAAAAAGTTTACAATATAAGTTTACAACTGTTTATTTCCAGTTCCTCCCATCCTTTTGCAATACTGTCATACATTTTACTACATTGCTACTACTTTTGCTATAGGTGGTCAAGTACTATTTTTAAATGGTCCTTTCACTAGGAGTCTGGCGTTTAATTACCCCCTCTGCTGCATAATTTCACAACTGTGCTCATATTTAGGGCCAAGTGATAGAAAGAGAGAAAAAGCAATGCGGGTTGGCCTCACCTTCTTAAAACCCTAGCTTCACCAACTGGAGAAGTTTCCCATTATCAAACTTTGTTTCCTCTGGGTTCTCCTTAACAGTCATTGCCACCACCACCACTATCACCGTGGAAGTGCTGGGGTGCTGGGATCACAGACAATGGACAGATAAAGGAGAAAAAAAAAAAACTGATATAAACAAAATGCTGGTCTCTCCATGACCATTAGAAGTTCCCTTTCCAGGGGCATCTGGGTGGCTCAGTCGGTTAAGCATCTGCCTTCAGCTCAGGTCATGATCCCTCGGTCCTGGGACCGAGCCCAGCTTCGGGCTCCCCACTCAGTAGGGAGCTTCTCCCTCTCCTCTGCCACTCCCCCTGCTTGTGCTTTCTCTCTCTCAAATAAATAAAATCTTAAAAAAAAAAAAATTCTCTTTCCAGCTCCTGGAGCCAGAACTAGAGGGATTCACTGACTTTGGGCCATTTTTTGGGTCACCAGTGCTTTGAGTTTAAGTCAGGGAATACTGGAAGAACAAAATGTCAAACTCAGTGACAATTCCGTGGCACTTTTAATTTTGGTCTTCTGCAATCCTCCTCTGATATTTAATTGTCTGTCTTCTAACAGCTGTTGCATGCATTCTGCCAGGGTTTTATAGCTGTATTCATTGAGGTAGATAGGGTGGAATGTGAGTATTTCATTTTATCCCAAAACTAGAAATGGTATATTGTGGTTTTAATTTGTATTTCTCTGGTTACTATTAAGTTTGGAAACCTTTTCATAGATTTACTGGCTGTTTGAATATTATCATTTGTAAGTTATATGTTAAAGTCTCTTGCCCTTTTCGTTTACAGTTGGGTTGCTTATCTTATTATTGACATATAGAACTTGTTGTGCTCTAATGTGACATTTTTATCAATTATCAAGTGCTATGTCTGTTTGAGGTCTGTTTCTGGGATCCCTATTTGATTCCTCTTGTATATTTGTTCACTCTCATATTGATACCATATGGAGGTAATTATTACATTTTAATAAGCTTGATATATAGCAAGTCATTTTAGCTCACTTTGTTCAAGGTTTTCTGGGCTATTTTTAGTTCTTTGCATTTAGATACAAATTCCAGGATCAGCTTATTAATTCCTGTGCCAGGCCTAAAATGAAAATTGATAAAGCTCTGTTTGGCATGTACTGAATGGATAGATTAATTTGGGAAGAACAGACATCTTATAATACTGAGTCTTCCAATCAGTCCATTTCTTTAAGATTTATTTTTAAAAATAAATCTCAGTGTTTTTGTTTTCTGTATCAGGGTTTCACACCACTTTTAATATATTTGTAGGTATTTAATATTTTCATGTTACCTGAAATTTTTTAAATTTAATTTTCTCTTTGTTGCTGGTATGTAGAAATGCAAATTATTTGTGCAAAGCAATCATCTATCCAGCAGTCTGTTCTAATAATTTATTTGTGTATTCTTTTGGATTTCCTTTATATACAATCACCTTTGATATGATTAGAACTGAAATTTTACTTTTTTTTTTTTAAGATTTTATTTATTTGACAGAGAGAGCGAGAGAGGGAACACAAGCAGGGGGAGTGTGAGAGGGAGCCCAATGCAGGGCTTGATCTCAGGACCCTGGGATCATGACCTGAGCCAAAGGCAGATGCTTAATGTCAGAGCCACCCAGGCGCCCCTGAAATTTCACTTTTAACTTTCCAATCTTCACACTTTTTATTTATTCTTACTCTCTAGCTAGGACATCTACTAAAATTTGCTAAGGCATCTAGTATAATACTGAATAAAACATCCAACAGTGGAGGTCCTTGTCTTGCCTCAAATCATAAAAGGAAATCTTTTAACTTTCACTATTCAGTAAAATATAGAATTTTATCGATACATTCTTTCACAGTGATCTTTCCCCTAGTTTGTAATTTTTTAAAAAATCAAGAATGTATTTTTGATTTTATCAAGTTCTTCTTCACCAACTGATATGATTCTGTGATTTTTTTTCTCCCTAATTCTGTAAATCTGGTGAATTACATTGATTTATTTTTGAATATTAAACCATTTTTGAATTCGTGGAATAAATCCTACTTGGATATAACATATTATTCTTTCAATAAATATCTAAACTTGGTTCACCAATATATTATTTGTGATTTTGCATTTATGTGAAAGATTGGCTGGGATTTTTTCTTTCTTATAATGTGCTTTCTCAATTTTGTACTAAGATTATTCTGGTTTAATTAAGTGAAATGGTGTCTATTTTTATCTTTTTTTTTTAAGTGTACAAAATTGAAATGGTTTTTCCCTGAAAATTTGGTGGAATTTCCTCTAAAACTCAGGCCTTTTCTTTGTGGGAAAATTTTTAATGATTGCCTTTAACTAAAAAAATGTTTATAGAACTACTCCGGCTTTCTATTACCTCTTTTTTAAGTTTGTAAGTAACATTTTTAAGAAATATATCCATTTAAAATTATTTAACTACATTATTTAACTATATTAGTCTTAAAAAAAATCATAGTCATGTCCCATTTTACATTAAAATGCTATTTACCTGTGCCTTCTCTCTCTTTCTTTTCATGAGATTTTAACAGATGTTTGGCTGGTGTATTAACTCTTCTCAAAGAACCAACTTTTGATTTTGTTGATCATCCCCATTGTGTTTTCTTTTCAATTGCTTTTTTTAAAATATGCTTTTAACTATATCCTTTCCTTCTATTTTATTTGGATTTATTCTAATTTTATTAAATTCTAAGTGAAGGATTTTACTTATTAATTTTCAGAATTTCTTATTTAAAATGTACATTTAGGGCTAAAATTTTTCCTTGCAGGTCATCTGTCATTGTATTTTTAAAGATTTGGTATGTTAGTATTTCATTATTAACTTCTATGGATTTTAAAATTTACATTATGATAGTCTGATTACTGATTTCTTTAAAACTTTTATAATCTTAAGATATGTAGATTTTTAAAAACTCGTATTTTTGTTACTTCTTCAACTGTCGTTCAAGAATGTGATCTGCACTTGTGTATATATGAAATTATACTTGTTAGTTTACAAATGTATTTTTAATTTTCTTATGTGTCATTTTATGACATAGCATTTATAGCTATGTTAAAATCACCTGCCATGATGGTGGATTTGTTAATTTCTTCCTACAATTCAATTTTTGCTTTATATATTTTGAGGGTATTTTATTTTATGCCTGCATATTTAGAATAGTTTTGTAGCTTCTTGGTGAATTAAGTCTTCTAAAAAGTATTATTTAGAGACTCTTATGAAGTTTTGGCTTAAAGTTGTTTTGTGTGATGTCAGTAGAGCAACATCATTTGGTTCCTTTGTTCCAGATACTTTCCATTCTTTAACTTTCAACCTTTGTATCCTTTGTGGTATCCTTTGTGGAGAGCATGTAGCCAGATTTTTTAAAAATTACAGGCACCTGGGTGGCTCAGTTGGTTAAGCGACTGCCTTCAGCTCAGGTCATGATCCTGGAGTCCTGGGATCGAGTCCCGCATCGGACTCCCTGCTCAGCAGGGAGTCTGCTTCTCCCTCAGACCCTCCCCCTTCTCATGCTCTCTCTCTATCTCATTCTCTCTCTCAAATAAATAAAATCTTAAAAAAAAATAAAAATTACATACTGACAGCCTGAGCTTTTTAACTTTAAATCAGTGTCAATTGACAATGATTATATATTTGCACATTTTAAATCTTTTTTTAATTTATCCCATTCTTTCTATGTTTTTCTACTTTCTTGGCTATTTGGATGTTAATATTTATATTTCTTTTATATAAGAACTTTAACATTTTCTCAATATGTCTACTTTTTCCATATCCTCTCCCAAATGCTCATGACTTTATATTAAGTAGTTGTTTTCTTTAGAGCTCTTTTTCAGCCTTGGCATTTTTTGGCATTCCTATGTTATTTAGAATGTTATTTAGGTTATTTAGAATTCACTTTGCTTCCTATTAGCAGTCCTTTGTTACCCTAATCCCCTATAATTAACAATTCTTTATCTTGCCCTATTCAAATTACTATGTGGTTGGACTCTGAAAAATAATTTAATCCATAACAGGATGGAGTAAACTTAATGTGAGATGCAAATGAATCTGAATGGCACAAGAGGTAGATTTAAGTTGCTAATGTCTGGGCTCCACTCAGATCCCCTAGTATTTGGTGGGTTTTTTTTTCCAACAGCCAGCACCAGCAGCTCTTTTATAGAGAATGGCTATTAAACACTGAAGTCCATTGCCTATGGAGAGCCAGAAGACCTGCAAATTGCCTCTTCCCTCTCCTTCCCTATAAACAATAAGAGTATAAAAATTCCTGCTACTGGGGCACCGAGGTGGCGCGATCAGTTAAGCATCAGACTCTTGGTTTTGGCTCAGGTTGTGACCTCAGGGTCCTGATCTTGAGGTTTGGAGATGGAGCTCCACCTCAGGCTCAATGGGGAGTCTGCTTGTGATTCTCTTCCTCTCCCTCTGCCCCTCCGCCCACTCTCTCTCTAAAATAAATAAATCTTAAAAAAAAAAAGTTCCTGCTACTTTGGCTTGAGTCAGGAGAATGCCCAGGCGTGGTAACTTTTAAAGGATCAGACTGAAGCTACAATATCAATAGTACTTTGCCCTTGTTACTTCCCCAACTGTTCACAAGAATCTTCATCTCAGGTTCTCCTTCTGAGGAAGTTGATATGACACTTAGTCCATCTGTTCTACTAGTTGTATTTCAGATAGTGTATGTTTTTCAGATTGTAATATTTGAGATAATTGTACTCAGTACAGTTTTGGCCTGTGTGCTCCTATCTATCTGGAGATACTGGCTTCTGTATATGATGAAATGTACTGGGGAATTACAAGGGCCAGATTGTAAATGTGTTTCCCCCCCTAGTGAAATCAAGGATAAAGGAGGTGAGAAACCTTAGGACCGAAGCACTATGTTCCCCAAGACAATGGGTAATCTTTGCCATTTATTTTTCCATTAAGCTTCTCATTAGATGAGGGTTTTGTTTTGTTTTGTTTTGTTTGAAATATTGGGGGGAGGTTGTCTTTCTAGTTTATAATCTAAGAGCACCAGGAGTTCACAGATGGAGGGGCAGAGGATTTAGTGCTCAGACTGTCAATTCCAATGGTTATTTTCGTCAACATTTTAAGCAAGTAGAATTTTTGCACATCCTTCATATTATTCTCATGGACAACTCCATTAATATATGATAATTTTCCCTGCTTTCTGTAGTGAGAATGTAGGCATGATTCCAAACTGATAGCAGGAAAAGACTAAAGTTTGAAAGATGTTTCTCTTATCTATTTTCCTTTTTTTTCTTAAGATTTTATTTATTTATTCGACAGAGAGAGAACACAAGCAGGGGAAGCTAGAGGCAGAGGGAGCAGCAGGCTGCCCGCTGAGCAAGGACCACCACCCCCTCACCCCAAAGCGGGACTCTATCCCAGGATCCTGGGATCATGACCTGAGCCGAGGGCACACGCTTAACCACTGAACCACCCAGGCGCCCCTCTAATCTATTTTCTTACTGTGCCACAAGCCAAACTACTTCGGGCTACTCTGTATAGTTGAATTCACTTTCTCTCTATAAAGAGTTTTCATGGATTCCACACTTCACCCCCACCCCTATTTCTAGATACCTTGTTTTCCTCTATGGTTGATTTTCCAAAAGGATCCAGCATTCAGTGCTCATTTTTAAAATTCTGGCAGGAACTGAAAGCCTTGCTTTGACACACATTCCATAATTTAACCAGAACATTAACAATAACTTTGTAAGTAAAAATACTGCCACTCTAGAGAAAGGAAAAATAGATCCTCTATATGCGTCAAACCTCTGGTTCAGCTATTCACAACCTTTTGGGAGAGTGCGCTTTCTTTTTCTCCCAAAATAACTGACAGTTCCGGTAAAAGGGAGAGGGAAGATCTTAGACCGCACAGGGGAGTCACAGAGCCAGGGAGGAGGCAATGGGATCTCCCCGGGTGTTCGACGAGTGCTTTGCCTTGCTTGTTTGCGTCCCAGAAGAAATAAAAATGACACTGATAGGCTGGGAAGGGCTCAAAAACCAAGACCAAGTGCTTCCTATCTGGAGCTGGTGTGCAGTCCTCCGAAAGCCGCATTGCTGGACGCCGGAAGTGTGGGACAACCAGTGTCGGAAGTGTGGGCGCAACGGCTGCTGGGTACCGCGCAGGCGTCGGGGAGTCCCTCACCGCTGAGCGAAGTGGGCTTGACCGAAAGGTGGTGGAAAAGCTCTCTGTGCAGGTTCTTCTCATCAGTTTCACTTTGTGGTTCCTGCCCAGGAAGAATGGAACTATCATCTTGGCAACAGTTGCTGCTGCCGGTAAAATTCCACACACCTCAAAATGGGCAAAAGGACAAATAGAAGACTGTCAGATGATGCCTGTTTTCCTTGTTACCTCAAGATTGATTTCTGAAGTGGTGTGTTTTGAATGATTTTTTTTTTTAACTGTTTGGATTTAAGTTATGCTGCAGAAGTCTTAGTAAGAAACATTTGGTTTTGTACAGACTTTATTTCCACTAAAGGTCATAACCTGACAACCTTCCCCCACCTCCCCAAACTAAGAAACACCACAAATTCTCACCAACATGTTGAACACCAGTGAAGAATCAGTGACTCTTAGAAGAAAAACAATTGCTTTTTGGACTTTTCTTCAGCTCTTGGAGTAACTTCCAGCCTGGGTCTGACTGGCATTCCCTGTGTTCATATCAAGTACTGAACTAGCTGTAGGAAAGTCAAGGCCTGCTCTCCTCATGACCCTCAGCTGAGCACTCACTTCCTCCTGTTGGCAAGGTGGACCCTGTACTGCTCCTGGAACAACCTCTAGAAAAGAGCAAATGTTGAGGAAACTAAAATTGGCAGTACTTTACAGAGATAACTCTCAGATACGTAGTTAAGAGAAAGTCAAGAGGGCCATAATCAGTTCCTTAAGAAGAAATTTTTATTTTTCTTTTCTAAATGCAGAAGAAAACTATCCAGCAGGTATGAACCGCCCCTCCGATTTTTTTCCTTTTTAAGGTAAGAGTTGTGCAAATATAAATAATCTAGAAGTAACTGAGCAGTAATACATGGTAGTCAATAGTTTTAAGACTAATGGGGGTAAGAAGTGGCGTCAGTCTTAAATTAGCTGGTCAGCCCTCTGCTATTTTATGAGTATCTAGGTTCTTTCTGGTGTATTTAGTGGCCCACGCTTTTATAGAAAATAGATACCAAAAAATACAGTAAACTTTTATTGTACATATTTGCTTTAGATATGCCGTGAATATTTAAACAGACTCAAATTTTAATTGGAGCGACAAGAAAAATCTAATACAGTTTTGTACTGAGAACGGTGTGTGGGCTTCATTTGATTTTCTATTCAGAATGAATACAGACTCCTTTCATCTGGTATTCCACCCATTAGTAATAATAGTAGCAATAAAAGGTTAATCAATTCCTACTGAGAATGGAAATTATATGTGAGAAAAAAGCTGCATAGTTAATAGTAATCCTTTAAAGAACAAAGACCAAGATCTCTTCTTTATTAATTCTTTTCTCCATATCAATTGCATTTTTCATGTTCTTTTATTTGAGCACCACTGGGGTATTTGTTTTTAAGAAACAATATTTGATATCTTGGTGTAATAGCCACTCATTTACAGTGTACCCAGTGTCTGAACACGTTGTAGAGTTTTAATAAATGTTAAATAAATATGTAAGACAATGTTTAGCTATGCCATGTTCTATAATACTTGATTTCAGTATGAAGAGAAAAAACTTTATATAGGCTTAATATTACACTTTGCCAAATAATAATAATAGTAATATTGAAACTTGCATTTGAATTCTTATAAATATCACAGAATCATAGCAAGTGAATGCATGGTCGTGTTTGATTTTTATTTTGAACAAAACAGCTATAAAGCATATTAATTGGATAAATTTGAGGACTAGTTAGATAATATGAGGGGCTTATTGTTAATTGAGTTGAGATAAAATTCATTTTATATAAGAAAATATCGTTATATTTTAGAAGTACATAATGAAATATTTAGGGGTAAAATGTCATGATGTATGTAATTTAAGTTTTTAGCAAAAAATACATGAATATAGCAAAATGTAAACAATTGTTAAATCTAAATTTTATATGCTTCTCTCTGCTTTTCTCTGTTTGAAATTTTTCATAACAAAAATACAAAGATAAGACCAAGAAAAAGGAGGAAGGAAGGAAGAACACTAGCATTGTTTAATAGAAAAAACAAAACAATGAATATAGAATCAGGACACCAAGATTAGGGGTCATAGCTAATACTATATATGTAATTATAGTTAAGCCATGTAATTGCTCTGAGTTTAGTTTTCTCATTTTTAAAATGAGTACTCCACAATAAAATACTACTACATATCCACCTGATGGTTAAAATTAAAAAGACTGATAATATGAAGTGTTAGCAAGCATATGGAACATATGTTGCTCGTAGCAGTATAAAGTTGTATAACCACTTTGGAAAACTGTTCAACTTCTTCATATATATGGAACCTATGGCCAAACAGTTCCACTCCCAGTTACATACAAAAGACAAATGAGTGCATGTTAACAAAAGTATTATGCAAATGTTCACGGTTTTATTAATAATAGCAACAATATCAACAGGAGAATGGATAAATGTTGGTATATTCATACAATGAAATGCTAGGCAGCAATAAAAAATAACCAACTCTGGTATATGATACAATATAGATAAAATTTATAGATATTATATTGACAGAAAGTAGTCAGGCACAAACACATATTTATTATATAGTTCTATCTGTATGAAGTATGAGAGTAGACAACTAATCAGTGATAATAAATAATAGTGGAAAACTTAGGGAATTCTGGAAATGTTTTATATCTTGAGTTGGGTGTGATTACTCCGGTCCATATACATGTAAAAAAAATCATGCTGTACACTTAGGGTGAGAGTTCTTTATGCATTTTCCTGTATCTTTGCTATCCTTCAAATACGTAGAATAAATAAAATACAAAATTGATATCCAAATCCCAGGAGGGAGGAGCAAATAAGATAATGTATAATTGTTTACTAAATTATATAAATTATAAAACACTATACAAATTTTATATATTTTCATCTTCTAAGCTAAACTCTAAAATTTTTGCTAGAAGTAAGAGTTTAATTTTAAGTTGTGACCATTATTATTTGTACTGTTTGACCCACAGCTTTTTGAAATCCAATTCATTTTGGACTAAGCCTTTCCACAGCCTTATCCTTAAATTATCATTTTCACTGTTCCATTGGTAGTGGAAAAATTTACTTGAGAGAGAGAGAGATCATGAGAGAGAGCATGGCAGGGGGAGGGCAGAAGGAGAGGGAGAAGCAGGCTCCCCACTGAGCACAGAGCCTGATGTGGGGGCTCAATGCAGGGGCTCAATTTGGGGACTCATTGTGGGGGCTCAACGCAGTGGGGCTTGATCTCAGGGCCCCAGAATTATGACCTGAGTCAAAGGCAGATGCTTAACCAACTGAGCCACCCAGGCACCCCTATGCCTTTAATATTCTCAAAGAGACATACTAGCTGCTTTGGTAAGGTTTAAAGCTAGTTTTTAAATAGATTTTAGTGCTCAGACCTTTAGATGTTACTCATCAAGAATACTTGAATGTAAGTACTCACCTCCCATGATTCCTGTCTTTCAAAACATCAAGTACAAATTGGTCTTTAAGAAGTGTGCAAATGACACATAATATGCTGAGCAGCATGTGATCATTTGAACAGAAGATTTGAAAATAGTTAAATCACTCTGAAATCTCTGGAGAACTTCTTGTAATTCAGGCACAGAGGGCCCCCATTCTGAAAGGTAATATATCTTTTTAAACACCCCCTTTTTCTGTTCTCATCTTCCAAGGTTTCATTTCATTAAAAAAAAAAATGTTGACATTATAAACAGATGCTGGAAAAGCAGTCATCCAACTCATGAAAAATTCAGCATAAGCTTTAAGCAAACATAGCAAAATCACTTATTAGGAAAAAATGCATAGTCTGATAGATGACCATGATTATCAGGTAAATTATTCATTTTTCTTCACAAAGCAATCACCCAGTGAAGACTCACTCATTATTCACAGGTTGTCAGGGAATACAGGGTGAGAAGTGAGGATGTGGTATAAGTTAGCATTGCCATGTAAGTTGTAGAGAAATGTTAGAGTGCCCCAAAGCTACCCGAGTGCAGTAAGAAGTCCAAATGAAGCCAGGGTAAACATGAAGTCTGGGATCACAAGTTTATAAAGGATCCATTGTAAAATTAACATAACAATGCTACAGAGACAGACTAAACTCTCATGGAGTCATCAGAGCCCAGAAATTTTTTTCTAGAAGCTAAAATCTAGCTGCATTAGGGATGTAAACACAAATTCATGACAGTCTTATTTTCAAAATTCTCAAAAACAAAAATAATTATAAATCTGAAGCAGCACTTGAGTGGGTTGCATGTTAAGATATTTCTGTCAGAGACTTAACTTTGAAATAATCATTATTCTGGCTATCAGGTAACACTATACATTGTTTTACGCTCTGTAAGCTTTAGAAAATTCTAAATGTTACATATGAATTGGTGCAACATTTAACTTGCTAAATAAAGATTGATTTCAGTGTGTGTTTTGTGGAAATTAAAAATTACTTTATAGTTTTATCTAGTACAATTG
Organism: Callorhinus ursinus; assembly: GCF_003265705.2. Classification (NCBI taxonomy): domain Eukaryota; kingdom Metazoa; phylum Chordata; class Mammalia; order Carnivora; family Otariidae; genus Callorhinus; species Callorhinus ursinus. Next base: position 38,918,326 of record NW_027397068.1, on the reverse strand, counting down.
TTCAAGAGAAATTATTTTCCTTTTGAGCCAGTTGCATACCTTTTCATTCAGACCAATCAATCAATATTTATGGCCTTTGTTGTCCAGTTGTATTTGAAGTTGGTTTTGAGGATAAGTTGTAGTCAGAATAGTTCTGCTCTCCCATGTCTGCAAATAGTCATAGAGGATATAAGGTAGATGTCACCTATTTTAACCCAAAACTTAGGGTTGCCTTTTAGCTGAAAAGTAGTGTTTTCATAGCTCATCATACATAATGCAGTCCTATTTTCTTTCAGGGTTTATCTGTATCACAGAGTTGTTATGTGGCTTATAGTTAGGACACTGAAAAATTCTAGTTTATTTTGCAATATAGGGCTCAACTCTTACCCCATATTTCGAATTGGTCATATTCAGAAATAAATATATATCCTTCATACATAATCCACAATCCAATAGGTTTTACTACCACATAGATCCAAGAAGAGGTCCAGTAGGAAATATGTATCTATATTAAAAGTAAATTTGGAAATCTAGTCCCATCTCAATAAAAAGTAACTCCCTTTGGGGGAAACTGGAGTAATGACTGATCAAGTTATACCTAAGATTAAATAGCAAGTCACTACAAAGTAATATTCAGTGTAAAGGAAGCTGAACTTTTAGTTCAATTTGTTCCCCCCAGTGAGACCCTATAGGCAATCTGGCCCAGAGTTATGGAATCAAAGGAGCTGAAGGCAGGGGCATTAGGAGTTGGCCTGGTCTGTCTTCCCACCTTGATATTTGATTACAGTAAAAAGGCCATGTAAAAATTTGGTCTAGAGTAAGTTCACTGAAAAATCTACTTATTATAAATGAGTGCTTACAATCACAAAGACAGAGAAATGTTATACTGAGAGATCTTGGACTGGAATTTCTCTTTCTGCTTATCTTTAGCTTCCTGCTTTGCACTCACTTTTGAATTCTTAAATACACAATAAATGGCTTTTTTCTTATTAATGACATAGTTGGCCTTTAAAAAGTTTTAGCCTCTTTTAAAATGATTTGTGTGAGATGCACATTTATTTACATTCTTTGCATTTAAAAGTGTCCAAAACTAGATGTGTATTAACCTTTAAGAATTGAACAGTGAGTTCAGGGAAGTCTATGGAGTAACACTGAAAAGTCAGGAGAGGAAAGCTGTTGGAGGTTGGAAAGCAAGGTGGGGATTAGCAGGTGGCCATGCACTGCAGACTGGTCACAACAGGTGATTCTACCAGCACTGAATAATTATTAGGGAATAATGAGTAGGAAGAAAGTTTTGAGAATGAGTGGGCTAAAGCATAGACAAAAAAAAAAAATACAGCCTTTTGTGTACTGCTGACCCTGTTTAACCCAGTGATTCTGGACATTTTCTCCATTTTGGCAGGTTCCATTCCACTAATTGATATGTTCCACTTATTCTCTCTGAAAGGTTTCTTTCTCTGGGTTATTTTAGATATTCTACTAGATAGTATTAGGTTCTATATCACTGAAAGATTTTGGTTTCCTCACTCCTCTTTCCTCCCTTTTTCCCTTCTTTCAGCACTTACTACTAGCTCAGATAGAGGAGTAATCTAGATGCTGGGATGTACCTAAGTGAATAGAAGTCCTGCCTTGAGGTTGCTTGTAGACTAACATGTGGATCAGACAAATGATATACATATTTTTATTTTTCTCCACATTTACTAAGGGTTTGATAATCTAATTAAGTCCTAAAAAAAGTATGAAATCACCTGTACTAGTAAGCTCAGTCTGCCATAACAAAATGCCATAGACTGGGTGGCTTAGAACAAAAGAAATTTATTTTCTCACAGTTCTGGAAGCTGGAAGTCTTAGATCAGGTTGCCAGAATGGTCGGGTTCCAATGAGAGCCCTTTTCCTGGCTTACAGATGAGAAAACTATGGTGTTTCTTCCTCTTGTTATAAGGCACAAGTTTTATTACATCAGGGCTCCATTCTTAGGATCTCATTTAGCCTAGTCACCTCCTTAATGGCCCCATCTCAAATATAGTCACATGGGGGTGGTTAGGGCTTCAACATATGAAATTTGGGGGATACAGTTCAATTCATAGTATACCTCAGTAATATCTACTTTAGTGATACCTCCCTTCCCCCAGTTTGAACCCACCTAAGCTGTCTTCATCCCAGGTCTACTTCCAGCCAATTATTTAATATTTAAAAATTTCCAGTTCAAGGGGCACCTGGGTGGCACAGTCAGTTATCTGTCTGACTCTTGGTTTCAGCTCAGGTCGTGATCTCAGTTCACCAGATTGAGCCCCAATTGGGCTCCATGCTCAGTACAGTCTGCTTAAGACTCCCTCTGCTCCTCCCCACTCTCTCCCTCTCTCTCTCAAAAAAAGAAAAAAAAAAATTCCAGTTCAAAAACCTTCTGTCCTCTCTTTGCTTACTTTCCAGTTCAAAGAATTTGATCTATAACTAATGTAGTGTTTTGATGAATAATTATATATTTTGTCTTCCCTATGAGTGCCTCAAGGGCAATGTCTCAATTATCTATTTCTGTGTAACAAATCACACCAAAACTTAGTGACTTAATTTGAGGATCATCATTTTGTTACCTTTCATGGTTTTCGTGGGTCAGGAATTTGGGGAGGGTTTGACTATGGTTATGGCTCAAAGTCTTTATATTAGTATGCTCAGACTGCCATTACAAGAAGTTCAAGATCAAGGTGCCAGCAGAGTGGGTTTCTTGTGAAGTTTCTCTTCCTGGCTTGCAGTCATCTGACTTATCACTGTGTTCTCACATGGCCTTTCCTTTGTGCAGACATGAAACGAGAGATATCTCTGGTATCTCTTCTTTGTCTTATAAGGATACCAGTTCCATGGATTAAGCCCCACCTTTATGACCTCATTTAACCTTAATTACCTTCTTTTTTAAAAAGATTTTATTTATTTAGAGAGAGAGAGAGCAAGCATGAGCAGGGGGAGGGGCAGAGGAAGAGGCAGAGAGAGAATCTCAAGCTGACTCCCAGCTGAGCGAGGAATTTTTGGCAGGGCTTGATCCCATGACCTGCGATCATGACCTGAGCCAAAATCGAAGGTTAGATGCTCATCAGACTGAGCCATCCAGGTGCCCTCTAAATCTTAATTACTTTCTTAAAGACCCTATCTCCATATACAGTCACTTTGGGGGTTAGGGCTTCAACTTGTGAATTTTGTGCGGGTCATGATTCAGTCCATAGTAGTCGACTATCTCACATGGATGGAATTGAAACACAGGACTGGAGGAGCTGGAGCTGTTTGAGTCTCTTTTTCTTTCTTCATATATTCTTAGGATCTGTCTGTGTGGTCTGTCTGTGTGAATTAGTTTTTCTGTTTTGTTTTGATTCGTTTTTACTTTAATTCCAATTAGTTTAACATACAATGTTATTGTAGTCTCAGCTGTACAATATAGTGATTCAATTCCATACATCACCTGGTGGTCATCACAGTAAGTGCACTCCTTAATCTGCATCACCTATTTTCCCATCCCCCCACCCACTTCCTCTGGTAACCATCACTTTGTTCTCTATAGTTAAGAGTCTGTTTCTTGACTGCCTTGCTCACTCTTTTTTTCCCTTTTGTTTGTTTTGTTCCTTAAATTTCACATATGTGAAATCATATAGTATATTGGTCTTTGTGTGACTGACTTATCTTGCTCAGCATTATACTCTCTAGCTCTATCCATGTTGTTGCAAATGGCAAGATTTCATTCTTTCTTATGACTGAATAATATTCCATTATATATATTATACCAACTCTTCTTTATCTGTTCATCAACTAATGAACACTTGGGCTGCTTCTGTATGTTGGTTCTTATAAATAATGCTGCTATAAACACTGGGGTGCATGTATCCTTTTGAATTAGTGTTTTTGTAGTCTTTGGATAAATACCCAGGAGTATGATTATTGGATAGTAGGGTAGTTTTATTTTTAACTTTTTGAGGAAATTGTATACCGTTTTTCAGAGTGGCTGCACCAGTTTGCATTTCCACCAACAGTGGAAGAGTGTTCCCCTTTCTCCATGTCCTCCCCAACCCCTATTGTTTCTTGTATTGTTGATTTTAGCCATTCTGGCAGGTGTGAGGTGATAGCTTATTGTAGTTTTGATTTGTATTTCCCTGATGATGGGTAATGTTAAGCATCTTTTCATGTGTCTGTTGGCCATCTGGGTATCTTCTTTGGAAAAATATCTATTCATGTCTTCTGCCCATTTTTTAATTGGATTATTCATTTTTTTGGTGCCGAGTTGTATAAGTTCTTTATATACTTTGGATACTAACCCTTTATTAGATATGTTATTTGCAAATATCTTCTTCCATTCCATAGGATGCCTTTTAGTTTTGCTGATTGTTCCCTTTGCTGTGCAGAAGGTTTTTATTTTGATGTAATCCCAATTGTTTATTTTTTCTTTTATTTCTCTTGCCTCAAGGAGCATATCTAGAAAAAAAATTGTTATGATGTCAGAGAAGTTACTGCCTGTGATCTCTTCTAGGATTTTTATGGTTTTAAGTCTCACTTAGGCATTTAATATAATTTGAGTTTATTTTTGTGTATAGTGTGAAAAGTGGACCAGTTTCATTCTTTTGCATGTTGTTGTCCAGTTTTCCCAACACCGTTTGTTGAAGATACTGTCTTTTTCTCAGGGGATATTCTTTCCTGCTTTATGGAAGATTAATTGACCATATTGTTGTGGTTTATTTCTGGATTTTCTATTCTGTTCTATTGATCTGTGTGTTTATTTTTGTGCCAGTACCATGCTGTTTTGGTCACTACAGCTTTGTAATATAACTTGAAGTCTGGAATTGTAATGCTTCCAGCTTTGCTTTTCTTTTTCAGGATTGCCTTGGCTACTTGGGGTCTTTTGTGGTTCCATATGAATTTTAGGATTGTTTGTTCTAGCTCTGTGAAAAATGCTGTTGGTATTTTGAAAGGGATTGCATTAAATGTGTAGGTTGCTTTGGGCAGTGTAAACGTTTTAAGAATATTTGTTCTTCCAATCCATGAGCATGGAATATCTTTCCATTTCTTTTTGTCACCTTCAGTTTCTTTCATCAGTGTTTTATAATTTTCAGGGTATAGGTCTTTTCACCTCTTTGATTCGGTTTATTCCTAAGTATCATATATTTTTAGTGCAATTGTAAATGGAATTGTTTTCTTAATTTCTCTTCTTCTTTGTTATCAGTGTATAGAAATGCAACAGACTTCTGCTCATTGATTTTGTATCCTGCGACTTTACTGAGTTCACTTATTAGTTCTAGCAGTTTTTTGGTGGGGTCTTTTGGGTTTTCTGTACATAGCATCATGTTATCTGAAAATAGTGAAAGTTTTACTTCTTCCTTACCAATTTGTATGCTTTTTATTTGTTTTTGTTGTCTGATTGCTGTGGCTAGGACTTCCAATACTATGTTGAATAAAACTGGTGAGAATGGACATCATTGTCTTGTTCCTGACTTTAGGAGAAAAGCTCTCAGTTTTTCCCTATTGAGGATGATGTTAGTGTGGGTTTTTCATATATGACCTTTATAACTCTAAACCTACTTTGTTAAGGGTTTTTGTTTTTGTTTTGTTGTTTTTGTTAAGGGTTTTTGTTGAGGCTTTGTTTTTTTTTTTTTTATCATGAATGGATGTTGTACTTTGCCACATGCTTTTTCTGCATCTAGTGAAATGATCATATGATTCTTATCCTTTCTCTTATTGATGTGATATATCATGTTGATTGATTTGTGAGTATTGAACCCACTCTTGCAACCCAGGAATATATCCCACTTGATCATGATGAATGATTTTTTTAATGTATTGTTGGATTGGTATGCTAGTATTTTGTTGAGGATTTTTGCATCTTTGTTCATCAGAGATATTGGCCTATAGTTCTCTTTCTTTGTGGTGTCTTTATCTGGTTTTGGTATTAGGGAAATGCCGGTCTCCAGAACGAATTTGGAAGTTTTCCTTCCTCTTCTATTTTTTGAAATAGTTTGAACAGAATAGGTATTAATTCCTCCTTACATGTTTGGTAAAATTTGCCTGTGAAATCATCTGGTCCTGAATTTTCCTTGTTGGGAGTTTTTTGATTCTGATTCCATTTCTTTGCTGGTAATCATTCTGTTCAAATTTTCTATTTCGTCCAATTTCGGTTTTGGTAGGTTATATGATTTTAGAAATTTATCCATTTCAGGATGCCTGGGTGGCTCAGTTGGTTAAGCATCTGCCTTTGGCTCAGGTTATGATCCCAGGGATCAAATCCCACATCAGGCTCCTGCTCAGTGGGGGGCCTGCTTCTCCCTCTGCCTACCATTCCCCTTGCTTGTGCTCTCTCTCTCCAACAAATAAATAAATAAAATCTTTTAAAAATAAGAAATTTATCCATTTTTTTCAAGGTTTCCAATTTGTTGGCATATAGTTTTTCATAATATTCTCATAATTGTTTGTATTTCTGTGGTGCTTGTTATTACTTCTCCTCTCTTGTTTGTGATTTTATTTATTTTGGATCCCTTCTCTTCTTTTCTTGATAAATCTAGCTAGAGGTTTATCAGTTTTACTGATTTTTTTCAAAGATCCAACCCCTGGTTTCATTGATCTGTTCTATTATTGTTGTTATTTTTTTCTATATTATTTATATCTGCTCTAATCTTTATTATTTCCTTCTGCTGGTTTTAGATTTTGTTTGTTGTTATTTTTCTAGCTCCTTTAGTTGTAAGATTAGAACGTTTGTGATTTTACTTGCTTCCAGAGGTAGGCCTGTATCACTATAAACTTCCCTTTTAGAATTGCTTTTGCTGCATCCCTAGGATTTTGAACCATTGTGTTTTCATTTTCATTTGTTTCCACATACTTTTTAAATTTCTTCTTTGATTTCCTGGTTGACCCATTCATTGATTAGTAGCATGTTATTTAACCTCCATGTATTTGTGGTCTCCCCAGATTTTTTTCCTTGTGACTGACTTTTAGTTTCATAACGTTATGGTCAGAAAAGGTGCATGGTATGATTTTGATCTTTTTGAATATGTTGAGGTTTGTTTTGTGGCCCAATATGTGATCTATTCTGGAAAATGTTCCATGTGCACTTGAGAAGAATGTGTATTCTGCTGTTTGGGGATGGAACATTCTGAATATATCTGTTAAGTCCATCTGTTCCAGTGTGTCATTCAAAGCCATTGTTTCCTTGTTGATTTTCTGTTTAGATGATCTATTGATGTAAGTGAGTTGTTAAAGTCCCCTACTATTATTGTATTATTATCAATTAGTTCCTTTATGTTTAGTATTAACTATTTCATGTATTTGGGTGCTCCTGTATTGGATGCATAAATATTTGCAATTACATCTTCTTGTTGGATTGTTCCTTTATTGTTATATAGTGTCCTTTGTCTTGTTACAGTCTTTGTTTAAAGTCTAGTTTGTCTGATATAAATATTGCCACTTTGGCTTTCTTTTGACATCCATTCGCATGATAAATATTTTTCTCTCCCCTCACTTTCAATCTGCAGGTGTCTTTAGGTCTAAAATGAGTCTCTTGTAAGCAGCATATAAATGAGTCTTTTTTTTTTTTCTTTTGTCATCCTATGTCTTTTAACTGGAGTGTTTAGTCCATTTACATTCAAAGTAATTATTGATAGATACATGTTTATTGCCATTTTATTACCTGTTTTGTGGTTGTTTCTGAAGATTTGTCTGATCCTTTTTGTCTTTCTTTCATGGTTTGCTGGTTTTCTTTACTGATATATTTGGTTTTCTTTCTTTTTATTCTTTGAAAGTTTATTAGGGGTTTTTGATTTGTGGTTACCATTAGGTTTGTATATACTATCTTCTGCATATAGCCGTCTATATTAAGTCAATAGTCATTTAATTTTGAACCCCTTCTTTACTTTTCTACTTCCCATGTTTTAGGTATATGTCATCTTTTACATAATTTTATTTTGTGATTTCCTTGACTGGTATTTTAAAAAAATTTCCATTTTTACTGCTTTTGTGTTTCCTACCTTTAAAATGTAACTTTTGGTCTTTCCTTTCCATTTAAAGAGTCCCCTTTAATATTTCTTGCAGGGCTGTTTAGTGGTCTCTTGACCACTCCTTTAAATTTTGTTTTTCTGGGATTCTCTTTATCTCTCCTTCTGTTCTGAATGATAACCTTGCTGGCTAGAGGTTTTTGGCTGCAGATTTTTCCTATTCAGAACTTCCAATATATCATTCCACTCTCTACTGGCTTGGAAAGTTTCTGCTGAAAATCCCTTGATGGTTTTATGGGGTTTCCCTTGTATGTAACTGGCTTTCTTTCTTTCTTTCTTGTCTTGCTGTTTTTAATATTTTTTTATTTATCACTATATTTTGCCATTTTAATTATATGCCTTGGGGTAGATCTGCTTGATTTTTTGGGGGTGTGTTTCTCCCTGCCTTCTGGATGTGGATATCTGTTTCCTTCCCCAGAATAGGGAAGTTTTCAGCTCTTATCTCCTCCAATACATTTTCTGCCCTCTTTTCACTCTCTTCTTCTGGGACTTCTATAATGTGAATATTATTATGTTTGATGGAGTCACTGAGTTCCATAAGTCTATTTTCATTTTGCTTAAATAACGTTTCCCCTCTCTCTTTTGTTCATCTTGATTACTTTCCATTACTTTGTCTTCTAGGTCACCAATTTGTTCCTCTGCTTCTTCCAGCCTGCTCTTCGTCCCATCAAGTGTGCTCCATGCTCAATGGGGAGTTTGCTTGAGAATTCTCTTCTTCTCCCTCTGCCCCTCCTCCTGCTCATGCGCTCCCGCTCTCTAAAATAAATAAATAAATAAGTAAATAAATAAATAAATAAATAAATCTTTAGAAAAAATAAATTCTCTATCAGGTACGTTACTTATATCTGTTTGACTTAGATCTCTGTGTGTGGCCTTGTCCTGTTCTTTCATTTGGGACAGATTTCTCTGTCTTCTCATTTTGCCTAAGTCTCTATGCCTGCTTCTATGTTAGGAAAGTCAGCTACATCTCCTTTTCTTGAGCGTAATGTCCTTATGGAGAACAAGTCCTGTAGTTCAGTCTGGTGTCCCCTGCTCCCCAGGACCTAGTCTTTAGGTCTCCAGTGTGCGATGTGTGTGCTCTGCTATTTTGTTTTGGCTGTTCTATTCTTCAAACCAGTCATCTATAGAGGTTTTCTGTCTGTTGTGGGTAGTGTTTGGTCCATGACCTAAATGGTGAGTTTTAAGTTAATATGCTCTTGTGCATGTGTGAAATGAGACCTGTCACCACTGCTGCTGCAGCTGAGGTCCTGAAAAACTCCTTGGTTGGGAGACACGTATGGGCAGGCGTTTAGGCTGTCTTTTGGAGGAGGGGCCCACCATGCTGGCACTGAGTCAGGCATTGCTGGAAAGGGCAGTTCCACTGGATCTCAATGAGGTCAGAGCTTGGTGTAACAAGTTAGGTAGCAAGTGAATGGTGCTATGCTGGTTCCCGCAGGTGACCCTGTGCTTATGCTAAGGTGTAAGAGGAGGTAAATGGCACCTGCCAGTTCCTTTGTTCTTGGAGGAATTTCTGTGAATGCTGCCTCCCTGGGACACACTCTGAGATGAACAAATAACCTCTCCTGATTTGTTCAGCCAGCCCTCAGGTCAATTTCTGGAGTATTTAGGATGATTTGATAGTTATCTAGTTGTATTCATGGGACAAAGTGAGTCTAGGGTCCTCCTACTCTGCTGCCATCTTCCTCTCCATGTGAAGTAGTTTGGGCTCAGCATAGAAATCTTAGGGTTGTTAGACTGCTTACATGGCATCTGGCTTCCCTCAAAGTAAGAGTCTCAAGAGAGTAAGGCAGAAGAACATAGCATTGTTATATTCTTGTGTTAAAATCACATTTTATTACTTCTGACATACTGTGTTTGTTGAGGTAAAATGTCATCTAGATTCAAGAGAAGGAGACAGACTGCCTCCTGATGGGGGGAATATCATACTTATATAGTCAAAGAGCATGAGGGTTAAGAGGTATTGTTATTGCTATTTTTGGAAAACCTGACTTACCATAGACAGGAACCATGTTTCTACAAATTTTACATTACCCATGCTTAACACAGTGCCCAATATGAGATGTCCAATAAATAGTTTTTGTGTCATCCTTGCACAGGGGTCATGGTAATCTTCTCTGTTTTGTTCCAGTTTTAGTATACGTGCTGCTGAAGTGAACACTCAGTAAGTAATTTTCAAAAAAGGTTTACTGCTCTCAGTTCATGTGCATATGTTTTTCTGTTTGAACTTTCTGGGGTCAGCCTTTTTAAATTTTAACTCATTGTTTCTAATTGTAATTGAAAAAAAATGAGACAAATTTGGATACAATAAACAGTAGCAAGACTCATAAAAAACATCTAAACATATTTCTATGTTAAGTGTATTAATTCCAAACTGAACCTAGAATGCCATTTTACTTGACATTGACTAATTGGTAATGATATGTTTTTTCAAATTTGATCTGATTTATTTTAAAATGGACACATATACACACACATACACACACACGATAGAGAGCGAGAGAGAAAGATGCATTATAAGGATTTGGTTCACATGATTATGGAGGCTGGCAAGTCCGAAATTTACAAGGTTGGACAATAGGCTAGAGACTCATGGAAGAGTTGATGCTGAAACTGAATCCAAAAACAGTCCAATGATAAAATTCCTTTTACTTCAGGGTAGGTCATTCTTTTTCTTAATACCTTCAACTGATTGGATGGGACCCACTCACATTATGGAGGGTAATTTGCTTTACTCAAAAATCTACTGATTTAAATATTAATTTCATCTTAAAAAATACCTTCATACCAACATCCAGATGTGTTTTACCAAATATCTGGGCTCTGTGGTCTAGCCAACTTGACACATAAAATTAACCATTACAGACACTAATGATAGGGTTGGTTATTGTTTTCCCTAAGAACATTAAAAACCTTTAAACCCACATCAGACAGAGATTTTACTTGTGAAATTATCTCAAATAGCTGGTCTGTTTTCCAAATTTTCTCACTCTGTATGTTTGTGTGGAATTCTCAGGATATGGTGTGAAAAGTTTAGGCTAACTGCAATAGTTAGCCTAACTGCAACATTTTAGTTGCTTAACACAATGAGAGTTTATTTATTTTGTTTTTTTTTAAATTTTTATCCAAGTTTTATTTGAGAAATTATTACTGAGGAAAATCACTGTGTTAAAAAGCAGTAAAATTTAACAAACATTTACTGAATACCTATAATGTATCATGTGCTGGTATGATATTGCATTCTATAATTGAATACTATTTATCAAAAGTTGCATGTAGTAGATGTTGTATGAAGCTAATTTTTTTAGTATTTTAAAATTTTAAAAATAACTTTATTGAAATATAATTGATACACAAAAACCTTACATACTAATTTGGCAACCTGCAAATACAGAGAACAAACTGATGGTTGCCAAAATTTATTTATTACTTATAGAAAAGCTTAGCATCCATGAGGTGTATTGAGCATCCAGACTGTTTATAGCTGTACCTCTGCCTTCCTTTACATTCTCAGCATCATCTCTACTCAGCTGGTATATGGGAAAAGGAGAAAGTGAGGAGAAGCTCTCTGTAGGTGGAAGGGAGCTGATAAGTGCAGGCTAGCAGTGTCTCAAGGAATCAGAGGAAGTCATAGATCTTGGTGAGCAATCTAAAGGCATGAGAATTCTGGGGACTGCCCTCCATCCAGCAGTGAAAAATTAATTTAGGAGTAGCAACAGAACAGGAACCCTAACTAGAGGTATCCACATTCTTTTTAGAGTATCCTATTTCTTGATTGGGATTGGACATAAGGTTTTTTACTTTCCATTCTATAAATATCCTTAGAGTGTAGTATCTCTATTTTAACTATCTATTTTAGTTTAAGTCTTTAGGAAGAGAGAAGATTCTGTAAAATTTCTCTTTGCTGGAAAACAAGAGATTAAAAACAAGACTCGAGGCTTTAGATCAATCACTGTTTCCATCTGTTGAATGTTCTCTTTGATGGCCTCATTTAGAACTTCAAGAGGTTTTGCTCAAATTTAAAATTCTCATTACAGTCCCTGCCAAAGCATCTTAAATGCAAAGCAATGTTAACTTTAAAAATTTAGAAATTGCTAAAGGAGATGTATCATTTAGAGCCAATAACTGAAAACTGTGAGATAAAATGGGTCAGAGAAAAAAATTCTAGCATATTCTATAAAACTGTTGCTCTCTGAAAATAAAAGTAACAAGACCTTCATTATGGTTTAAAGGTCCTTTTTTAATATAGAGCTATATTCATTTTTTCTGTAGCCTGTAGGTCCCATCCCAGTTTATAGGGAGATATGAATTATAGCTGATGGAGGGTTCTCCTAACATTTGCCACTTTCCTCACCTTCGGAATGAATCCCAAATGGACTTGGTTTTATAAGTTACATGTTTCTTCTGTTCCACAAGTAATATTGATCGTCTTCAAATCCATTTCTTTTTCTTCTAGAAAAGAAGCCATTTTTAGTGGACCAAAAAAAAAAAAGTACATTCATTTTATTTTCCCCAAAAGCACTACATTTTATCATTAAATTAATCTTGGCCTACCTTAGAGCTCCTCAAAGGCTACCAATTTTAAGCTTTCTCTATACCAACATCTCATTCTTACTGCATTTTAGAGATATCTTAGTAACTTAACTATTTTTTTCTATGAAGGTCTTTTCCATATTTTATATGGATTCCCACAGCACATGTGTTTTCAAATTTTAGTTTCCACTAAATTCTCATAGGCATAATTTTCCTTGCACATTTTCCTACTTGGATTTTTAATTTTACTACCTTCTCTATACTAAAAGACATATAATATTTCTTTAATTAAAATAGAAAAGAATGAATAAACATCAGGAAAGTGTGCAGAGCCATCATAGTGATAGATTGGCAATTTCTTCATAATTATTTTTACCATAATTCTTACACTGATAGTACACAATGACTTCAACAGAAGATATATGTATTTAAGTTTTCTTGGGAATATCAAACACACTATGCTAGAGGTGCAAGACATATTACCATATATTCATAATGCCAACAAATTGTAAACAACTTGATTTAAAGATTGTTTTTCAAAGTTAATGCTTTATTTGCTATATAAATGAAGGATAAGATAGGCAAAGGAAAATAGTCCCAATTTGCAATGGAAATGGAAGTAAGGGAGACCAGTGTTTAGTGAGTACCCTCTTTAGGTCAGGCTCTTTCATACATATTATCTCATTGATTCTCACAATATCCTAATTGTATGTGTGTGTAATTGTTCCTACCATGTATAGGAAAAAATGAAGACTCATTTCAAGTAATAAACAGAAGGTTACACTGCTAATAAAAAAAATGGTGTTTAAAACAACTCTGTGGGACAGCAACTCTGGATATTTATGACACTATGACTGTGGGGCCTGGAGAAGACAAAGAAATGTAGGAAATCCATAGGATGGCTTTGAGCACATGAATAAGTCATTTGTAAAAATGATAGTCAGCCATCTTCAAATCTACCTATTCCAGCATTTGATAAAAATGAGAAAATTTTATTTAATTGGTTATAATATGGATCATGTGCAAAGTGATGGTAAAGACTATGAATTTGAATTCCACCACTTTTTTTTTTTATGATTTCATGGATCACTAAATTAAAATAGTAAGGATCATTAAACATACAGGATTGATTACTAAAGCAGCCAGCTGAGTTGTTTTCTTTGGCTGTCTTTGAGAATGAAGGAAAATGAATGATCTTTTCCAAGTTAAGTAGATGAGAGAGAGAATTCATTTTCCACAGGTTCTTCAACACACAGCTCCTCTGAGAAATCTACCTTAATGAATTACCTTATCAACTGAATCTTCTATCCTGTGCTTCCTCAAACACTTAATGTACCATAATGCTTTGTATAGTCATTTGTATCTGGTTACTGTAAGTTCTGTAAATGTGTTTGGAGTGTTGTGTATAGTATTGCTCAGTGAACTAGTTAGTAAACTTCTTCAGGACGGTGATCAGCTCTCTAAAGTTTTTGTATTGAGGTGCGTGTGAGGGAGGGATGAGAGAAAAGGGCAAGGAGACCAATATTTTAGTAAAAAAACAAATAGAACAGTAAATAAGACTGAGAAATAGGGGACTTAAGAAATAAGAGGAAAGTCAATAAGAATAGTGTCATGAGTCAAGAGAAGTTGACTCTAGAATGAAAACCACAGAGAGGTTGATCATAATGGGATTGACAGGTGGCTGCTGGTTCTCAGTAAAGTGATTGATGGCAATTTTATTAGATTAATGAGAGAATAAGGTAGACTCTAGAAGATTGATGAATGAATTGGAGATGAGAAAGTGGAGGCAGTTAGGACATACATCTTATTTTTCTAAGGAGCTTGATCATAAAATAGAAGAAACTAGAGTGATGGTTTGAAGAGAAATCAAGACTGAAGAAAGGTATTTTTAAGATAAAAATACTTGAGCATGTTTAGAGATCAAGAGGAATATGATGGGAATAGACTGAGGTTTAGCAATAAAGAAGGAAGTCTTGGTCAATGCTAACCTTGGATGATCTGACACTAGACCACTAGGGTTTGAAACTTGGATTTATCTTTTATTAGCTGTGTGAACTTGGGCAAGCCTAGGTTTTGTCACTTATTAAATGGGAATAATTAAGCATTATGGTAAAGATTAAATGTTGCAACTTATTTAATGTGCTTATCCTAGTGACTGGTGCAGGTGACCATTCAATATGTGACAGCTATTATTGTTGCTGTTGTTAGAAATCTAAATAAAAGTCATGGATGGAGATGTTAGTGTGCAAAAGAACAGAACTATTGTTTTTTCTCACTGAGGAAGATTAGGACTGTTGATATTATAGATTACGTGTAGAAGGTAAGCTGAAGCTGAAGGAGAAAATCTCAGATGGGTTTGTTTTGTTTTTGTTTTTGCTTTTGTTTTTTTACAAAGAAAGGAGTTTATTGAGAATGAAAGATTGATTATATTAGATTTGGTTTGAAATCTAATTTGGTATGATCATATCATATTAGATTGGGTTTGAAACTACTTTATTCCATTGACAAAGAGAATTATGAGAAGTTGGTGAATACAGTGGTGGGTAGAAAACATTAAATACACTTTGAAAATGAAAACTACAAATTTTATTATAGTTGATTTCTACTGTTACATGAATGTTATCCATCAATGTACAATAGTCCAAAGGAGAGAAATAAGAAAAATATTTTTTTTCAGGGTTGATTAGAAAAGTTGTCATGGTAAAAAGTTGGGGAGGCCATAGAATTTGTGAATACTTGTAAGAACAAGTTGAAATGGATTTAGACTGGATAGGGAAGGGAATGAAATCAGGAAGGGGACATAGAATCAACATTAAATTATGTTGAGGTTAGAGCAGGATCAGTAGATCAAGCTGTAGAATGAGGAAGTTGAACCAGAGAAGAGAATTTCAATAGTTCAAAATTTTAGGGGTATTGGTGTTAAAGGTAATAATGATTCCCAGGTTTATTGCTCACATTTAGTAAAGGTACATGGTAAACTATACAGGAGTAGATGCGTCTTCTGCAGATGGAGCACAGAACATGCTGAGAATCAGGCCTCAGACTTAATTATAAAGGAAGTAGAACAAGTCTTGCAGGCAAGACTCTGCAAGTCTCAATGTCAAGGTCAGGGCTCTAATTGGGAAGGTATGGAATCCTGAGATTTGGGATAAGGACATTTGGATCAACACACTTGACTGAAAACCTTGAAGCTTCAAATTCCTTTAACTCTCCGAACCTACAGAAGTGGTCCACTCTTCCTTTTTGAAGACAAGCACTATAATTCTTCTTGAAGATAATATAGACAACAAATTTTCTCCTCCATCTCTCCTTTTGTCAAGTAATAACATAACCCAACCAGGGTAATGGTCAGCTTAGTATGTAAGAGAAGGGACCTAGCCAATATGAACCAGCAGGAGTCTGGAGAAGATGGGTGGAACTGGATTCTGGGGATAACTGAATCAAAGGAGACTAGAACATTAAGTTGGATAAGGGAGTACTCTCCTGATATGGGAGTACTCTCTTCTGTTACAGAATTTAACACTATTAAAGGTCCTACGAAATGCTGCTAAAATGGAATTAAGTTGGCTCTTAGAAGTTTGGCCCATACTAAGTGATGTAGAAATGACAGAGTTGCCATGACAAACCATAGAAGAAGAAATCAAAAGACACAGAGAAGTAAGCATGCTAGAGAGATGTACTTTGTGAATACACAGGGCACTCTCATTTTCCAAAGTAATAAGAAGTGTTCTGGTGAAAGGAACCAGCATTAATGAGTTTCTCAGTGGTGGCTGTCCTCTGTAGATTACAAGTGATGAGGGGAGATGGTGTTAAGAGTTGGGCTCCCTAATAGCAATGGAAGTGATAGGATTCTGAAGTAATAGAAACCAGGTCATAGCACTTAACCATCTGAAACCATTGAAGTAAGGTAACGAGTGGCAATATCAGAGGGTGTGTGTGTGTGTGTGTGTGTGTGTGTGTGTGTGTGTACCAACTCACAGAGAGATTTATGGAAATGGTTAATAGGATATGACATCCTTAGAGATAGGGTTTAAACCCTACAAAAATTCATTGGTCCATTATGTCAATGAAATTTTTATGTAGAGAGTGGTCTGGGGCCTGCTGGGCCATCCCCTCCAAAATATAGGACAAATTATTATATCTCATAATTCTCAGGACTTGGGCATAATTCCCTGACCCACTCACAAGTGCCTGGAAGTTTTTAGTTTTGGGTGAGGCTCAGAGCAGGTCCAGGATGGAATCAACATATGTTCTAGATATATATATTTGCATTTGCTGAGCCTCAGCCAGCATCACTATTCATGGGCTGATAGAATGTATGATCTACTGACACAATATTCCATATGACATCATATGGGACTAAATGACTCACTTTACAACAAAGAAAGTCCTATCTTAGAAGCTGCTGGCCTTATAGAACAATGGGACAGCATATTAAAGCTGCAGCTGAGGCACCTGATTGGACACTATGCACTCAAAGGCAACTATCATTATAGGGATGTAGAATTCCAAGAACCAGGATGTGAAAATAGGAGTGACCCGATTTATCATTATTCCAGGTAACCCAGTTGGCCATTTGTGATTTCAACCCCACATTTTAGGTTCTTAGAAACTAGAGTTCTTACGTCCCAGAGAGGAGATGCATCTACCAGGAGACACAGCATGAATCCTATTCAATTTTAAGCTATAGATGTTCTCTGGTTGCTTCAAGTACCTTGTGGCAAGAGAACAGCAAGCAAAGAAAGAAGTTACTGTGTTGGCAAAGATAATTAGCCCTGATCACTATGGGGGAAGAAAGGCTACTGTTATATAATGGAGGCAAGAAGAATGCATTTGGCTCCCAAGTGTTCCTTGGGGGCACTTTGTGGTATACAGGCAAGTTTTGATTCTAAGTATAAAAGCAAAGCAGTTACTGTCTGAGAAGGGTATGATGACCAGTGACTCAGAATCTTCAGGGATAAAATTCCGGGTCACCCCGGTAGGGGTACTAGATGAGGGTGAGGGGAATCTAGAGTGGATTATGGAAGAGGGGGCTGATGAGTATTGATGGTACCTCTAAGATCAGAAGCAGTGGTGGGGGCTATAGTTTTTCCCTACTAACTTCCCTCTTTTAAGTTTTATCAGGAAAAGAATACATTTGAGCTGTCCTTAAATGGGGAAAACTTATTATACAAAGTAATTGGATCCAAATTATGTTAAGGGTGTGCTATAGTGGATATTTTGGTGGACTGCCCAGGTCTCTCCTTTCATGATCTAGGCACTCATTTCCCCAGCTGTCAGGTATATTGGTTGCTTTTGGCTCATAGTTAAGTCCCTCTCTAGCAATTGCCTTTAACCAAAGGGACTTGCCTTGTAAAAATCATTACCCCTTCCTTGGGATATACCCAATGACTGGTCATTGTAGGATTTCAAGGACTCAGTCCTTTTGCCTCAATTCCAGGCACATATGAAAAGTCATCCTGACTCTAGAACTTCCTGTATGATCTCCTAAGTCCCCTGTTGTCACTGTAACACAGTTGAGATATTCTTTCTGCCCAATTCTTCTTCCTCACTTCCTTAGAAATCTTGTTCCTAGGAGCATACTTCAAGAAAATATCTACATGTAAATTCCTGTCTCAGAGTCTGTTCCCCA
Source organism: Callorhinus ursinus (assembly GCF_003265705.2). Classification (NCBI taxonomy): domain Eukaryota; kingdom Metazoa; phylum Chordata; class Mammalia; order Carnivora; family Otariidae; genus Callorhinus; species Callorhinus ursinus. The sequence continues at coordinate 38,900,170 of NW_027397068.1, read as the reverse complement.
GGGAACTCAAACTAAAACAATAATGGTTCAGAAAAGGTGAGTACACATGTTCTTATAAGACTGTGGACTCTGAGAAACAAACTGAGAGTTCTAGCGGGGAGGGGATGGGGGGATGGGGTAGCCCGGTGATGGGTATTAAAGAGGGCACATATTGAATGGAGCACAGGGTGTAATATGCAAACAATGAATCATGGAACACCACATCAAAAAAAAAAAAAAAAAAAGACTCCTCTAGAAACTCAGAATGGCCTTCTTGTTTCTCTTGTGTCTCTCCACTTTTCTAACTTTAAAATATGGTTTTCAGTATAACTTTTTTCAGAATATTGCATAAAATATGAGAGTGTAAAGTTAGGATATAGAGAAAATAATATTAAAATAGATTTATACAGAAATTTGGCTTACTCACTTAGGGATTATTTACAGGGAAAGTTAGGCAGAGAAATAACTAAGGCTTCCTATCATTTAGCACAGGTCCAGGCATATAGTGGTCCCTCTATAAATGTTTGTGGCATGAATGGGTAAATGAGATTTTTGGCAGAATGTTCTAATTCTTATACTCCTGAAATGTTCAAATTAGGTGTGATATTTAGACCAATTATAGCCCTCCAGAAAACTCAGCCATCTTTAGTTATATGACTGGGGCATAATTTAACGTTTTTGAAATTTTGTTTCTTTGTCATTATAATGCCTACCTTCATGTAGTTTCCAACTGAACTCAGCCTTGAGGGTAAATTATCATTTTCTCATTTGTATTCCTATATTATGTGACAAATGGAGTCATCAACATGAGGAAACACCATTATTTGCTTTTAAGGTTAAGTTTCTCTTTAGTATTGTTTTCATTCGTGCTTTCCTGCAATTCAACTTATATTAAGTATACTTTTATTCAAATTATAAATCTTTGGGTTCTCATAAAGTTCATGTTTGTACTAAATCATAAATTGGAAATGAAATTATACATATATTCAACTAGAAAATAGCTAAATTGTGAATTATGAGTTTTGTCAGGTTTTTAATTTTGCTGTAGTTATTTTGAGGCCACATTTGTAATTATTAACCTTAAATATGGTGACAGTCAACAAAAATAATGATATAATCAATTGTGATTATAGGTCAAAAGATACATATCCAAAACCTTTTATATGTATAACTGAATGGGAAAAAAAAGTATATTTTTATTCATTAGAAATAAAGTTCCTTTTAGAAAAGGAACTATCTTTACTTAGAAAAATAAAGATAAGTGACTTTGATAACTAGCAATTGGAGGGAAAGATACCAGGGAAATTGTATTGAAGATATTTTTAAAATCCTAGAGCAGAATTACCTTGTTATTAAAAAAAAAAAAAAGATATGCTAGCATTTGGGGTCTTGAGAGTAGCAATGAGAGAGGGAAAGAGATGGAATGAAGCAACATGGAGAGAGGCCCCAAATGGCAAAATTGTTCAAAGGACTTTTTAAAAAACAAAGGTATCAAATGTGAAGGTGTTCTCTTTGCAGTGATATTACTTCTTTCTCTCCAGTTAGTCAAATTTTCTACAAAGCATGACCTTTCAATACACATGGAATGGAGTTTCTTTTTGTGAAAGCTAAAGAAGAGGAGTTGAGTTTCTTTCTTTTTTTTTTTTTTTAAAGATTTATTTATTTATTTATTTGAGAGAGCGAGAATGAGAGAGTACATGAGAGGGGGGAGGGTCAGAGGGAGAAGCAGGCTTCCCGCTGAGCAGGGAGCCCGATGTGAGACTCGATCCCGGGACTCCAGGATCATGACCTGAGCCAAAGGCAGTCACCTAACCAACTGAGCCACCCAGGCGCCCCGAGGGGTTGAGTTTCTTAACCAGTATAGAGTGGACAGGAAAGAACAACCTCATGAGATGGAACCAAGACTAAAAATTCACGAGGCGTAGACAATTTCAGCCAGAGGTGGCTCTGAGAAAGTCTGAGCTTTCTGTCTAATCTTATTTAGATTCGGAGAGGCAGAGTGAGCCAAGCTGACTCTAGGTGACACAGTTTGATCTCAAGGTACACGGCAATCATTTCTACATTACTAGTTGCATGACTTTGGTTAAATAACCTGTCTCAGTTAGTTCATTTACAAAAATAGAACAAAAACAGGGCCTACCTCAATGGCTTGCCCCAATGGGAATAAAATGTTAAATACTGTCATTGCAGTTGTTATTATTACTATTTGATATTTATATTCTCTTTTTTCTTTCTTCATTTCTTTCATTCCTAGGAGACAGTATTATTATAATAGTCCAGTTAAAGATGATGAGGAATTATAGTCATGGACATGAAGAATTAAAGTGGACGGATGTAAAATTAATCTTTTTTACCCTACTCATCCAAAATTCTAAAAAAAAGAAAGTCTGTATTCACTCTCTCCCCATTTTCACTCCTATTCACTTTTCAACTGACTAGTCTTTCTGTTACCAATTACTGTTCCTAAAATGCTGCTCTCATAAAGAATGTAAATGTACCAATTAAAAAACTCAATTGACACTTATTTTCATTCGCCCTTTCCTGCGTTGACATTATTGATCACATACTCCTTAAAATATTCTATACTTTTCTGTATCCAACTCTTCCAGTTTTCCTCATGTATCTCTTTCTCTCTCTCTTTTTGGTTGCTATCATGAGTGTCTTTTTTGCCATGCACCACCCATCATCAACAATGCTACCATCTCTGCCACCAAATATTATTACCCTTTCCCAGTATTCTTCTGCTTACCTAACTCTCAAAGTTTTAGCCATTATTGTACATTGTTAATTTCCAAATTTTATCTTCATTTCCTGAGTTTTAAGTTCATTTATTCAACTGTCAGGTGGAAAGCTCTACCAAGATGTCCCACAGATACTTCAACATACATCCAAAATTAAATAACCATAGTGTCATTCCTCCCTAAAAATGGCTTCTGTTTTGTTATTTTCAATCTCATTTGGTAACAGCAACAACAGAAAGGATATTTTGTCACTCAAGTAGAAACCAGTCTTCCACATACCTTTTCCCTCCTACTTCCTTCCTATATCTAACATATCAGTGGTCTCCAAACTCTTTTGATCTTTGCACTTAGGAAAATATACTAAGCAAGCACTCCAAAATGAGTTAGATATTATTTCCACATGTTTTCAATCCACATCTTTAAGGAAAGCTGATTTTTTAATGTTTTCAAAATAAAAGTTAAAAGTTCTAATGTTTATTTTCCACAACCACTATATTGTCATGCTAAATCCTGCTAATTCTACCCTCTAAGTTTTTAATCTCGTTTTTTGCCTTTTTCCACTGCTCTGATTCAGATTCTCATGATTTCTTGCTTAGACTGCTGTACAGGCGTTATATTGTGGTTTCTCAACTCTGCCTGTGTCTTCCCAAGTCTTTACATATATTTATTTTATTTTAATATTTTATCCAAACTATACAACTAAACCTTCTCACTCTCCTGTTTAAAACCACTCATTAACCTTTCATTGCCTATAGGATAAAACTAAGCTCTCCATGATCTACATCTCTTTCTAGTTTGATGTGTTACCTTTCTATTCTTCACATATTAAATTTCAGCAAAATAATCAAGTTGCTATACTTTCTTAAACTCAAGCATTTATTTTTCATTTCTCTGCCTTTGTGTATTTTCAGTGCCTTTGTGTGTCCTTACCCTCTCTTTCACCACATTTCTTTTCCTGATCAATCTCTACTTACTTTTCTAGACTCAAATTGGGTGTTGCATCATCTAGATTGCATTTTCTCTGACTATTGGGATTAATCATGTGATCCACAGAAATCTATAATATCCAGTAGATAGCTCCACCATTCTGGAGCTGAATGTGGTGGGAGGAAAATATCCAACCATGATGATGAGTCTCTCCTTAAATCTGTGACCACAACTTTCAAGTGGGCTCTTAAAATCATAGTGGATGTTCCTAGTCACTCTCTCAATTTCTTGGGTTATTACTTGACACATTATCTTATCTCTGCAAATCTCCAAACCATCCAGTCTGTCCTCCATTTCAGTTAACAAACTGAAATCTTTTTTACTAAAGATAGTAACAGATGGAAGAGAAATTTCACACACTTTCACCACTCCATTTTTCAAGCTACCTAACATCTATAACCATAGCAAATACTGTACTTTCTCACCTGTTACCATAGATGAACTGCTCACTATAGATGAACTACTCATGTTCTTGTCTAATTCTACTTGTGCACTAGACACCATGGCTCTCTTGCCTACTCAAGGATATTGTTCCACCAATATTTTCTGTGTCTCTTGCATCATCATTTTTTTCCCTCCATTAGATTATTTCCATTACCACAGAAACATCCTATCATTCCTCCCATCTGAAAAAAAAGCAAAACAAAATATAATTTATTATCTGTTAACTTATATCAAGAACTTGCCATAAAATTTTTTTGGTGTGACAATGCTAAAAGGTCCTCATCACTTGGAAATACCTACTGACATGTTTTAAGTGAACTGATATAAAGCTTAAAATGTACTTTAAGAATGAAATAAGATTCACATAATATTGATAATTGTCAAACCTGGATGATGGGTATTATACTGTTTTCTGTACTTTGGTATATGTATGAAATTCTCATTTCTAAAGTTTTGACAAATGTATGTAGTTATGTAACCACCACCATGATCAGTATACAGAATACATCCATTATTTCAGAAAGTTCACTCATGGGGCGCCTGGGTGGCTCAGTCATTAAGTGTTTGCCTTCGGCTGAGGTCATGATCCCAGGGTCCTGGGATCGAGCCCCGCATCGGGCTCTCTCCTCGGCGGGAAGCCTGCTTCTCCCTCTCCCACTCCCCCTGCTTGTGTTCCCTCTCTCACTGTGTCTCTCTCTGTCAAATAAATAAAATCTTTAAAAAAAAATTTCACTCATGCCTCTTTGCAGTCAGTACCTTTTCTCTACCCCAGTCCCAGGGAAACATTAATAAATTTTCTAAATTTTGGTTTTCTTTTTTTTTTTTAAAGAATGTCATCTACTTGTGCATCCGACTCTTGATTTTGGCTCAGGTCATGATCAGGGTCCTGGGATCCAGCCCTGTATTGGGCTCCGTGCTCAGCATGGAGTCTACTTGAGGATTCTCTCTCTCTCTATTCCCCTCCCTCCACTCATGTTCTCTCTCTCTCTCTCAAATAAATAAAATCTTTTAAGAAAAAAAAAAAAGAATGTCATCTAAAAGGTACCATACATCATGCAGCCTTTCAAGTTTGGCTTCTTTCACTTACTATAATGATTTTCATATTTATCCATATTGTATGTATCTGTTGTTTAGACTTTATGTTGATGATGAGTATTCTATTGTATTTATGTAACATAGTTTGTTTAAGCTTTTAGCAATTAATTAACATTTGATTATTTCCAGGATGGATGTTATGAATAGGTCTGTGAACATTTGGGCAGAGGTATTTGTGTGGATATATGTTTTATTTCTCTTAGGTAAGTAACGAGGAGGGGACTACTGCGTCAAGATAACTGTATGTTTAAATTTATATGAAAACGCCAAACTGTTTTTCAAAGTAGCTGTACCATTTTGTACTATTACCAGTGATACGTAAGTTCCAGTCATTCTGCATTACTGCCAGCACTTAATAATGTAGCTCTTTTCAATTTTAGCATTTGTTATAGATGTGCAGTGGAATATTGTGATTTTTTTTAAAGATTTATTTATTTGAAAGAGAGAGAGAAGGAGAGAGAGCATGCATCGGGGGAGGGTCAGAGGGAAAGGGAGAGAGAAAATCTCAAGCAGGCTGCACAACCAGTGTGGAGCCCAATGCAGGGCTCGATCCCATGACCCTGAGATCATGACGTGAGCCAAAATCAAGAGTTGGATGCTTAACTGACTGAGCCACCCAGGCTCCCCCACCTTTTTTTTCTTAAAGTAGGCTCCATGCCTAGCATGGAGCCCAACACAGGGCTTGAAATCACATCCCTGAGATGAAGACCTGAGCTGGAACCAGGCGTGAGACACTTAACTGACTGAGCCACCCAGGTGCTCCAAGTATTGTGGTTTTTAATTTTCATTTTCCTGATGACTAATGATATTATGAATCTTTCCATATGCTTATTTTCTTTCCACTCATATATATTCTTTAGTGAAGTGTCTGTACAGATATTTCACACGTTTTGTATTAGGCTATTTTATTGTTACATTGTAAGATTTTTTTTACTTATTTCAGATATAAGTTCTTTATCATGTATGAGTTTATAAATATTTTCTCCATCTATGGCTTGTTTTTCCCTTGACTTAGTGGGTCTTTTGAAGAAGGAAAGTTAAATTTGATGAAGTCAAATTTATCATTTTTCTCTTCCATGGTTTGTGCTTTGAGCATCTAAGAAATATTTTACTAACTTAAAATCACAAAGGTTTTGTACTATATTGGCTTTTAGAAGTTTTGTAGGTAGAGCTCTCAAATTTAGATCTGTGATCTATTTAGAGTTAATTTTTATATCATTAAAAAGTGTGATTGAAGTTTATATTTGCATATAGATGTCCAGCTGTTCCAGGACCTTTTATTGAAAAGACTGTTCTTTTCCCATTGAATTATATGGACACCTTTATTGGAAATCAGCTGATCATATACACTGGTTTGTTTATGAACTTTCTGTCCTCCTTCATTGGTCTCTCTTGTCTATCCTTACACCAAAACAACAACCTTAGTTACTATAACTTTTTATGAAATCTTGAAACAGGTAGTTCTAGGCCTCCAGTTTTTTTATTCTTCAAAATTGTCTTGGATATTTTAGGTAGATACTGTGCATTTTGATACAAGTTTTAGAATTAGTTTGTTAATTTCTACAAAAGAGCTTCCTGGCATTTTGACTGGGGTTGTATTTAATTGATGGATTAATTTGTGGGGGAATGGACACCTTAACAGCTGAATCTTCTACCTTGCAGTGTATTTCTCCATTTATTCATGTCTTTAAATCCTTTCAGCAATGTTTTGGTTTTCAAGTGTAGGCATTATACATATTTTGTGAAATTTATCTCAATTTCTTATTTTTCTGATGCTAATGTAAATGATATTGTTCTTGAAATTACAATTTGCAATTATTTGTTGTTAGTGTATGAAAATGCAATTGTTTTTAAAATACTTAACTTGCATCCTATGGCCTTGCTTAAATTTAGTTAGTTCTGGTAGTTTTGTTGTAGATTCCCTGGAATTTACTATGTAAATAATTATGCTGTCTATGAAGAGAAATAGTTTTATTTATTCCTTCCTAATCTGTATGCTTTTTTTTTTCTTAAATTCTTACTGCAATTCAGTGTTGACTAGGAGTGATAAGAGCAGATAACATTGCCATGTTTCTGGTCTTAGGGAGAAAGAATTCTGTCTTTGACTATTGTGCATATGTTTGTAGTTATTTTATAGATGCCCTTTGTAAAGTTGAGGAAATTAGTTTGTTGAGAATTTTAAGTAAATTTAATTAATTTGAATTTTTTTAAATATTTTTTCTGTATCTACAGAGATGGTCATATACATTCTCAGTATGTTAATATGGTGAATTATATTGATTGATTTTTTTCAATGTTAAACCAACCCTGCTTTCCTAGGATAAACCTAAATTCCTTGTGACCTATTACTCTTTTTATATGTTGTGGGATTTGATTGCTGATACTTTTAAAAAGCATTTTTGCATTTGTATTCATGAAGTATACTTGCTTGTAGTTTTCTTTTCTTGTAATGTCTTTTTCTGATTTTAGTAATAAGGTTATGCTGACCTAATAAAATGAGTTGGCTGATGTTCCCCACTCACCTACTTTATGAAGTAGTATTACCTAAAATTGGTATTAATTCTTTTATTCTGTTGAGCTATTTCAGCCTGGAATTTTCTTTGGGAGAAGTTTCAGTTTCTTTAATGGGTAGAGGGCTATTGGGATTATCTGTTCCTTCTAAGAGTTTGTTCATTTCATCTATACTTTAACTGTTAATCATATTCATTTTATTTTATTTTTTTTCCTAAAGATTTTATTTATTTATTTGACAGAGAGAGACACAGCAAGAGAGGGAACACAAGCAGAGGGAGTAGGAGAGGGAGAAGCAGGCTTCCCGCGGAGCAGGGAGCCCGATGCGGGGCTCGATCCTAGGACTCTGGGATCATGACCTGAGCCAAAGGCAGACGCTTAACCAACTGAGCCACCCAGGCGCCCCTAATCATATTCATTTTAAAGTCTCTGATGGTACCAACATCTGGTGCATCTCTGGGTCTGTTTCTTTTTATTGCTTGATTTCTTGACAATGGATCTATTATTCTTGCTGATATTTCTGTCTCATAATCGTTTTATTGCCGATATTATGTGTAGAAAATCAGTAAAAACTAAGGTAAATAGTGTTTATGTCTTGAAATGGTCAGACCTTTTTTCCTATCAGGCCATTAATAGTATGGGGAATTTGATTAATTTCAGTAGTTTCACTGAATTTTATTATTCACCACAGACTTTAAATTCTTATAGTGGAAGACTGTTCCCATTTTTTCCTTAGTGCAGGTCTGGGATTTACATGGTGGAGGTGGAAGTGGTGGTGGTTCTGAATGTTTCCCCTTCACGTAAGATCCATTCGTAGTTTTTGGTAGGCTTGCATGCCTGCATCACAAATGGGTGTCTTTCAGCTCTTTTACCTCCTCCAGTAGTAGAGTGCCATTGTTTCTCACTGGCTTCAAGACTACTAGTAGTGGCAGGGAAGGGGGCCTCTGTTTTTCTTCTCCAGTCATAGTCTTAGTAAGGCTTTGTGTTCCCAGCCTGAGGAGTGAGTTTGCTTAATATACCTCACCTTCCCCTCTATGCCAGTTGAATTCTACGTTATATCTTTGAAGGGTCTTGGGTACAAGTTACTTGCTTTTCCCTTAGAGCAGCAGACCTCTGCTTTGGGTCAGCTTAAGATCCTAAGTATGAGTGTATTTCCTGTCCTTACCCCAGTGACTGATGGTTTTTGTTTAGGTTCAATGCAGGGTGGGTAATGTCCATCCCCATCCCCCAGCAACTGAAGTCATTTTCATGGGATTTTCAGGTAGGAGTGCTTTCTGGCCTTTTCCTAATACCACATGGAGTTTATTTCTAACCCTTTCCCAGGGGCCACCAACATTTTTCTGGGGTGGGGAAGGGGAAGTCAGTGTGGGGGTTTTAGTTTGTATGATGAGTCAAGTCTAGAACACTCCTAGGTTTGTGCTAGTTACCCATGGTACAGCTGATTGCATACCTCTGTGCCTGTGCCCAAGAGAGCAGTTCTTCCAGGTCTCTGGCACTGCCCCCAGTTTTTTTTTGTGAGTAACTGGCAGAGAGTCTTAAATTGCTAGTAAGTGTTTATAGACTTTTTGTGTCTTTGGCTCCTAGGGATTCTGAATTATGATGGTAGCCTATAGTAAGCCTTTAAGATTTGTTAAAAGTTTTTCTTCTTACTTTTGTGGTTGCCATTTCTTCCATCCATGCTCTGCCAAGATCAAAATAGTTTGTGATTCAAATTTTCCTTGAAACAGCTTGTTACACTTTGGAATTTTGAATCTTGGTTGTTTTAAAATCGTGGCACTCTGATAGGCTCAAATAAAGCTAATATTATATAGATTGTCTGGCTTTTAGTCATAGTTAAGTTGGAAGTAATACCCTCTTTATTTACATCCCAAGTGGAAGAACTGATTTTTCTCTTTTGTATTCTGATTTAGGATTCTCATTATAGGGAACATCTACAAATATCAAAATGTACTTTATAAAAATGTACTTAATCTGCAAGTGCCTCTAGAAACACCATGGAATCTTGGCCTTGGTGAGAATTCCATTTTAGAAATATTCATTTGGTTGGTGAGCTTGGGTGGCCCAGTTGGGTAAGTGACTGACTCTTGATTTCAGCTCAGGTCATGACCTTGTGAGATTGAGCCCCATGTTGGGCTCTGCACTGGGCAAGGATCCTGCTTAAGATTCTCTCTCCCTCTGTCCCTCCCCTCCTTGCCCCCACTTGTGCATGCTCTCTCTCTATATAGTGAGATGATATATATATCATTTGGTTCAAATTCCAGTTACCTCAACCATGGCCCCAGAACACAATATAAAACATTCCTGGTAGCCACCTGGATCTCTTGCAGGGCCTCACGTTTGGATACCATCAACTTCTTTCTTCTTTCAGGACCATCACATCCAGCTCCTCTGCCTGGATCTCTCCTTCCTACTCTTGCTTCTTATGCAAATTCCTACATCATCCTTAGCTCACAGTTTAAATTCCACTACTTCAAAAATGCCTTCCCTAATTTCTAATCTAAGTGAGTCTCTCCCTCCCCATTATAGTCTTACACAGTACCTTATAGATTTCCTTCTCAGCAACCACAGTTTGCAATTTATAGACACATTTAGCTATTCATTTAATGAATTTATTCCTCACTGTTAACTCCATTGAGTTAGAGACCCTATCTGTGTTGTTCACAGTTGTTCACTAAACTCTTCATACAGTTTAACTAGTACTTCGCACTTTGCTGAGTGTTAACAGCTACTCAAAATTTGTTGAATGAATGAAATTCTTATGAAGTAGAGAGTCAGAAAGGAGAGATGCAATAATAGCTAGAGGAATAAAAATGCAGGACAGACTTCCAAGTAAATTTGGGCATAGAAAACACTGAAGGCCACTGCTCAGAAATGGAATCCAAAGCCAAGGCCCAAACTAGGTTCTGCTTATATCTGTCCTTTAAATGAGCAGACCAATCTCTAAGGGTGAGCAGGAAGGCGAGATGAATATTTGCTTTGAGTTTATTCTTCCATGTGAGCTTAATGAGATAAATGCCCACATAAATTTCGGATGAGGTGATTAAACATGAAAGCTTTGGGTGCATACCTGACTCAAAGAGCTCTGTGATCTGCTTAGAGAGAAGTATACAGACTTGAACACTATAATAGTCTTTATATAGCAGGCATCTAGGATTTGGCCATGTAATGTTTCATAGAAATTATCTCACCCCAGATTACTGAAGAAAGAATAGATTGCTTACTAAATAATGTTGGAAAAACTTGTCTTTATGGAAAAATAAAAGTGAATTTCCACTTACTACTACAAAGTTGAATTTCAGGTATATTAATCCTGCAAAATTGATAGATTCTAATATAGGAGACTATTTTTGTCATGTAAGGTAGAGGAAAGACCTTATAGAGAAAACCTTAGAAGCACAAATCATGAGGTAAAAAATGGATTAATTTGATTTCATAAAATTTGAAGATTTCTTTAAAATTATGGACATTATAAAAAATAGACAGATACAAGAATGGGAAAATTATTTGCAATGTCTAAAACTGACAAGACAAATATCTGTAACACAAGGAACTTAATTAACCACAATGAAATAAGGCAAAGGTAGGAATGGGGTACTCACAGAAAAAGTACCACAAAAGTTATCAGGCATCTAAAGAGATGTTCAGTCTGACTGGTATTTGGAGAAGTGCAGTTGAAGCAGCAGTGATGCATCACTTTATAACCATCAGTTTGGTGGTGAATAATGCAAATTTAGGGATACAAGGGTGCATGAATCCTCTGTATTACTAGTGGGACTGTAAAATCTGTGTCAGGCAGCTATTCTGAGTTCCTCCTAAGAGTATTTGCTCAGACTAAATGCATTTGTGACCTATAATCTAACTCTCCTGCTCCTGGATGTATACCACAGAAATATATTTTTTAAGACTTTATTTGAGAGAGAGAGTGAGAGAAAGCATGAGCATGAGTGGGGAGGGCAGAGGGAGAGGGAGAAGACTCTCCACTGAACAGGGAGCTCAACACGGGGCCCGATCCCAGGACCCTGGAATCACAAAGGCAGACGCTTAACCGACTGAACCACCCAGGTGCCCTGCACAGAAATATTTTTACAAAGGTCCTTGGGGGGCATATATGAGGGGCATTGTTTGTGATGGTGGGGAGTTGGAGGCAGTTTAGTTGGAAGAATGGAGAAATGAAACATGGTGACACAAACTATGAGCTAGGATACAGCAGTTAGAAGCAACAGCCCAGCTGTACATAGCAACATGGATAGATTTTATGAAACAATAACATATAAAAATAGAAATCATCTTAATAACAATAGGTATCACTTATGTAGTATTTACTACCTGCCAATTACTGTTCCGAGATCATAACAGCCCTGTGATGTATTATTATTATCCACAATTTAAAGATGAAGAAATTAAAGTACATAATGTCATAAAGTAAGTGTATGTGCTGGGATTTGAACTTCACCAATCTGGCTGCAGAATTCTTGCTCTCAAGCAGTCATGATATGCCTAAGAGCTACAATGAGAGCTATAGAACAATAGTATTAATGGAGATAAAAAATTCGTACACACCAAACTACAATCCATATTTTTATAGAATACATTAAACTAAAGCATTTCAAAACACATGAGAATGGAAATAAAAGGAAATAATTAAATAAATACATCAAGAGAGGGTTCTTATACAACCTGGTGATGAAATTGCTCTGGATGGAGGAGTAGGATTATTTTAATCCTTTGGACGTGTGAGAGTAATATACTTAACTTTTAAAGATTTTTTACTTAAGCATGCTTTTTCAAGCATTGATATAAAGAGAGACGAGGAAGCAGCTCCAGCAAGAACCTGGAAAAGCAGGTATGATGGGCAGATGCTGGTGAATAAGGACATGAGACCCAAAGATAAAATCAAAAAGTAGAAGCAGCAGCAAGATGATAACAAAAAATATTTTTTTAACCACTTTGGTGAGAAGGAATTGGACTTTTTTGTTGGTCTTGTTTAATATACAATAACAAGGAATTCGCAGTTGAGGATTTAAACAATTTTACCTTAGTCAGAAGTCAGTCTTATAATTTGGTATTTAAGGAGCACCAAGAGCAGGATTTCTTACCTTTTCTGTACCTAATTTTAGCCTTTTTATGTAAGTCCTGTCCTTATTCAATAGCCATAAATTTAATTCAAATAAAGAATTGCTTTGTAAATTCTTGTTATATTCCGGATAAAAACATGGGTTTTGATATGAGCAAAAAAAAAAAAAAAAAAAAAAAAAAAAATCACAATGACCAGATAACGAGAAACATAAACAAGACTCACAGAAAAAAAATGAAGTAAATTGTTAGGTATTTTTCATTCCACATTTTTGTGTACACAAATGCACAGCAACTGGAGATTATGCAGTGGGAACGATCTGTGTCAGGAATGGAACAGTAAAATGCAAAGACAAATGGCAGTGCTGAAAAGAGATTGTAACCTGTTTCTTGCTTGGAGGTGCAAATGGTTGTTAGGACTCTTAGAAACCGAGGTAGGTATTTGATTGAAGTCATGGAGCAGTAAGAAACCAACTTACAAGGAAGACGACTGTCTCCAACTTTTTTCTTATTACTCACTTCAATCACTATTTGCTTTTTTCAAGAAGAACTAAGGATCTCTGTCTTGGAAACTGCTTTGTTCCATTTTCAGATAAATTAAAAATTTTGGTTTGGTAAAATTAAAAAAAAATCCTCACCCAACAGATGATATAAAAGAATAAAAGGAACCCTAATTTTTCCTCTGTTTATAAAACTCTCTTAGTATTTCTAATCTGGGTGCTGCATGGTAGATGGCCTAAGGGGGCTATGTGATCTACAGTGGAAATGAATAATGATATATATTGCCCCTCACACACTGTAGTTTTCAACGTAATTGTTCAGTTGCTGTTTGTATTATACAATCTGTACTCTTCTGCTCGAGTGCCTCTATCACAATTTCCTCCTCCTATAGCTCTTCCTATCTCTGCCTTTCAAAATTCATCCATTCCTTTGAAGCTGTCTCCAGATCCCACCACCTCAATTAAACATTTCCAAATCTACTCAACCCAAATTAAGCCTTACCATCTGTGAGTTTCCATAGCACTGTGTTTTAATTCTGCTCTGTCACCTGTCAGTTCTACCTAGGACTCTACTAATTTGTGTGTACATTTTTGCTTTCCTGTCTTGTTCACCTTTTCTTTTCTTATAGTGAATGTTTACACATGATATATTCTCAAGTGAATATTGAATTAAATTAGAGGTTTTGAAACACAGTGAATGCAGTTTTTTAGCAAGATAAATCTGGTAGTCCTACATAGGATGGATTGGGGGCTAGGATATTAAGGAGTTAGGAAAAAATGTTCACAACAAATTGTGATATTCAGGCATGGGGCAATGAGGGTCTAGAAGGGCAGTGACTGACTGTGTATAGATGAGGAAGTGGTGATTCGCAGGGAGATCCTGGAGAGAAAATGATAGATTGTTATGAATAATGATGATGATGATGATGATGATTAGTAATGGGGGTGATAGTTTATATTTGTATAGCAGTTTACAGTTTATGTAGATTATTCCAGAGTAATGTATGCAGATCTCACTCATGAGAATCAAGTGAAGTGATATGATAAATAATCATGTGTTAAAGTGTTGAAATGCATGGAATTCTTGTGGGTTTTTTTTTCTTTTTTGAAAGGCTTGTTAGCTTCAAAGTTGGAAAAATATATATAGCACAGAACACAATGGCAACTTAGAAATCAGGTTAATCATGGCAATTTACAAATTGCTGCATTTTTCCTGCTCATCAGAAGATTTATCCAAGAAATAGTCTGAGAAATCCGTTACAGCCAGTATCTAATAATGAGTTCCAAATTCCAGTGTTATTTTTAGCAAACATTTATTTAATGCCTATGGATTTATTGGGGGCTGAATTATTCCTCCAGGGGGATGGAGACAGAACAGTAATAGTTCCTTCTACCTAGGGAGACATTGACTTCCAGCTTGTTATATTTGGGGGCAAAAGATAAAATGAATGCCTTTGTCTTCTGAGGGCAAAGACCACAGGAAATTTTTAAAGGACGCCACTGGCTCACTTGTATTTGTACCATAGGAACCTGAAGCTATAAAAGAGCTGACTGCAGAAACCTCAGGGACCAGAGTACTTTCTTCATTATTGTAGGGTTATATATATCTTGGAATGTGTTGATGAATGTCTTACTATCCTTTTAAGCAAATTGATTGGAATACAAAGCACCATGTGCTTAACTGGTATCTACTTAAGTATTTCCCATTATCAGCGAAAAAATAAAGAGACTTAATGTGTACACACATTGGACTGGACTAGTTCCATTTTTTTGTTTCCCCCAATTCTGCTTGTAGAAAGGGCTTGAACTCTGTCCTGTTATAGGACAGAGAAGGATTATATTATTTTGAGACATAAATTAGTGCTATCCTCACAGTTCCACTTTCCTCTTTATGACCATCAGGGATAATGGAATAAAAAAAAATGGTTAGAAGATCAAGTCTAGAGTTGGCTCCTGAGAGAGGAATAAAGTCTCCAAATCCTATTTCACATTGGGAATGGAAGATGACCATTTGGTCTGGGCATGAAAGAGGACCATAATGTTCCAGTCCAGTGTGAGGAGGGAGGCAAAGTGGCAGAACTCTCTAAGCAGAGATGAGTCTTTTAGAAGTCCTGGGCCAGTGCCTTTTTCCAGTGAGATTGACTGGGCAGAAGTAGGATCACAACAAATGTAAACTTGATGTGAATAAGCCGAGGTAATTTCATTGATCACGTCAAATCAGGAGGGGAAGGAAACAAGCTTCCATTTATGCAGCACTCTATCACCTGGTGTGAATGAGGCTACCAATATACAAATGGGAATGGCTTTGGAGAGAGGGTATATTCAGTGGCAAAAAATGGGAAAGAATTAATTTAACAATGAGACAAATGAATTGTAGCTAGTTAAAAAGGAAGAAAAGATTTTTGTTCAGGTTAGTTGATACTGAGGTTGATAGGAGAATGATAATCTGATTGGAAGGGTGCTATCCTTTGAGGTAACATTTCAGAATGTCAGTGTGAGGCGCAGCCCCCTTTATGTTTTAAGGGATGTCATAGAAAGGAACCTGTTGAAATAGTCACTTAGACATGAAATATTTTTTTTATTTTTGGAAAGTTTGGCTTCTTTTTTTTTAATGGTTAAGATAGTGAATTTTACTTATTTATTTCCAACATCATTAAGTTGTTATTGATATATAACATACGTGAGTTTAAGCTGTACAATATGATAATTTAAGTATATATTGCCAAATGATTACCACAATAAGGTTAGTTAACACTGCCATTTTCTCACATAGATACCATTTGTGTGTGTGTGTGTGTGTGTGTGTGTGTGTGTGTGTGTGTGTGTTTATAACATTTAAGATCTACTTTCTTAGGGCACCTGGTTGAGTATCCGATTCTTGATTTTAGCATTGTGAGATCAAGCCCTGCATCAGGCTCCGTGCTCAGCAGGGAGTCTGCTTGGGATTCACTCTCTCCCTCTTCCTCTGCTCCTTCCCTCCACACTTTCTCTCTCTCCTGAATAAATAAATAAATAAATAAATCTATCTTTAAAAAAAAAGAGATCTACTTTCTTAACAGCTTTCAAGTATATAATACAAAACTCTTAATTATAGTCACCATGCTGTTTATTAGAGTCCCAGAACTCATTCATCTGGAATAAGTATTCATCTGGAATAAGTATTCATCTGGAATAAGCTGGAAGTTTGTACCCTTTAACCAACATGCTCCTATTTCCCTCACCCCCTAACCTATGGTAACTACCACTTTTCTCTGTTTCTATGAATTTGGTATTTTAAAGATTATACATTTAAGTGATATCATATACTGTTTGTCTTTCTATGCCTAACTTATTTCACTGAGCATAATGCCCTGAAGGTCCATTCATGTTGTAGCAAATGGTAGGATTTCCTTTTTTTTAATGGTTGAATAATGTTCCAGTGTGTATGTATACCTCATTTTTTAATCCATTCATTATTGATGGATCCTCAGGTAGTTTCCATGTCTTGGCTGTTGTGAATAATGCCTCAGTGAACATGGTGGTGTATATAATTTTTTGAGATGGTGATTTCATTTCCTTTGGATATATATTGAGAAGTAGAATTGCTAGGTTATCATAGTTCTATTTTAAATTTTTTTGAGGAACTTCCGTACTGGTTTCCATAGTGGCTGCACCAACTTACATTCCCACCAGTAATGGGAACCCACCAGGGTTCCTTTTACTCCATAACCTGGTCAACACTTGTTAGTTCTTATCTTTTTGATAATAATCATTCTAACATATATGAGGTAAAATCTCATTATGGTTTTGATATGCATTTTCTTGATGATTAGTGATGTAGAGCATCTTTTCATGTACCTGTTGGCCATTTGTGTATCTTCTTTGGAAAAATGTCTGCTCAAGTCTTTTGCCCATTTTAATCAGATTATTTTTGCCATTAAGTTTCTTAGATATTTTAGATAAATGATTTGCAAGTATTTTCTCCCATTCCATAGGTTGCTTTTTCATTTTGTTGCTTATTTCTTTTGCTGTGTAGAAGCTTTTTAGTTTGATGTAGTTCTATGTACTCTCATGGTACAAAAATTATGATAAGGCAAATTCTGTAAAATACTAGAATTTGGTGGATCTGGAGTACAAATATTTTGAAGTTCTTTGTACTGTTCTTGCAAGTTTTCTATGCCTAAAAAGATTTCTAAAAAACTATAAAGGGGTAGTCCAAGATGGTGGCATAGGAAGATCTTGACCTCACCTCCTACCACAGATACAACAGATCTACAGTTACATATGGAACAGTTCTCTCTGAAAAAGACTGAAAACTAGCTGGAAGCTTCTCCATAAGAAAGAATAAAAGGGCTACACTGAGATAGGTAGGAGAGGTAGAGCCACAGTCTTCCTGAAATCTTACTCCCAGCATAGGATCTCATAAATATGGAGCTTCTCCTTGAGAGGGATGAGTTCATTTAATACCTATCTTCCTCAGACTCTTCCAAAAAATTGAAAAGGAGGAAACACTTATAAACTCATTTCTCAAGGCCAGCATTACCCTGATACCAAAACCAGAACAAGACACCACAAAAAGAAAGAAGTACAGACCAACATTCCAAATGAACACAGAGGCAAAAATCCTCAACAAAATATTAGCAACCGAATTCAATATTATATTAAAAGGATCTTACACCATGATCAGGTGGGATTTATTCCAGAGATGCAAGGATGGTTCAGTATCCACAAATCAATCAATGCAGTACACCACATTAACAAAGTGAAGAATAAAATCATATGATCATCTCAATAGATGCAGAAAAAGTATTTGACAAAATTCAGCAACCATTTATGTTAAAAACTCAACAAAGTGAGTATAGAGGAAATGTACTTCAACATAATAAAGACCATATATGACAAGCTCACAGCTAACATCATACTCAGTGGTGAAAAGCTCAAAAGTTTTCTTGTAACAACAGGAATAAGACACGTATGCCCACCTTTGCCACTTTTATTCAACATAGTATTGGTAGTACTAGCCAGAGCAATTAGGCAAGAAGAAGACATAAAAGGCATCCAAATCGGAAAGGAAGATGTAAAACCATCGCTATTTGTGGACATGAGTTTATATATACAGAACTCTAAGGACTCCATCAAAAAACTGTTAGAACTAATAAGCAAATTTTATAAAGTTGCAGGGTACAAAATCAGTATACAAAAATTGGTTGTTTCTATGTACTAACCACTAACTATTAGAGAAATTAAGAAAATAATCCCATTTACAATTTCATCGAAAAGAATAAAGTGCCTAGGAGTAAATTTAACCAAGGAGGTGTAGGGCTTGTACACTGAAAATTATAAGGCATTGATGAAAGAAATTGAAGTAGACACAAATAAATGGAAAGATAGTCTGTGTTCGTGCATTAGAAAAATTAATATTGTTTAAATATCCATATTGGCCAAAGCAATCTACAGATTCAGTGCTATCCCTAATAAAATTCCAATGACATTTTTTATAGATAATATAAAGAATCCTAAAATTTGTATGTAACCACAAAAGATCCTGACTAGCCAAGCAGTCTTGAAAAAGAACAAAGCTGGAGGCATCATACTCCTTGATTTCAAACTATATTACTTAGTAATCAGAACACCATGGTACTGGCTTAAAAACAGACACATAGGAACAGAATACAGAGCCCAGAATTAAGCCCATATATATATGGTCAGTTAATTTACAACAGAGGAGGCAAGAATATACAATGGGAAAGGGCAGTCTCTTCAATAAATGGTGCTGGAAAAACTGGACAGCTATATGCAAATGAATGGAACTAGACCACTGTCTTAAAGCATTCACAAAAACCCAAAATGGATTGAAGACTTGAATCTAAGACTGTAAGTTTCAGAAGAAAAAATAGATAGTAAGTTTCTTGGCATCAGCCTTGGCAGTGGTTTTTTTGGATCTGATTCCAAAAGTAAAGGTACTAAAAGCAAAAATTAACAAGTGGGACTACTTCAAACTCAAAAGCTTCTGCACAGTGAAGAAAACCATCAACAGAATGAAAAGACAACCTGTGGAATGGGAGAAAATATTTGCAAATGATATATCCCATAAGGTTTAATATCTAAAATGCATAAAGAACTCCTACAACTCAATAGTGAAAAAAACAATCTATTAAAAAGGACATGAATAGACATTTTTCTAAAGAAGACATATAGCTAGCCAATAGGCACATGAAAAGATGCCCAACATCACTAATCATCCGGGAAATGCAAATCAAAACCACAATGAGATACCACCTCACACTGGTTAGAATAGCTATTATCCAAAAGATTAAGAAATAACAAGGATGATGAGGATGGGGAGAAAAAGGAACCCTTCTGGTATGCTGCTGGTGGGACTGTATAGTGGTGTAGTCACTACGCTAGACAATATGGAGGTTCCTCAGAAAAACTACTAGAACCACCATATGATCCAGAAATTCCATTTCTGGGAGGGTGTTGAGTATAGCTTTGCATTCTCCTTGGCAAACCCTATCCAGAACTATGCCACCCAGCAGAATTTATATGAAGATGCCACAGAAGCTGCTTGTTTGAAACCTAAACCTCAGAAAACACCAAAAGCAAGGCAGACCAATTTCTCTCATGATTATAGATGTAAAAATATTAATAAAATAATGCAGTTGAGAAGGCGGTGCTTAGTAAATGTGTATCAGATTACAACCAAGATTTTTTTTTCAGGGTTAAGCAGATGGTCAGTATTAGAAACACATAACTCACTTTATCAATAGATCAAAAAAAGATTAATGTAATTATTTTAATATAGTGCCAAGTATATTTGATGAAATTTAACATTAAATCCTGATATAAACATTGTTTTCTAAAAATATATTTCTGTAACATTTTGAAAAAGCCAAATCATACTCAAAGATTAAAAGCCCAAAGCGTTTCCATTAGAATCAGAATTCTCCCATTCGATAGTGGACACAATAATGCTACATTTCAGAGTTGTTGTGAGAAGAGAAAAAATGCTGAAAATGGCTAATAAGCATAAATGAAATAAGATGGAAGTAATGAAGTCAAGTATATAAGTCATTACACTAAATGTGATTGTAGAGAATTTTCCTATTACACACACACACACACACACACACACACTCATACACTTGAATTATTGGCAATTTGCTGGTATGAAAGACATGATCTTTAAGCTTGACTATCAAACTGTATTTGATCCAAAGATAGTGCACATCATAAAGGCTCCATAAATGTTATATCATGCATGCTTCTTTGGTTAAAGTCATATAACCATAAGAGCTTTCAAATATGTATGAAATTACGGGCTATTTATCATTATGATTATTATTAAGATTATTAGTTACCTAAATAGAGATATAAGCTCAGTATGCACCAAGGAAATATTGACACATCTTTCATGTAGATGAGTTATGAATGATGTAGTATGTAATGACTAGATAGAGACTAATTCTTACTGGCCAGAAAATAATCCCTGAAACACAGATTCTTGCTGGTATTGGAAAAATTCCTTAGAAAGGCATTTACAAAGTAAATAATTTATACCATCTTCTTGCCCTATAAAATGCTTGGGAAGTCTTATAAGGGTCAAGCTGTTAGGTTTTGAGAAAAAATTTTTAAAAAGATAAACCATGAAACTCTGACATAATGAAAAACCAGTTAAAGAACTGCTAAATTGAGTACAGTTTCTCCAACAAAATATTTACAAAGCAGAGCATCTGCTTATGAGATACGAAATTCAGACATTCTTTAAAAAATATTCTATGACATCAAATTACTTATATGACTTATTAGTTCATTTCATGGGCATTTCCTTTCCTTTCTAACACTTCCCACAATTGTAGATTAAGTTTTTGTGAGGTGTTTTTTCAATGTCTACTTCTCTTACTAGACTCTAAACTTAAAAAGAACATGCTAGGTTTGTGCACAATTATAATCTTGAAGTTAGAGGGCTTGGCATGGAGTAGTACTCCATCCACATTTACTGATGGATGAACCAATAAATATATGAACTGGTCAAGTCAATAAATTGAATTGTTAGTAGATTTAAATAATTATATTGCTCCCCACATAGCCTTCACCCCACTCTTATTCTTTGGTGATTGACAGATTAAAATAAAAAGATTGCTTTTATGATTGTCTCTTCACTAGGACCAAACAAAATTGCTGGTACCAGGATGAAATAAGTTTTTATTAAGGCAGCATGGATGAAAGAAGTGACTACCTGGTGTGTTTAGGCTGGGCATTAGTATGATGACCATAATTATGAGTTGGGTCTGACAATTGGCTTAAGTAGCTATTTTTAAAAAGATCATGAAAAATTCATTACAACTAAGGAATAATTAAGTGGCTAAACCCATGCTGTGAGAGGAGAACTATGCAGAATGGTTATAATTCTTATTTAATGTGGTTCTGGTACTTTTTTTTCCAAACCCTCCCCATTAGAATAATGGACCTGTGGTATAAGCAAACATTTCTTCAAATCTTAGGAGGGAGCCTTCCCTTTTCTATCATAATTTTACTTTGATATTCTCCAGTGTTCTACTTCTGAGTTCTGCATTATCTGTTGCCTAACTGCACCAGAGCTTTTGTACAAATTACAGGTAATTCTCTGTCTCCTTTTGTAAATGCTCAAATTTACACACATTAAGTTCTAAGTACATAATTTTTATTAATTATATTTCTATAACTCTAGGTATCACCAATCTCAACTGCATAAAAAATTATATGGAAGTCCCCAATGTTCTTTCAAAGATCCTTGCAACTGGTTACTTGGTTACTCCAGGAATGGTTCTTGTGAATTTGCTGTGACCTTTTGGCCTGTCTTCATCTGGTCCCTGTTGCAAGGAGGTGCAGTGATAGAATGAAAAGGTTTTATTTCCTCCCTATTCCTTAGCATTTTGGTTAGAAAGAAGAGAGCATCTTCAAGACTAACTGTAATCTGAATATTGCTCTGATTTAAAATGTGCCTGGGATTTTGTTTTTATTCAGGTTTGGAAAGATCGGGAGATGATTACCATTATAAAGATGGCTTGTTACCTAGAGTTCCCAAGAGGAGGAGGAATGCCATGCCATGCAAAGCCAATGAGGAAGCAACGGTTTTGGTCAGGAGGCAGAAGGAATGAGGGGGAAATCATTGGTCAGAATCTTTATTGTGGTTTCCATGGGAAGGAATAGGTGAGGCAGGGTAAACAGCTTAGCAGGCTTGAAAAGGGCTGGATAGTTTGAATAATTTTGGCAGTCTGGGCTGTTCGGGTGTTCCCTAATTTTCCAGTTTCTGGCCTTGGGGTGATTTAGGGCAGGGGGAATATTGGGTTTGTGTATGGGAGTTAAACCAAGAAGGTGGTCAGAGGTATGGGTTCTGGATGGGTTGGTTTGGAAAAGCAAAGGTGTGGCCTTGTTAAGTTGTTTGCTATCTCTAAGAATTGGAGTCATGCGAGGGGTAGTCTCTCCCCAGTCAGCAAGACCCCAGATGCCAGAAAATACAGAAAACAAGAAAATATAGTAATTATATGCTCCTTCACTACATTATAGTACTTGCAAGGTATTCTTGACCCGTAAGTCTCCTTCCTGTCAGAAATATCACTACCTACTGCAGCAGATTTATTGTCTCTTAACTCTTTCATGTCCATTATGCATTGGTTTCATGCGCATGACTCTGATATAAGAGATAAAATATAATGCAATCAGCCTGACTATGTAGACTGATAAAAAGTTATTTAAAAAATCGAATCTTAAAAAGAAATCAAAAGCATTTAAATTATTGCTCTGTCAGTATGGAAAATCAGTCAGAGTCATTTTAGTTCCTCATGGCTGTAAGAGCTCTGACCTATGGATCTAAAGGGCAAATTCTTCTTCACAGTCCTCTGATGAACTCAAATTAAATGGAATGAATTTAGAACGCTTAGCATAGAGCCAGGCTCATATTGGATGCTCAGTAAAAGTTAGTTCCTTTCCCCCTTTCAGCCTAACTAACTTTTTAACATCAACAACCCAAACAACATTAAGTATCTGGTAAGACATCCAAATGGCCAACAGGCACATGAAAAAGTGCTCAACATCATTCGGCATCAGGGAAATCCAAATCAAAACCTCAATGAGATACCACCTCACACCCGTCAGAATGGCTAAAATTAACAAGTCAGGGAACGACAGATGTTGGCGGGGATGTGGAGAAAGGGGAACCCTCCTACACTGTTGGTGGGAATGCAAGCTGGTGCAACCCCTCTGGAAAACAGTATGGAGGTTCCTCAAACAGTTGAAATTAGAGCTACCATTCGATCCAGCAATTGCACTACTGGGTATTTACCACAAAGATACAAATGCAGGGACCCGAAGGGGTACGTGTACCCCAATGTTTATAGCAGCAATGTCCACAATAGCCAAACTGTGGAAAGAGCCAAGATGCCCATCGACAGATGAATGGATAAAGAAGATGTGGTATATATACACAATGGAATATTATGCAGCCATCAAAAGGAATGAGATCTTGCTATTTGCAACGACGTGGATGGAACTGGAGGGTGTTATGCTGAGTGAAATAAGTCAATCAGAGAAAGACATGTATCACATGACCTCACTGATATGAGGAATTCTTAATCTCAGGAAACAAACTGATTGTTACTGGAGTGGTTGGGGGTGGGAGGGATGGGATGGCTGGGTGATAGACATTGGGGAGGGTATGTGCTACGGTGAGCGCTGTGAATTCTGCAAGACTGTTGAATCACAGATCTGTACTTCTGAAACAAATAACGCAACATATTTTAAGAAAAAAGGAAAAGAAGAAGATAACAGGAGAGGAAGAAAAGGGGAGTATGTCAGAGGGGGAGACGAACCATGAGAGATGATGGACTCTGAAAAACAAACTGAGGGTTCTAGAGGGTAGGGGGTGGGGGGATGGGTTAGCCTGGTGATGGGTATTGAGGAGGGCACGTTCTGCATGGAGCACTGGGTGTTATGAACAAACAATGAATCATGGAACACTGCATCAAAAACTAATGATGTAATATATGGTGATTAACATAACAATAAAAAAAATTAAAAAAAAAAGTATCTGGTATCCACTTGACAGTTAATACTCTTTAAAAGATCAGATATTCTGCAAAACATTAACAACAAAAGGTACAGTTTCCTTGAATCTTTTTTTCCCCTTGGTTGTTTTATATATTAACCATTATAAGCTTTTTAAGAGGATAAAAGTTTCTGGTACTCTAAGAAATAGAGAAATTAAACATTTATATAGTTAAGTTGTTTAATACTCTTAAATTTGGATTTAATGTCTGTGTGCTTATTTACTTACATATAAACAGTTCTTAATTTCCTTTCATATCAATGATTGACTTAATGAATAGATTGTTTATTATCTCCCATGATGCAGCCTTGAAATGTTTTCTTATAAATCACTGAATATTCTAAGGCTGCATGACTGTGTCTCTTTAGTATTTTAATGTATCTGGAAGTCTGGGAAAAGAAAAAAGATCTTAAACAATGCCCTCCATTCCTTTTAATAGCATGGCCACAAATGCTCGTTTTGCTGTAGCGTCAAAATGATGAATAACTGCTGTACTTAGTCATATATTTGCAGTGGCAAATTAGGAGTCTTTGGATGTGAAAAACCACATTAAGCTTCCTTCAAACAAGCTTCCTTACTCTTTAATTCTAACTGTAATGGAACAACTAGTGTTAGCAATAAGAGGTCACTTCGAAATGATGGTATAGAAATGCTACTCTTCAGTTCATGATGGGACCTAAGATTAATGAAGTTCTTTAAATCCCCAAACCTCATAACCAAATACTATTCAAAAGCCAGGTCTCTGAAAAGAATACATAATGAGGAACACATTCTAACATTCTAACACATAAAGGAAGGTATGATTGTCTATATTTTAGTTTAATATTTTAGGAAAATTAGGATGAAATACTAAAATGCATCATATTTGATCCATCATCTGTAATAAAAATTCAATTATATATGAATAGTTTATATCCAATAATTTTTATAAATTAGTTTATATTTAGTAATCCAATTACAAAAATCTTTTTATATTTTGGTTTTCTCTTGATTGTCTATAGGCTAGACCTTGAAAATATTTAATTTCTAAAAATTGTGAGGATGATGTATAAAAAATTTTTTATGTGCTGCCTCTCTTTCCTCTGTCTTTGTCACTCTGTTTCTGTCTGCCTTGATAATACAGTAAGTTCATGATGGGACATAAGATTAATGGATTAACTCTAGTTTGATTTTTCCAATGGAAATCAAGTTTGTTTCATTCTTATTTTCATTCCTAATATTGCTTGGCCAGTGATCTTACAAATGACAGAAGATGGACTCGCTAAAAGAGTTTGGTCGGAACAAGCTACAGGAATTTGAGCTTTAGGAATCTTTATAATCCCATTTAGTCTAAACTCTATTTTAGAGTTGAGGGAGAAAGTGTGATCGAGAGATGTTGTCATTTGTTTAAGAGTGTTGAGCTATTTAATGGTGAAACAGTCCTCATGATTCCAAGTCCGGTACTCTCTCTACCAGACTCAACTGTTAATATCATCACTGCTTATTCCAAGTGCTAAAGAAAGTGTTGCTCTGTGGCAGGGGGTATAAATGCAAGGGCTGTCTGGGTAGGCAAATGAGGAATTAACATTTCCACATTAGACCCCCATTTAAGAAAAAAAACAAAACAAAACTGTGGCTCTATCAGCCTGTAGCTGCTTGAAACTCTATGTCGTTCACTCTCTGTAACAAACAAATTCAATTATTTGATCAACATGGCTAGCCAGATCAGTCCAAAAACATTAAAGTAGAACAAATCCTTAATCTGACTTATTTTAAAACTTAACTGTCTTTTGATTTATTTGAATTCATAAAAAATAGTATAAACTTAGAGATAGTTGGTGGAATCTATGAAATTATTTCTGTAGTTTCCTAAATCTATATTTTTTTTCATTTTACTTTTAACTTATGAAATGCAAGAGTCACCAGTTGAGATAACTATATTAACAATTTGAACATTAGAAAAGAACATTTTTATTTCTGCTAGGGAAACAATTCCATATTTTTCCGGTCTCCAAAATTCTAATTAGTTCCTGTTTTTTTAATGGCAAGGTTAAATTAAAACAAAACAAAACACTGGAATTCCAAAAAGAGATGCTGCTACTCTTTTCTTTAGCATTAGATACAAAAATAGAGTGTTTTCAACAATTTGAATAAAGATCGGTTAGCACCAATGGCATCCTAATCTATAATCCAAATTTTCATTTAATTTCATGGTGGAGAGTGCTATATAATTTGTTAGCATATGTTACCTTCATACTGTCAATAAATTATGATATCATTTGAACACCTTTAAAGATTAATTCAGGATATAGATTTTCATTTTCAATGTGATTTGTATCACAAATGTAGTCCTCTTGGGCTCAACTCCCAAAGCATAAATAAAAGGAAAAAATATTTTCCTCTTTTCAAAGCATCTTAAACATATTAAACACAGTATTCTTCTGAATGGTACAGCACTACTGCCTTGTACTTCTTCCCTTCTGCACGATAGAAAAGTGAGACATTTATGATAAATGCAATCAAATGATTTATTCATTGAATTACTCCCCATCTATTTATGCTTGCATTTTTGGGGAATCAATAGAATAATTATTCTTTAGGGAATCTTAATTTATTTTCAAAATAAAAAAATGTATTTTAGAAAATAATTGCAACTACTACTTGGGCATGTACAAAGTTCAGCTACAGAGAGAATCCTAAAAAGCAATCAGCTTTTATTTATAGTTGATAAGGTAAATTTTGATCCACAATAAATATTTTATTCTGTAAGCGTAAATTAACAAGGTATATAATCCACCTTGCTATAAAAGAAAAAAAATCTGAATGTATATGTGTTGTGCTTTTTAAAGCCTTAATATTTTCTTATTTTTAGCTACAATCTTTTCTTGCACCAAAAGGAAGAACTCTCTCATTATAGATGTTAAATAGTAGGGTGTCCTTGAAAGAGTTTTAATCTTTAGGAAATTATTTCTTAAGTGAGCTCTTTCTGTGGTAGTGGTGTTGGAAGTGGGGAAAAGAGCAGAAAAGAGATTAGGATCTAGATAAGTTTTTTATTATGAACAAAAATCCAAGTATCTCTTGATAGAAAACTTTGTAGTTACTATGCAATCAGGCCAAGAAATTCAATATAAAACTTCAGACTCAATAAACCTCACACAGTTCATGCTAAATTCCCCTAATTGCCAATGAATAGTACACTCCCGCAAAGAAAACCAGAAAGGTCATGCTAAATTACACAGGCTCATGCTGTTCTGCAAATCCATTGTACCTTGCATCTCTGTCTTGTTGTGTCTGCCGTGCAATTTTCTGAACTTTACTCAACTTTACCACCTACTGGTTATCCAATTCTAATCCACAGAAGCAAATATTCACATAGCCTGACCTTCAGTAAAGTGTAAGAAGGCTGGAAGGGCAAGAGAATTCAGAGACGAAATAATAGTGACCATGTCTTATAAGTCATAGGAATAATTTAATTTTTTTCTTATTTTAACTGGGGCAGGGAGTAAGAATGATAAAAAGAAATTGGCTTTTAAGTTTGAATAATTTATAGTAGAGCCCTAGAAAATGTCCATTAATTCAGTTTTTCATGACTTCTATGCGGTAAGAAGATGTAAACATGTTACAATAGTAGCAAGACTTCTTTTTAAAAAAGCAGGAAGGGATCACTTTCTGTAATTTGAGGGCTAAGAGAAAACCATAAAGAAAATTGCAGTGGTTCTTTTCCTTTCAGTCTTTTAAATCCTTCCCCCAGACCAACTCTTTTATCTAGAACACCTAAAAAGAATGCATTGAGAAGTGTCTAGTGTGTTGCCTCTTGACCTCCACAATCCTGAAAATATGCACACAGCTGTTACCCTCCCAAGAAAAGAAGTGTTTGAGAAGTAAGACAGAGGGAAAGAAAGAGATAGGAAAATGGAAAGGCAGAAGAGGAGGATTTTGTTGGTAAAAGACAAAGTTTGCCCTTGGTTAATTCATTTCCTCTTCAGCTCCTCACTTTCTTTCTTTCCTTACACCATGGCACTCTTTAATCTCTCCTCCTCTGTCAAAACTGGCTACCACAGAGGCTCTCGAGTCAGTCTTTTCAACTTTGTGGTAAATTGAAGTCAGATTGCTACTCTTTTCAAATTATATTTGCATATTTAAACTTAATATATAATTGCGGAATACAAGATTTGTTTTCTGTTAAAGGATTTTTTAGGCACCAATAGTCAACTAGAGGAAGGTTTATTATTTGGGATGTTGTGCAGGAGTATAAAATTATATACTTCAGTAATAAAACTTACTGAACTCTACATTGATTTACCTTAAACTTTCCTGAAAGCATATAAAACTAATGTCTGTCTGCTTTGAGGTAATTACCACCTGTAACATCAATTAAGAATTTTAAAGATTAGTAATATGTTAAAATAAAATAAAACGAAATAAAATTCCAGAGTGTAAAAACTGCTGTTTGAATAGGAGATTTTAGCATCTCTGAAAAGTCTCTATGCTTGTGTATTGAAAAATTTTGTTCACATTCTTTTGGTAAGGGAGGGATAAGGAATGATAATATTGATTTTCCTGAGTATCTGCTCAGTGCCAAACACTCTTCTAGACACTTTCACATACAATTTTTTTTTACTCTAATAATTACTTCTTTAAAAAAATAGCACAATAATTATTTTTAAGGATTTTGGAAGTTAAAGTTTTTTAAAAATATTCTTTTTGGTTATCTGAAATTCTAAAGTAAAAGTCTTATAAATGATATAAAATTAGTAGCCTTTTAAAGGCATCACATTTTTGCCCTTACATCACTGGGTCTTCCAATAGAGAAAAGTATGTAGTATGGAATGTTTTCTAAGAACTTGTGTGATATTTGCAAACTTTTCTTATTATTTAATTACTTTTAATTTGTGAAAGAGTAAATTTTTTAAACATGTAATATATTGGGAGGAAAACTATATTCTTTTTTCCCAAATATTTGTGATTTCATTAGTACTATTGATGTGTGGGTCCTGGAATAGTATTCCATTTACCCATCTTATGGGACTTGGTGTTGATTTAAGTAACTCCAGAGAGTGACTTTATACAAGGGGACAAAGGTTCCTAACCATAGACTAAAAGCAGAGTCAGTGGGCCCTAAAAATTCCAGGTGTGTTATATGGAGGATGATGTAATGTTAAGTGCATGATGTCAGGTGCTTGTCATACCCTGGGAAAATGAACCACTATCGTGTTTTGTAGTGGATCATAAAAAGAATTAGATATGCTAATTTAACAAGATGTTTTGACTCCATGGTCACATAGTGAAGTGGTCGATAAGTTACTTGTAACTGGCAAGAATATGCAACTGGCTTAAATATGTTTATTATGAAGTGATAGGCACTTCAAATTCTCATAAGCTTTCACCCATTTTCCATAGAATGGTTTTGTCATATTTATTCTCATTGACTGTGAAGTGGACCCTAAACTGATTAACATCCAGACTTTTTCAAAACTTTGGCAAGATATTCTCTTGAAAATAAACCCTTCATTAACTTTAGAGATGACAGCTGTGTCCATAATTCTTTAAGCAGATCAGAAATGTTTTTGCAATGCAACAAAAGGTCAAAGACAGAAAGCTCACTTTTAATAGACCATTTCTTTAAGCATGTTTTTCCTCAAAAAGTTTATATTAAAATGCAGTATATCTATTTCTTCTACTTCAGGTATTAATTATTTTGACAAGCAATGGGAAGTCTCAGGAATATGTGAACTGATGAAAACAAAAGCAATGATGTTTCCAAGGATACACCTGACAGCTCTTAGGGGATCTAGAGAAATGAGAGCAGAATTACAATGATTTCAAGTGTTTTAGTAAATATACTCAGGCAATTTAAAGGTGCAAAAAATCATCAGGTTTATACTGAACTTAGATCTTTTCTGAATGCATAGTAACTCTCTTATGTAATTTTTTAGTGCTATAAATTTCTATTATAATGATTTGACTTTCTATTATGAAAAAGTATACTTAGTATAGATTTATATATTGAAACTTAGTTTTATATGTAGTAATAACTATGTCTTGTAGTAATAACAAGTCTATAAAATACTTGTCTGGATTACTAAATCTTAAATTTGGAGAGTTCTGTTAACAGAGTTTCCTTAGTAACCCAGTTAATTTTTATAATAGATCTTTATTTATTATTTGGTATATTTTTCTATCTTAGATTTTTGTACTTTCTTTTAATACTAGAACTAAATTTCCCCTACGGAAAGGTAGATGCTTAAAGCTCAATTATTTTATTAATCAAAATAAATAAATCGACTACATTAAGAAGCTTGAAAAGGTTATGGGAATTTCTAGGGATCCTTTCATTTATAAATTATGGTGGGATTTTTCACCTATTTTTCCATTATCCTGAGATTGAAGCAGTATCATAGATTTCACTATTATTAATGTTGTAGTGACTTCTGAATTATAATGAGATATTAAGAACAGGCTGTTTTATCATTTTTTAAAGATTTATTTATTTATTTGACAGAGAGAGACAGGGAGAGAGGGAACACAAGCAGGGGGAGTGGGAGAAGGAGAAGCAGGCTTCCTGCTGAACAGGGAGCCTGATGTGGGGCTCCATCCAAGGACCCTGAGATCATGACCTGAGCCGAAAGCAGATACTTAACCGACTGAGCCACTCAGGCGCCCCAAGAACAGCCTGTTTTAATGCTACCAACCCATCCATATGTTCTAGATGGATAGAGCACATTCTGTACTGAGGCTTTAAAAAAGGGGGGAAAAAAGGCAAATTTATTAGCATACCAGACAAACAAGGAAGTGTCATTAAAACTCTGCACATCCTGTTTCCTAAGGCAGGGTACTCTCAGGTAACAGGAACTCTTCCCCTAGAGGTGTATTCGACTGGCTGCAAAAGAGACTGGCTCTAGAGGAAAAGGTTTGAGCCTACAGTGGTGCCCACACAAGACAGGTGGTATTAACCAGTAGCAGCAATTCTGTTTCATATCAGAATCCTCCTATAGTATTCTTTCGTTCCTGTCTGTTAGGGCAAGATCAGCTTCCCACTGCTCCATCACCCCAATGCTGCTACATCAAAAGCTAAGGCTTACTTCTCATTTTCCTTTAAGATCTTTTAAAGAAATGTGGCTCTAACTATTTATGGATCAAATCATTTTATTAGGGATACAAAATTAATTAATCAATTAATTAAATTCCAGTATAGTTAACATACAGTGTTATATTAGTTTTGGGTATACAAGATAGTGATCCAACACTTCCATACATCACCCGGTGCTCATCACAAGTGCCCTCCTTAATCCCCATCAGCTTTCTAACCCATTCCCCCACTCCCCTCCCCTCTAGTAACTATCACTTTGTTCTCTATAGTTAAGAGTCTGTTTCTTGGTTTATCTCTCTCTTTTCTTTTCCTTTGCTTGTTTTGTTTCTTAAATTGCACATATGAGTGTGAAATCATATGGTATTTGTCTTTTTCTGACTGACTTATTTCATTTAGCATTATACTCTGTAGCTCTATCCATGTTGTTGCAAATAGCAAAATTTCATTCTTTTTTATGGCTGAATAATATTCCATTGTAAATATATACCACCTCTTTATCCATTTTTCTATTGATGGGCACTTGGGCTGCTTCCATAATTTGGCTATTATAGATAATGGGGTACATGTATCCCTTTGAATTACATAGGGGTGCATGTATCTCTTTGAATTAATGTTTTTGTATTTTTTGTGTAAATACCCAATAGTGTGGTTACTGGATCATAGGGTAATTCTATTTTTAACTTTTTGAGGAACCTCCATACTGTTTTTCACAGTAGCTGCACCAGTTTTCATTCCCACCAACAGTACATGAGGGTTCCTTTTTCTCCACATCCTCTCCAACTCTTCTTTCTTGTGTTGTTGATTTTAGCCATTCTGACAGGTAGTGAGGTGATATCTCATTGTGGTTTTGACTTTCATTTCCCTGATAATGAGAGATGTTGAACATCTTTTCATGTATCTGTTTGCCGTCTGTGTGTCTTCTTTGTAGAAATGTCTGTTCATGTCTTCTGTCCATTTTTAAGTTAGATTATTTGTTTTTGGGGTGTTGAGTTGTGTAAGTTCTTTATATATGTTGGACACTAACCCTTTATCAGATAAGTCATTTGCAAATATCTTCTCCCATTCTGTAGTTTGTCTTTTAGTTTTGTTGATGTTAAGGACATTACTGCTTATATTCTTTTCTTGGATTTTTAGGTTTTAGGTCTCACATTTAGGTCTTTAATACATTTTGAGTTTATTTTTGTACATAGTGTAAGAAAGTGATCCAGTTTCATTCTTTTGCAAATGTTGCTGACCAGTTTTTCCAACACCATTTGTTAAAGAGAACATCTTTTTTCCATTGGATATTCTTTCCTGCTTTGTTGAAAATTAATTGGCCACATAATTGTGGATTTATTTCTGGGTTTTCTATGTTGTTCCATTGATCTATATGTCTCTTAGGGATACAAAATGTAAATAATATGGGAACCTTAGCATTTTTGAATTCCTATCACATGTACCAGAAAAAGATTATCTTTAATTTTCCAAGAGAAGTAAATTTCAAATCAAAATCTATTCAACATGACTCAGTTTTTGTTTTCTCAAACTGAGATAAAATCGCTTTTTAATCATTAAGCACTTACTAGACATGACTTTTTCTCTCAATTGCAAAACAAAAATACTCTGTAACTTTTAGACAAGAAACCTAATACACAATTCATTTATAAGTAGGAGTTAAAGATTCTTAAAACTTGCTGTCATCATCTTTATTAAAAAGAATGAAATGTGATTAACAATAACATTAACAATAACAAATCATTCATGTCTTCCAAAAAATGGTCATGAAAAATTTGTTCAGATAGGGATGATTATCTTCTACATAAAAATATTCATATATATCTCCATTGGAAGGAAGAGGAACAAATATTCCTGGATATCTTGCTTACCAGTGAGAAAACTTCTCCAACAGCTCCCCCATGCTTTCTTTTAAAGAAAGAAGAGAGAGGGGTAGATTTGGGGTAGCCAAACAATGACATCCTCTGCTATATGTAAGGTCAAGTAAAGCAGTAATTAAGGATCAGACTCAAGTTACATGTTGAGGTTAAGGAATTTATAGATGAACAATAAGGAAGTGTAGTCAAGAAGGTAGTTAAGTGTTCATAAAATGGCTAAGCTAAGATTGTCCAAGGGAAAATAGAGATAACAATTCAGAGGCTAGGACAGGAAGTAGGTGGTATTTTCAGGAGCAGAACACCAAAATTTAGTATCTGCTAATGCCCAAGGATGACTTCTACCCACCCACCCACCCAACCCCGACCAAAAGTGAAAACCTTTTTTGCAAACCTTTGTCTTCTCTTCTGGTTTATAATAGTTCATAAAATATTAGTTTGAATTATCATAAATATGGTTTAGTGATACCCGTCTTGCTTTCCTAGTTGACTTTTCATTGCAGGGACTCTTTGTCAGAGGAGAACTCTAATCTATTATTACTTTACTTATGGTCATTAACTTACTCTTTCCACAAACATTTGTTAAGGACACATTTTGTGCTATGGTTCATGGTGTTAGGTCCTGAGATTCCAAAGGTGTTCACCGTTGGAGGAGGCACATATGTAAATTTATAATTGTGGTAGAAAATAATATGTTTTATATTTGTAAACCCTTCATTGTAGCAGAGCGTTTTCTGGAGAGGTCAGGAGTGGCTTCATAGAAAAGGTGTCTAATTTGAATTCTGGTGGTTAAATTTGACTGGTAGAGAAGTTGGGTAGGCTATTTCTGGCAGAGGGAAAGCCTTATAAAGGTATAGAAATCTAAAATAACATGTCTAATTCAGAGAACTTTATGATATGATAGCATCATAGGTACAAGATAAGAAATAGGAGTCTGGAGAGGCAAATTTTGATCAAATCAGGACACATATGATGCTACAAAGTATAACAAATGAAAAGCCATCTTTGGGTTTTAAGTATGGGATGTATTTAAATTGTGGAAATATCACTTTAGTGGCAGTATGAAAAGTGGACTAGAGATAAAAAGAAATGAAAGAAGACCAGTTAGGAGGCAAATGCTGTAATACCAAAGAAAGATGAGGAGGGTTTAAATTTGGAGAGTGGCAGTGAGAAAGGATAAGGGAAAAGGTTATTAGGTAAGACTTGAGGACGAATTGCATTTAGAGAATAAAGGAAGCGGAAAGTCAGAATGCGTTGCATGTTCCTTCTTTGGGAGATTGTGAAGTAGATTATCCAGCTATAATAGAGTGTGGTTACACTTTAGGAGGAGAATGGCAAGTTCAGTTTGCACATACGGAGTATGAGATGCCTGTGAAATGTCTAGGCGGTTATACCCATTCACAGGTGGTTAGGAGAACAGTATAGGCTTGTTCTTAGGAGAACAGTATAGGCTAGATACAGATTTTGTGGTTATCAACGTGTAGAAGTTGGCAAATACTTGAATTAATACCCTTCAAGGGGATATAGTGAGATGAAAAGAGAGTAAGATTTATGAGGATAAGGGCTATATTTGTTTTCCTCATTGCTGTATTTCAAGGACAGCTAAGTACCAGATACGTAGTAACCTTTCAGTATATGCTTGTTTAAGGAACAAATAGTGAAGAGAAGCCAGAAAAGGAAGTAATGGGGAAAAGTAAGAGACAAAGGAGGATAATTAAGAGGAAAAACTTAGTGTCATGTACACCCAGGAAGGAGGTTCAAGAAAGGACTTGTCAACAGTGTTTAAAGCTGCAAAGGGGTTACACAAAATAGAAATTGTAAAATTAGAACATGCCCAAATACATGTATTTTATATTTATTTACATTCAATAAAATCTTAGTAGTGGAATGAATGTCAGACCATGTTTTTGGTAGATGAATTTCTTTTTATTCAACTTCAGATTTCCCTTATAATTCTCTGAAGTACATATTTATCAAAACCAACAAATGTACATTAAATAAGACTGTCAAGAAGCAAAATTATGTTTTGTTAAATGTAGGTTAAATTATATAATCAGTAATATACAGACACAAATGCAATCTGGGGCCTTAAGAGTGAAAACAAGTATTTTATTTTATTTTTTAACATGTTACAACCTTGTAAATTCTCATATTTCACAGAAAGGCAGCTAAGAGCTCTTAAGATATGAAAGAAAACTGAAAAAAAACAAACCTTTGGAAACGTTAACTCAGGGTAAATTCACATAAGGTGTTTTAAAGTGAAATAAGGAAACTAATTCTGCAGAATAG
Organism: Callorhinus ursinus; assembly: GCF_003265705.2. NCBI lineage: Eukaryota > Metazoa > Chordata > Mammalia > Carnivora > Otariidae > Callorhinus > Callorhinus ursinus. The sequence goes on along the minus strand of NW_027397068.1, from coordinate 38,864,549 downwards.
TTGTTCATTCGGGGCAGCTGGGTGACTCAGTTGGTTAAGTGTCTGACTCTCTCAGCTCAGGTCTTGATCTTAGGGTTGTGAGTTCAAGCACTGAGTTGGGTGGAGCCTACTTAAAAAAATAATAGTTGTTCATGCATTCATTCATTCAACAAATATTCATTGAGCACCTACTATGTGCCAAACACTGTTCTAGGTCATGGGGCTATAGCAGTAAATGAAGCAAACCTAGCTCATATCCTCTTAGACCATGCAGTTATAGGTGATACGAAAAGTATATGATTAAGAAAAGTTAGTATATAGTATATAACAAGATTTAATATGTGCCCTTATAGTACCAAAATATATATTGCAATAGTCTTACAGAAATGATATTTTTTAACTGCCTGAGGAAGTGCAATTTATTTTGAGAATTCAAAAATGAGTAGTTAGCTTGACATATTGGGAGTGGAGAGGTTTGGAGAGATCATCGTGAATGGAAAGGACGGCATATGCTCCCTTGGGTAGAAAGAAGCCAGCATATTGGGAGAATTGGAAGCAGAAGGCTTTATCTGGAACACCAGAGAGAGGAAAGAAATGTCTGGAGAGATGGGACAAAGAGCCTCAGGACTATGTTAAGAGTTTGATCTTCATCCTTTCATGAAAAGAATAAATGATTGTAAGTAGATGAGTGACATGAACAGATGGGAATTCTTTGAAAACTCTTTGTTTAGAGTATTAAAAAAACACAAAGCTAGGAAATGAAATAATATGCAAAGAAAGCAACTATCATACTTAAGCTATTATCTTCTATGATTAGGAATTTCTTCATAAAAAATTAGAAATGAGGGGCACCTGGGTGGCTCAGATGGTTAAGCCTCTGACTTCTGGTTTTGGCTCAGGTCATGATCTTAGGATCCCGGGATCAAGCCTGGCATGGGCGTAGGGTTCCTCACTCAGCAGGGAGTCTGCTTCTCTGCCTCACTCTCCCTCTGCCACCCCCCCCCACTCTCTCTCTAAAAAGATAACATTCTTTTAGGATTATTGGAGGATTAAATATGTAAAGTGCTTCATATGGTTTCCGATACATTATAGGAAATATTTTCCTTCTTAGTCTCTAGATAAGTAAAATCAAGTTAAATTGGTTGTCTGTTTACCACTTTGTCTAACAATTAATGCTGTTAATGCAGTAAGTTAATGCAGTAAGTTAATGCTAACTGACTGGCATTGTAAAGGGAAAAAGTAGAGGCTTTTCAAGAATATGACTTTCCATTCTGGGAATGTCTGTCATCTACCTATTAAGGAAGGAAGCCTGATATTATCAGAATGACATCCTTGATGGGCATTGGCCTTCAGAGGTACCCAGACCAGAAAGGCCTAAATCTAGAAGACCACCGTAATACAGAATTGCCTTGGGATATTTGCATTTGGATTGGGGTTAATTATAATTACCTGTAAGTCCCTCAGGAAATCACATCATATTAAAATCTTCTAAGGGGCACCTGGGTGGCTCAGTCAGTTAAGCTTCTGCCTTCAGCTCAGGTCATGATCCCAGGGTCCTGGGATCGAGCCCTGCATCAGGCTCCCTGCTCCGTAGGAAGCCTGCTTCTCCCTCTCCCACTCCCACTGCTTGTGTTCCCTTTCTCGCTGTGTCTCTCTCTGTCAAATAAATAAATAAAATCTTTAAAAATTTTTTGAAAAAATAAAATAAAATCTTCGAAGCACCCTGAGTATCCTGCTTCACTAGAGTAAACAACTTGAAGCCGTATCAAGCCTCATAATGGAAATTTTCATCATATTTGTGTCCTGAAAGCCTTGGTTGCTTAAAAAGTGTTGATAAAGCAGTTTGTAGCCATTTATAGTTTTGAAATTTTGAGTGATTTTTTAAAAGAAAATTCTCCAATACAGGTGCACATCACATATTGAAATTTAGGGTTTCTCTTTCAGATTGAAAAGGTACATAAAAGGGGGGTATTATTTAATATGCTTGGCAGTAATAGTGTTTGGGAGTGAATGAAAGCCTGCTAAGACTCTCTGTTAGCTTTCAAATGAGTATGGGAGCTATAGCACACAATATCCACTGACTTCTTTTCTGAGGAAATCCTTTTGGCAGAATGTCAAAACAGCAAACTCCAAAAGAAGTGCTTTTCTAGGAAAAAAAAAAGCAACAAGAAGCAGCAGCCATGACTATTAATTATTACATTATTTCAGAACACAATTCTTTTTTAAGCAGGCAGTGGTAGGAAAATATTCTAGCCTGGATAGCCATTTCTTTTGAAAATTAATCATCAAAACATGGTCATTAGGGCTCATATGTAGATGATAAGCATTTCGGGAAAAGTGCCTCTTCCATAATTCTCCAGGCTTGTGATGCTGTGAGCTGTTGATATTTTTGTTTCACTTATTAGTTTGTTCTAATGTAGACATATAATGCAGTCCTTAGGACTGACCTAAAAATTTGAATTAATTGAAATTGAACCCAGTGGAAATTGCAAAGTTTTCACTTACTATGAGGTTTTATACTTCACTGAAAAATCTGGAAATTAGTTAAAAGAAACAGAGACTAGTAAAGAAAAAAAATACTATGTTCCTTAGATAACTAAGAAAGGTAATCAACTAAAGGGACATATATCTTTTGAGCAAGATAATTAGAACTATTTAGATCAAAAAGATTTCTAGTTTAGCTCTTCAACCCAGGATCCATTAAAAAGAGAAGAGAGAGCTTATTTTACAGGTACTACCTGTCAGTTGCATTAACACTTTACATTGTTGGAATAATGGAGCACAAAAGCAACCAAGCTAGAAGACAGAAAGTGACAAATACATTGATTCCTGATTCATTGGCTGCCTGGAATCATAAAAATTCAGACATCATTCGCCAACAACAACAATTAGTCTTTTCAAATGTTTTGGAGGCTTGGAGAAATATCAAAGGAATTCTCATTAGTAGTAGTAGTGGTATCGTTTTTCCTGCTGACCGTTCAGTGTACATACATGTATACTAACAGTATGCTTACATCGGCACAAGAAAACATACGGCAGAATTTACAGGCAAAGGTGAATAACCAAGCCTATATCTGATTCTTAAGATGTATGCAGGTTTTTCTACTGACAAAAAATATAATTTGAAGCTAATCAATTTTGGTACTGTTATCATTAATTAAGAAAAGACATACCAAATAGTAAAAACACAAAACAGTAATGGTTATGTGCTCATTTTGTGATATATGCTGAATTTAAAGAAATGAGTATGACTTCTGCCCTGGAGGACCTTACAGTTTCAGTGGAGGAAGAAGAAAGAAGTAATGAGGATGGCATGTGAGGAAGATATATAAACAGTAAACTGCTTGCTCCTTGTGAAATATTTGGAAAGTAATATTTAGTTTGTATCTAAAAGCCCTGTGGAAGTCACTTGAGAAGGGTAAAGGGTGGTAGTGCCTCCCAGACAGAGGGAATAGCATGGTCAAGGGCCTAGAGGCATACGATTGAGTGGGTCTGAGCCTACTTCTCAACTACTTGCTTTTCTTCCTGTAATCCTTATGCAAACGAGTCTTATCACCCCAGTTTTTAAACCCAAAGGCCTAGAGGCCTGCTACTCCTACAAATCCTTCTTTGCTCCTTTATTTTTTACTCATACCATACTCATGCACCTCTGAATCTCTCCTACTTTTCCTCCTGCTTTTCAAAAAGAATTCTCTGCCCCTATCTTAATTAATGTCAGCAAAATCAGATTTGATTCCAGAGCTGCTACAATAGCTTCTAAAAGGGTATTTTACTAGAGACTGGTTTTACTCCAGTATATCCTTTGCCTTCCAGTCACTCCATACACTCTCTTATCTGTTTCTGAACAATTGCCATCTTTCATGATTTGCTTACATACCTGCTCTTTCTTTTCATTGAAATGCCCTTTCCATCCTCCTGCACATGACCTGACTCAGTCTTCAAGGCTTAGACCAACAGGCACCTATTGAGAGGAATCTTATCCACTCTTCCTTCCAGCTCATCATTATCTGTGTTCCCATAGTGCTCAGCACTTAAACTAATATTAGTCACATTTTACTTTAATTACTTGGTTACCTGATTTACTCCCTTTACTTATTAAACACTCTTCTAAATAAGAATCATGATTGTATTTTATTTTGCTATAGATTTTAGCATAGTACCACATCTGCCACATAGTAGGAATAAAACAAATGCTTTATGAGTAATTGAGTAAATGTTCATGAATCAAGATACTGTTAACATTCAAAATGACTAATACTGATTTATTAAGTTTACAATCTGATATAAAATTATCATTAAAATGTTTTTAATTGCACAGAAATCTGATATTAAAATAAAATTATAAATAGTGGGGGAAGAAAACTTTTTTTCCTTGGAAGGTGCGGTCAAAGGCAAAAAGATTTTAAATGGCCATTACTGGCTTTATTCTAAATGAACTAGAATACCTGTGAAACAAACATAGTTGAGAACCTTGGCTTAACCAGAATACTTAACAAATGTAGGCTTGGTGTAAAATTCAAGGATATATGTTTTCCAGGCTTTAGTATGTAACCCAGATATTGGGAATTTTGAGTTTTGAAATAAGGTGTCAGAATGTGTGCTAAAGTCTAGAATTCTCAGGGTTTGCAGTTGAATGTTGAGGATCATAATATCAACAACTCACATGGACCATATAGGATTAGAGACCTCTCATGACAAAACAGCATGTCCATGAATTGTTTCTCTTGCTGAGATCACACAACAGAGCTGATTTTATCTCAAACTCATGAGAGTCAGAGATTTTACCTTGTATCAGCTTTACTAATAACTGCAAGGATATAAGTAATCTCAAGGAATAGTGGGGCATGGAGAAGTCTGACACAGCCAATGTCATTCCCCGGGTCCCTCTTTGTTGCATGCTCTGACCAAGATTTAATATGTGACCTCCCAAAGTAATGTATGTGGCTAAATCACATACACAAAAGGGGCTGTTTCAGTCATAAATACATCTCTATTTTATATAGCTTACATGTTATTTCTCTTGATTCACAGATTCCAGGGTTTTATTGTTGTTGTTGTTGTTGTTATTATTTGTTTATTTGTATTTTTCCGTAGGTAATCCTAGAATGAGCAGGTACATTTTACTAAAAGCATTCTATCCATAAAGCCTTTCAGGGAAATACCACTAGTATATTTGCCTGAAAGCCTTTCATTAGCATGCTTACAAAGGAATCTGACAAAATTACCTCCCTTCTTTTCTGGGCATGCTTCCTCACTCCCATGTAAGGAAAGAATGAAGTGCAAGCTGATGAATCCTTTCCTTCCCACCTGATACTGTCGCCTTTGCTTTTCTTCTACTTATCAATGGATATGGGTGTTTATGGGGTGATGTAGCTTGTGGGAGAAAACTTGGTTCCTTATTGTAATTTGAAAATATATAAAATCTTAGAGGCTTCCACTTTTTGGGTCAGATTTGACCATAAGAACTCAGATCTCTTACATTTATGCTAGCCAGTTGTCTTGGTCTTAATTTATTTTACCCAGGAAATAATATCAGTGAAATGGGGGGAGGCATACATAATAGAAACCACCTGCTTTTTAACATTAATTTGATTTGGGGGAAAAGAAAGTAAAGTTCGACACCATATAGATCCACACAGTATTTACATGAAAGCTGAACAGTCAAACTGGAGGGAAACTATGAGGGTATGAAGAACTAAAAGTAATTGTTGAGTATAACGAAAAACATATGAGTAGCTGATTTGCTGTATCTTTCACTTTTTAGCTATGTTGAATTGAGTAGTTTAAATTGGGAAAGTTTTATTTAACAAAAAGGAAAATAGTATAAAAGTTCTTCCTATATCTCCTTTAAAATGGAAAAGGAAAAGCAAATATCACACTTGTCAGTTGTTTCTGAGAAGAAATACCATCTGTTAGTCTTCATTTATGAATAGGGATAATACAGAATCTACATTTAAAATGAGAGACTCTTTCAAAGTCCAACGTGGTTATTTTGGTTTCTGATTTACATAGAGTATTTTTCATTTTAAGTATATTTTAAGTGTTAAAATCATATCAAGAATATTTTTAAACAGGTGCACTTGGGTGGCTCAGTCAGTTAAGTGTCTACGTGGGCTCAGGTCATGATCCTGGGATCCTGGGATTGAGTCCCACACCGGTCTCCTTGCTTATCGGGGAGCCTGCTTCTCCCTCTGACTACCGCTCCTCCTGCTTGTGCTCTCTCTCCTCTCTCTCTGACAAATAAATAAAAAATCTTTAGAAAAAGAATATTTTTAAACATAAAAATTTATCTGTGTAGAAACTATATTATACAATGGAAGTGGACATAGTTTTACTTCTGAAAGTTGGTGAATAGTTTTAGTCATCAGTGAAAATAAGTATGATGTTTAATGTTTCCTGAGATAGGTGAATGGACAAAGACATAAGAATAAAGCATAATGCGAAATTATTCTGTCTCCTCTTAACTTTCTTAAATCCACTTGCAAATCCATCATTCAGCTTTGAAAGGCAGTAATGTGATGTGAAACCAGTGGATCAACTTTGCCCAAAGGACCTCAAGCAGCTCTCAGTTTCCCTGGACCAGCCTTCTCAATAAAGCAGAGCAGCTGCATGACATAGCCCCAGCTAACCTCACAATCTTTCTACATCTGAGAAGACTAAGACAAATCAGATGAGAAATTGAGATGCTGACCCCAAACTGCAGATGACAATGCCTGCTTTCAAATTCACAGTCTTTCTTTAATACAATTCACCCTTGCTCTCCTAATTTTAGTGAAATCTTGAAAGAAATATATATTGTCCCTGAAAATAAGATTTCTGGTTACATCTGGCATTTTATACCCTCAAAGTTTCTGAAAATTGCTAAATGTATTACTCATCAGTTGTTTTATGAGCTTTTAGGAGAGATGAGACAAATCTTAAACCAGTCCTATGTGATTTCTTTTAAATCATAGCCAATCATAGATTTTTCTTTTTCTTCTTTTAAATAAAACTCTAGTAGCCTCCCTTGAATTAAACACCTGATTTAATGTGGATTCACTAGATAACAATGACTTTTTAACAAGACATGGTATCCTGAAATTCTACTCACATTCAGTTTTCAACAGGCTTCTTTGATTTGTACATTGAGGCTTTTAGGGAATTTGTATTACTAGTCTATCATATGACTCACTTTTTATTTTTAACTTATTATTTTTTAGCCAAATAATAAGCAAATAGATAAAACAAAAGTAGTTCACTGGTTTGAAAAACAACCTAGTGTGTGACACTGTATTATGTATTATGACACCGTAATTGGCTTACACTGTGATGCTTCTAATAAGCACTCACACCTATCTCCTTTGGAAAAAAATTAAAAAGCTGAAGGAACAAAGCAGAAAAACAGGCTTGTGTAAGATTTCATTATCTCCTAGTTCTATGAAAAAGAATGCCATAATGTGTTAAGGGACAATTTCTAGGTGGGGGATATCAAATCCCACAGAAGATAAATCTTCCAAAGAAAGGTGGGTTGATGTTTTCCTTGGGAAAAGGACTTTTCCTTGGGAAAATCATTTCCTTAAAAAAAAAAAAAGGACAGGAAGATACAACAAAAATTGATTCTCCCTTAGGGAGGAACGTGATAGTGACATGTAGAGTCTAAGCACTTAGAAACATGGGGAAAGTTATAGAGAACTCTTTACACAATTCTGAATGTAGAGCATGAAAGTTAACCAAGGTCAGGGGAACACATTGTCAACAAAATTGCAATTGAAGGGGGAGGACATCCTGGACACTAGCAATTGCCAAAGAGCCAGCCAGGAAATTAATAGGAGGAGAAACACAAGGGTGCATTAAGAGCCAGCTCTTAGTGCCAGCGTTTCACTTTAACTTTTTGCACAATGTAAAACACATACTAACCATTTTCTCAAGAGCCTGGTATTATTTTAAAATTTTAGTTAAAAAAATATATAAAGCATTTAGAAAATACAGAATCAGTAAATATAAGAATCTACACTCCTGGAAACAATGACTGTTACTATTTTGTTATATTTCCTTTCAATCTTTTTCTATATTTTTTATCTTAAATAGTTGCGATTGTATATATATGTGTGTGTGTATGTGTGTGTGTGACCATATATATATATATATGTATATATATATATATATATATATATATAAGCATGTATATACATATACATGTGATTTTCTACTTGCCTTTTTCACTTAATAATTATACACAAACTTATTTCCATGTTAGTATTATAAGAGAACCTTAACTCTGAGTTTTTCTGGTTAGGAGAAAGGCAATCTGACAAGATCTATTACCACATTAACATTTGAAAAATATGATTCATCCTGGGAATATAAATACATTTCAAAGAAAAAAAAACCCACAAATTAATGAAGTTCTAAAGGTGTAGAATTGGTTGGAAAAATTGTCTTGAGTCATGGGGTTTCTTGGTATTTCTCCATACATCCAGTTGAGAAAATTTATTCGTCCACTTGCATTAACATTCCTGACAATGCACTATGCATATTATTATTGCATCATAGTAATGACAGAAACAAAATTTTTATTTGACTGGAAATTGAGCAATGTAGAAGAAGAACTGAGTTGACTTTCATCATGTTCCTAGTAATTCTAGGCTCCTTGAATCCAAGGATCTGGTGCTTCTTAAATGCAAGCTATATACATTTGGGGAGGTTTAACTATATGATAAAATAGGTTATATATTCTTTTCTTCCTGGGTTTGGTGTTCTGATTTTCACTCAAAGATTAAAATGGTTCTCTACTTCTATCATTTAACCCTCCAACTATAGTTGTGAGGAAGATTCTTAATTTGACGGCTGATAGAGCAGTATGTTGTGAAGAGGTTTCTAAACCCAGGCTACTGTCTACACTGCTGAGTTAGAGATTTATGAGCAAGGTCAGGCATGGTAGTCCAAGTATGCCAGTGCAATTAGAAGGGCATTGGATTTGTCGTCTAAGTGTAAAATACCCTTTGGCTGCAGAGTGAAACCCTCATTTTCTAAGTAAATTAACTGTAATAACTATCAAACTACAGCTGGTAAGCAAGCCAGACATCTGTGAAAAGGAAATCCATTGACAACAAAAGCCTTGTTAGACATTCCTTCAATATATGAAAAATTTGAACAAACTGAGCTGTTTTTGAGCCCATAAAAGGCAAAATACAACATAAAATATCACCTTATTACTTCATCTTTGCAAAGAAAAACAATGGGGAGACGAAAGGACAAGTTGGATGGTTAAGATGGTCATCTTGAAATTGGCAGATGAAACAAGCAGAGTGAGATCACTGCACTTATAAGCTAGTAATGGTTATGCAGCAGATACCTTATGTAACTCTCTGCTATCCCAATGTGTCTGGCTTCTGCAAAGTTTTCTGTGGTCTCATAATTATTTGTAAACTCTCATTAGTGGGCCATGGAACTGAATTTGTGAATTTTGTTCAACTTTACTTTGGGCAAAGAAATATAATGAAATAATCACTCTGTTTCTTCACCTGGAGCCTCCGTAAAACAGCATCCACATTTAAAGCTTTTTGGTCCTATGACACGTGGAAACTGGAGTTCCATATCTCTTCAGAATCTCTTTATACTGGAGATCCAAAGAAGATATGCCACACTTTCTTTAATGCTTAAAGGAATTCCTAATTCCTCTACTAAACATAATGAATCTCACCTAAACTCTTCTGGAGGAAAGAGAATGGATACAGAGTCAGAAAAATTTGTGTTTGAATCTCAGCTGAATCACATTCTGATACTTGGCCAATTACTTTAACCTCTTTGATTCTTATTTCTGTCAACTTTTTCATTCTAAAACAAAAACGGTATGTCACTTACAGCATCTTATAAGCCTGAAATGATATATTTCTGGAATACCTCTGCTTAGTGCCTGTACCATAGAGGATGCTCAATAATTGTTTCCCCTGTCTTCTTTTGAAGCTCAGTCAAAGAAAACCAAATTTCCGTATACTCACTGGCATTCTCTAACTGCCTTAGTTAATTCCTTGAAGGAAATCATGACAGCACGAGGAGAAATTATGACCAAAGAAAGATATTGACAGGAAGATAGTTGTTGATAAGGCAGCTAGCATGAAGAGACAAAAATAGGACATATATAAAACTCAGACTGGCGAGCTACTACCAAAGCTAAGTTATCTATACCTACTACCAAGTGGGGAGCTGCCTTTACTGGAAGAAATTATAAGATTCTATATTAAGGTAAGGCTAATATATTTTCACATGTTGTAAGTCCTATCATAACAACCCCCCCCCTTTTTTTTGCCTCTGCTACATGATGTAGATCAATTATTGAAAAATGCCTTGAGGAGTAATAATAATAAATACATAATTATTATTTATGGCTATTTATTTCACTTGAGTAAAAACTTGTTGACAGCCTTATTATGTCAAGCCTATAGCAAGCTGATAACTTATTCTGTGGTCTTTGAAATCATTTGTTGGATTGTGCTCTGCATGAACAAATGAGTAATGGCTGAAAACTCTGTTAAATGGAACTATGCAGTGAATGCACCATTTCCCCATTAAATCATATGTACAGAACTCATGCAAATAAAATGATATAAAGGGAGACTGGCTTGAAAGCAGTACATATTGAAAACATTTAGGACTTTGGAAGACCATATTGTCAATATGATATCACGTTTGTCAAAAAAAGTTAATTCTTTCTTAGGCTGTGTTACTAGAGATGGAACATTCTGATCTTATGAAATACTTGTATCAATGATATAATGCCTGGACTATTGTTTTCATTTTAAGAGAGAATGAAAAATAGGTTTGTTTTATATGAAGAGTAATTAAAGTTTCTGTGAATATTAGGAGAAATAATTGTTTTATTCAGTTATTTTTAGATTCTGAAGAATGAAGGGTACTTAAGTTATGTTGTTTTGGTCAGTATAACTTTGACAAAAGAAAAAACATTTTAGAAGGAAATTGGCTTGATAATAGGGTAGAACTTTCCAATTACTAGAGTTTTCCAACATATAGATAGCCTGAATTAGAAATATTCCTGCAGGGGCACCCTGATGGCTCAGTCAGTTGAGCGTCTGACTCCTGGATTCAGTTAAGGTCATGATCTCATGGGTTGTGAGATTGAGCCCCAGGTCAGGCTCCCCAATCAGCAGGGAGTCTGCTTGAAGATTCTCTCCCTCTGTTCATCCCCCTACTCATGTGAGCATGTGTGCTCTCTTTCTCTTTAAAATAAATTAAATCTTTTTAAAAATTATTTATTTATTTATTCATCAGAAAGAGAGAGAGCACAAGAAGGAGGAGCGGCAGGCGGAGCTGGAGAAGCAGGCTCCCCGCTGAGCAAGGAGCCTGATGTAGGACTCGATCCCAGGACCCTGGGATCCTGACCCAAGCCAAAGGCAGATGCCCAACCAACTGAGCCACCCAGGCACCCCAAAATAAATTAAATCTTTAAAAAATATATTCCAGAAAAGTTTGTCCATTGGGTAGGAGGATGAAATAGATAACATTTTTAGCCCTAACCCTAAAATTCATTTTTCAAATTTTCAAATATTCTAATAATAAATTTCTGTATGAAGTCAAATAGTTGAAGTCAGTTGAGTTTGTAATCTTTAAATTCTAAATCATTGTTTAGATGAGATCTTAATTTTCATAAATTGCTACCAAATTTAATTTTTCATTGGTTTTTCTTAGGGGGGAGATAAATACTTCGAATTAAATAATTAAAAGCACATAGATGCTTAGGCAAATAAAATGTGAGTAACTGTACACTTTGATTTGTGCTTTGCCTTGATTACTTAAAAAGAGGACACAGATATAAGCCACTTGCACTCTCTACTCTCTGTCTCTAAGCTCAGATATTCAGTTACATATCAAAGAAACAAAATCCGGGCTCCTGGGTGACTCAGTTGGTTAAGTAACTGCCTTCGACTCAGGTCATGATCCTGGAGTCCCAGGATCGAGTCCCGCATCAGGCTCCCTGCTCAGCAGGGAGTCTGCTTCTCCCTCTGACCCTCCCCCTGTCTCATGCTCTCTCTCTCTATCTCATTCTCTCTCTCAAATAAATAAATAAAATCTTAAAAAAAAAGAAACAAAATCCCAAGCATGAACAAGTGAATAGATAAGCAAACACACACACACACACACACACACACACACACACACACACACATCTACCAACACAGGAATCCTGTTTTAGAAGAAACAAAGTTTGAAGTTTCCTGAGTAATGTAACTCTATGGCAATTCTATTTTATATATATTTTTGGAGATTTCCACTTGCAGAATATAAACGATGATGGTTCATTTTGTACCAAACGTACATAGTGGGAATTTTCAGTTTTCTTCCTTTCTTCCTTTCTTTGCCTTTCTTTTTTTTTTCTTTCTTTCTTTCTTTTCTTTTCTCTTTCTTTCTTTCTTTCTTTCTTTCTTTCTTTCTTTCTTTCTTTCTTT